>NC_134595.1:39587954-39959829 GCF_037038515.1 Microtus pennsylvanicus | reverse complement strand
TGCTGGGAATTGAACAGAGGTCCCCCAGATAGGAAACCAGAGCTCTTAACTACTGAGCTATCCTCCAGTCCCTCACCTTATATTTTTAATAATTATGACCTTCGCTGTTTTTGAAGCACCTGCCCTGGTCATGCATAGATACAGTGCTAATTTCAGATATAATCCCCTGAGTGTAAAATGCATGATTGCCTCTCTCTCCTTCCTCCTCAGGAAGAAAATCAGAGCGAGTGGAATAAGGGATGACAACTACTTTGATGAGAGATCTTTTGAGTACACTGAGCGGGACGAAAGCAAGGCAACTTTGACAAGCTGGTGAGCCACCCCCTTGAAGGATCTCGAACTCTGCTGACTCTGTAGAGATGATCCCAGAATTATGCTCAGAGAAAGAACTTTATGGGGATGTACAAATTTTTATGATTTCATCAAATTATGTAGCTGATCCATAACACAATAAACATAATTGTGTGAGCCAATAGAAAAAAATAACTATATAAATAAAGTGCAGAGCATTATTCCTTCTTGGTCATTCTTATTATCAATCTGTTCTCAAAAATGAAAGGTATAAATCTCAAAGAAAATGGAATAAAATACTCAAAGTGAAGAAAATAGAGAGAAATCGAATTAGAATATTTATTTACAGGTTCCAAACCCCAGAAAAAGATAACTGTATTTTTATTTATTTTGTTATTATTACAATCATCATCATCATCATTACTATTATCATTATTATTATTATTTGTGTGTGCTGGCATACTTGGGGAGGTCAACTTTCAGGAGTTGCTCCTAGCCTTTCACCTTGCTGGGGTAGATAGAGCCTCTTGTTTCTGCTATGCTGAGTAGCATAGGCTAGCTGGTCTGTGAACATCTGGGTGAAGCCATACGAGTGTTGGCATTGCCGGTGCCTCCTGTCATTTCTAGCATTTGTTCACAGGAGTTCCTGAGATTGAACTCAGGTAGCCAGGCTTGCATGGCAAGCACTTAAACCCCCCGCCCCCCAAAACCATCTTAACTGACACAAATATTGATAATTTTAGAGAGAATAAATACAATGAGCAAATGAGAAGTTACATTTTAAATAAGAGAGACTTCTTTCTCTAGAATTCAAAGTCATAGGTCTGTAGACTTGCTGATCCCCTAAGAGCCCAGTGGAAGGAAAGCAAAGACCAGGAACAACAGACATTGCTGTGTTCTCTGAAATCCCTGGTGATAGAGGAAGAACCATTGGATTCCCTGAAAGGGTGGGCAGGGCAAACTGCAACGGTCAGGTTAAGAGTCATAATGACCCTCAGGAGAAGCTTTAGGAGGCAGAGAAGTGGGGCATGACCCTGTAGCTCCCAGTAGGAGTCAGTGTGGAATCTATACCCAACCAAAATATAAAATGAAGCAGACAGAATAAAGATGTATTTCGGAATTCAATCCTTAAAGGTTCCTCTACAATCCACTTAAAGTCGGTTTTTGAAAGAAGAAAGGCAGCCAAGACAATATTCCAGCATCGAAATTTTAAATAAACTAGAACGACCATGAAGGTAGAGAAGAAGGTGACTTGCCAAGGTGGTTTACACCAAACTCTGACAGCAGTCACGAAGTGGGGAGGGTATCAAGGAATTCTAGGAAGGATAGATGGGGGGGGGTCAAATCAAATAGTTTACATAACACTGAATGTATTTGACCATGTGATTAAAAACCACTAAGAGTTTTAAAATTCAGTTTCAAGGTTTGGGGGAGAAAGTGATTAATACACAGAAGAACGTTCTGTAATTCTTTTAAAGGACACAGTTAATTCCTAAAAGAATAGGACATATTGATAAAAAGAAAATATGAGTTTAGTGCACTTTTTTGTTCAGCAACTATCGATACTTATAGAGTTATAAAAAGATTGACACCATTTTTATTTAAGAAAAACATCACAGCGTAAGAGACCTTTCCCTTTCAAGAGATGATGGAGAGCCTGGACCTGCTGCATGTTGCCTGAGTGCAGTTATTGGTACAAAGAGTCAATGCCTAAAGTTATCAATCAAATGGTGAAAAAAATGCATCAATAAAGAACAGTAAATTAACAGAGAAGGGAAGCACCTGGGAGGGTTGAATTTGCCACTTCTGAAACAGAGGCTGATGTGGAGATTGCTGTTCTTATTATTGGCCATCGAGCACTTGACTTTTGGAAAACATTCCCTAGCATTTATCTGGACAAAAGAAAAAAAAAACAAAGCTACAAAACATCTAATTATCAAAGGGTTTGACCTGTGGGGCTCACAACCTTGAAGAAATGCTTAGAGAACAAACATTCTTTCCAATTCAGTGTTAAGAAGAAAAAGAACAGAACTCGGAGTCATAGAACACAAACCATGGATTGGGTAAATAATTACACATTCTGATAAAAATAGAGGCTTTGTTAGCTCTATAAATTTCACCTCACCAAATGACAGTAAAAATGTGCCTGACTGTTGATTTCTGAATTTGATATACAGGACCCAGGCATACACGCATACACACACACACACACACACACACACACACACACACACACACAGAGAGAGAGAGAGAGAGAGAGAGAGAGAGATACACACACAAATATACACACACACACATGCACAGAGGGGGTAAGACAGAGACAGAGACAGAGAGAGGCAGAATAAAATGTGAAAAACAAATTGAGAACACCAGAATAGAAAATAAGGACTGTGGGTGGATGGCAGTGTTGAAGAATTAATAAGGAATTATCTAGATATGGTAGGTTCAAGCATAAATGTGAACATTTTTTTCCCTCAACTATTCACTTCTGAGTATCTTTTAAAAATGTATTTATATATTTAGTGTGTGTGTGTGTGTATGTGTGTGTGTGTGTGTATGTGTGTGTGTGTGTATGTGTGTGTGTGTGCACGTACACAAGCGCTCTCTCTTTCCACCATGTGGATCCTGTGGCTCAAACTCAGGTCACCGGACTTAAGGGCAGGTGCTTTTACCTGCTGAGCTAGTTCGTCAACCTTGAATGTCTTAGCATAAGTAGTTTTCAAATATATTCCTTCTGCCGTGTGTTGTTCAGTGCCATGAGGTGCTTTCCTTGACAAATTATACTAAAAATCATGCCTAGCTTCTGCTAACTGTAGCCAAATTAGAGACGGTAGAATGGGTTTAACCCTGTCCACAACTCTGAAAGACTAGAGGTTTCTCAAATATTTGTCCTGGCCATGCAAGCTATTACACTTAGACTATATTTAGAAAATGTACAAAATATTAAAAAACAAATGAAAGTCTTTTACAATGATGTCACCCCAAGATGGAAAATTGACTAGCGTGGTTTAAGTATCATTGCACATGCGGACAGCGTCTACCTTTTTCACCACTATATTTTCGTTGCCTGCCATAATGCCGCGAATAAATCAGGCATTTCATTTAGTCCCAAATAACTGAACAAAATATTTGCAACCCATGTTTGTCAGTAAAAATCTAATTAATGACTTAATCCGAGACACCGGGAAGTGAACCCAGCTACCTGCCCATGCTAAGCAGGTGCTTTACCAGTAAGATACACTATTCCCCTGTTCTACTTTTTATTTGGAAACACCATTTGACTAAGGCACCCGGACTGGCCTTGAACTTACTCTATAACCCAGGCAGGTCTTAAATTTGCTCATCTTTGTGTCTCATCCTCCCAAGTAACTGAGATCACAGACCTGTGCCACAGACTTAGCCACAAATCTAATTTATAAGGATTCTAATACCTGAGATGAAAGGTTGTTGTCAAAATAACTGGATAAATGGGATTCAGGAGTTTTCCTAGCACTTATAAACTATTAGCCCTCGGCAAGATTTGACCTTTCAGCAGTCATTCTATCTTCCACAATACTGTGGAGCTAGTTTCTCTAGAGAGCTACAATAATGACTCATGGAAATTAATTAGTAATAATAACGATATGCATAATTGCATGCTGCATATTGGAAATGGCTCCTGGCTTATGTAGAACCTCACCACTGGCAGCCTACATGAACTGCTTGCCTGCTGTGAATTAGTGAGTTCTCGGGCACATGCTGCTTCTCACTGTGGATCGAATTCTTCCACTTGTCCTTTAAGTGAGAACAGGGAAGAAGGGACTAGACAAAGGAACAGAGAAATAAACATATTACCAAATCTCGCATAGCAAGATCAGACATCAGTGACCTCCAGGCCAACCCCACGATGTGGAGGAAACTAAACCTCAATTTAATGGCTAACAGACACTATCATCTGGGACCGCATAGTCAGACCACAAAGACTCTTAACTAAAAGTGACAGGGATGCTTTCTCTATATTTTTTGTTTGCTTTTTTTCCCCAGTGCTGAGGGTTTGTGGTCATTTAACTGTAACTGGCCCCCATAATCTCACAGGGAGCGGCACTATTAGGAGGTGTGGCTTTGTTGGAGTGAGTATGGCCTTGTTGGAGGAAGTGTGTCACTGTGGGGGTGGGCTTTGAGGTTTCCTATGCTCAAGATACCACCCAGTGTCTCAGTTGACTTCCTGTGACTTGCATATCAAGATGTAGCCAGTACAATATCTGCCTGCATGCTGACATGCTCCCCATCATTATGATAATGGGCTGAACCTCTGAAACTGTGAGCAAGCCATGCCAATTGATGTTTTCTTTATGAGAGTTTGGGAGAATTGTCTGTATTCTGTCAATCATGTTATAAATAAACGCTGATTAGCCAGGCAGGAAATATAGGCGGGAAAACCAGACAGGAAGTAGAAATGATATAATGAGAACAGGAGAATACTGGGAAGGAGAAAGCTGATTCCTCCCACTCCTGCCCAGACCATCGAAGCAGCAGGATGTGATCTGCCCCACTGAAAAAAAGGTACTGAGCCACATGGCTAACATAGATCAGAAAAATGGGTTAATGCAGATGTGAGAGTTAACCAGTGAGAGGCTAGATCTCATGGGCCAATCAGCTTATAATTTATGGAGACCTATGTGTGATTTTCTTTGGGGCTAACAGTTGTGGGGTACTGGGAGGGACAAAAAACCCAACAACAACAAACAGGAACCTCCATGTTACAAGAGTTGTCATGGTCATAGTGTCTCTGCATAGCAATAGAAATCCTAACAAAGACAGGGTTGAACCCAGGACCTGAAACATGCTAAGCGAGTTCTCTATCACTGAGCTACACCTTCCCTGCCTCCTAAAGCTTCTCCTGAGGGTCACTATGACTCTTAACCTGACCCTTGCAGTCTTCCGTGCCCACCGAGTGGTTCTCCCTTTGGGTTCAGCCTCTGGGTTTCTCTATATTTAAGAATGATCTCATGATTTGTCATGCCTACATTGACAAGCAGTTTGGCATTTCGAGCTGGGAAAGGTCTTAGTGCTCATTCAAACTGAGATCTTCATCTTGAGATGAGGAAATAAACACTCCAGGAGTCAAACCACTCAGGGTCAAAGAGATCAAGTTGCATTGTATACAACCCTAGAATGCTGCCATTTCTTTGTAGAGCATCTTCTGCCAGTGTCCCATAGCCAATACTACCTGTTTACATTGAAATATGAAAGGATCTCTTTTATTGCTACATATCCTAATTCACAGATAAATGGTATTACATGTCTTTTGTCTCTTATGTGTATATTTTCATACCTTCTGCAAGTTCTTGGAAGCTAAATTGAGATGTTTGGGTTAAAGATGTAAAAACTAGATACCCAGTTCTACATGTGAAAACGGGTGGTCTGGAGCCATCTGGTCCTGGTTGTAAACGGATCTGAAAAGGTGGAGATAAATAAGATTCCAGATGAGCAGAGATTAGAAGGTCGCTGTCTTCTGATGTTAAAAAGAATAACAGATATTCATCCAATTGTATGCATAGAGAATTTATATCTTTTCATATATGTTGAATCTGGAGACTTTTGTTTCCCCTGGGAATCATGTAATATTAGGAGGCACAAAGCCCAAACAATGTCTTATTTTTCAAGTAGGAAAATTGTGATCACTGATGTGAAGTGACTTTCCCTTGAAGTGTGAAGGGCACTTTTTAAAAAATACTTTGCTAAGTATTTTCATTATAAATGCATCAATAATTTCTCTTTATTTTATGTGAGATAGATATTACTTGCCATGCTTAATCTTTGAACAGATACATCTTCAGAAACCTGTTTTTATTTGAGATGAAACAGTTTTGCTACCATATATTCTTGCATAGAGGTGCAGTCTCAATTCAAGCATATGTCTTTTTTTTTTAAAAAAATTTATTTATTTATTTTATGTGCATTGGTGTTTTGCCTGTATGTATGTTTGTGTGAGGGTTTCGAATCCCCTGGAACTGAAGTTACAGACAGTTAATGAGTTACTATAAGAATGCTGGGAATTGAACCTGGTCCTTTGGACGAGCAGCCAATGCTCTTAACGACTGAGAAATCTCTCCAGGTCCCAAACTTATGTCTTTTGACTCCTAATTTTCTGACATTATTTTAAATATGAACACTGCCCTAATGCATTTAATTTCTCAAGGCAACCCATGCATGTAATATCTTTGTCAAGTAGACGGTATATATTATAATTGTTATACCTTTTCTTTGGCTGAAATAAGAACAGACTTTTCATCCCTTCAAAAGCTCTAGTCAAGCAACAGGAAGTCACCCACATCAGCAAAACATACAAAGAAGCAAAGGGTTGAAATCCATTTTTAAATTTCCCTATTGAGATACAATGACTGGGGCTGGAAAGATGGTTAAGAGTACATGCGCTCTTCCTGAAGTCCCAGGTTTGGTCCCCAGCACTCAAGTCAGGCTGATCACAGAACTGCCTTCCACTCCAGATCCAAGGAATCTGATGTCCTCTTCTGTCCTCTCAGGGTAACCACAAGCATGTGAACATGATAACACACACATACACACACACACGAAAAAAATAATGACATTTAAAATAGAAAGCAATTGCCTGCATTGTGGGTTATAATTACTATATGGGTTTTTTAATTATATATTTATTAATTTAAAATTAAATATAATTACATCATTTAAAATTAAACGAAATAGAATTACATCGCTCCCCCTTTCCCTTTTCTCTCTTTATCCCCTTCCATGTCCCTTCACAACAAGCTCCCTCTCAAATTCATGGCCTTTTTCTTTGATTAAAATATATATGGACAAATACATAAATACAACAGGCTGAATCTAGTTTGTTATTTGTGTGTATATGGTTTCAGAACTTACCATTTTGTCTTGAATAACCAGTTAAGGAGCCCATTCTGGGAGAGGTTAATTCTCCCTCTCGGTAGGCATTAGTTGCCTGTAGTTCTTTGTTCAGAGGCAAGATCCCATGAAATTATCCCCCTTCTGAGCTAACATGTCTATTGATATTGTCATTGTCAAGGCCTTGTTTATACAGCCATTTCTAGGAGAGATCATCTTCCATCAGACTTTCTGGTATTCTGGCTCTTATGATTTTTCCTCCCCATCTTCTGTGATGTTCCATGAGCAATTGATGTAGGAGATGTGCTATAAATGTTTCTTTGGGGCTGTGGTCTCCACGATCTGTTAATTTCTGTGTTCGACTGTGGTTTTCTGTAATGATTTCATCTTCTGTAAAGAGTTTTTTTTCTTTTTTGAAGGTTTTATTACACACACACACACACACACACACACACACACACACACACATATATATATATATATATATATATATATATATATATATATATATATGAGAGAGAGATATCCAGGCAATGAGCATGTTGGTTAGGATGATTGGTGTACTAGAACTTATTTTAAAACGGATCATATATCTATTTTCCCAAAGTCATCTGCTTTCGAAATATGTTCATTCAGCTTAAAATCAGTTGGACTCCATGACCTTTCAGTGAACCATGTGATTTTGTTACACATATTAGTTTCAAATGGATTTACTTTTCTAAAAATTATTCTTTACATGTAATACTAGATAGGCAGGGGGACTAAAGAAAATTAAACATTTGGAGAAAGGCATTTTATATAACATTTACAAGAGAATATATTGATTATCTATGATATATTTTCCAGCTAGGTGGCCAAGAGGCCATTGGTGATGGGAGCATGAACACAGTTCTATGAGGGTGAGCCAAAGCTCTCATCTAATTCTCTAAGAAGACTGCAGCACCGACTTAATGGCAGGAGAAACTGAGCTTCCTCCATTATTTCAAAGTTCATAAGGTATTTCATTTTTAGAGATACATATGTCTATAAAAGCATATCTATCTCAAGGATTAAAATGAGATGAAATAAAATACATAAGAAGACATCTTACAGTTGCTGTGGGGAAGACCAACTGCTAATTTTTCTCTTTTGTGGGTGGCCTAAAATTAAAATGAACCTTAATCATAAGTTCAGCGTAAGTAGGTGTCACTTTCTTGGCATATAACAGGAAAACTAGGATAGTCAACGAACTGGTCAAGCTTCTTTTCTTTCACCACGATTTATCATGCACATTGAGCACATGAACAAAGGGACCTCCAAAGCCAGTCTTCATGTCGTAGAAGAGCTACCTTTAGCTGCAGTGTTCTTCCTCCTGGCAAATACTTCTTTAAAACCAGTATACGACAGTATTGAGCAGGAATCTGTCTCATCAAACAGCAACACAGCTCCCTTCTGTGTTCTATTTTCTATTGCCTTGGAAATCAACGAAGTGGAAAGAGTGTCTGTCTTCACTTCCTTTCTATTACTTTGATAAAACACTACCGTCCAAGGCAACTTGGGGAAAGGATGGGCTTTATGGGGCTTCCATGCCCTGATCATAGTCTATTATTGAAGAAAGCCAAAGAGAAAACTCAAGACAGGGCAGGTACCTAGAGGCAGGAACTGAAGCAGAGACCATGGGGAAAGAGTTCTTATTGACTCTCTCTTCATGGATGGCTCAGCTTGCTTCTTAGACCACCTGGTATCACCTATCCAGGAGCGCATTCCCCTTAGTGGGAGGGAGGCCTTCCAACACCAACCATTGCCCACGAAAATCCCCTATAGACTTGCCTATCAGCAATCTGATGGAGGCATTTTCTCAGTTGAGGTTTTTCTTCCCAGATATTTCTAGCATGGGCCAAGTTGACCAAAAAACTAACTAGGACCTTAAAGCAATAATATGTAATTATAACTAATATTTACTGGGAACTTTCTATGTACCAAGAATTCTATTTCTAATATATTTTAAAGGGCTTAGAAATGCCAAATATTTGAAGAACAGCAAATACAGCATTTGAGCAGAAACAGCCTTTCTTCAAAAAATTTTTTTAAACACTTTAATATGATAGCAGTATTATTTTGTGATTCTTTAAGTACAGCATGGAAAAAAAAGCAACTTCAAGGTCAGTAATGCTTTGAAATAAATTTATGCTTCATGATCAGAGTGGTATATGTACATATTTAAAAAAATTATGTATATGTTAAATAGTGACTTGCATATCTGGTACACACACATGGCACATGTAAATATATTAACAGTAGACATGGATATCTACATAGCAATGTTCTCTACATATATTTATGTGATTTTACATATACAAACATATAATTATGTATTTGTATGAATTAATATTTAAACAACCATTCTACATATAAATCTTAAGGAGTGTATGAATACTGGCCTCCCAAACTTGCCTTTTGAAATAACTTGGAGGCCATGGAGGTAAGCAACACTGTGTTTGAAGACAGTTGATGCTTCAGCACACCAGTTCACACACAGGTCAACTCAAGGTGGAAAAACAGGATGTATTCTACTTTGTTAGTTTCTCACCTGTTTTGCTGAATGTTTCTGAATTATTCTTAGCATCCTAATCATTCGTGAAAGGCTCTTCTTTTCACATAAGGCATAGTTTTCTTTTATGTTAATCTTATTTTTATGTCTTAAGATGTTTTTCATTCCTATTTTTTCAAATGTTACACCACACACACACACACACACACACACACACACACACACACACACACACACACAATTTTATGTGATAAAATGTTAACCCCTACCAAATGGATCAGGAGTTGATGCCTTGGGAACAGAACCATGATAAATGAAATTAATGTCCCTGTAAAAGGCTCTGAGAAGCTCCTTACCAGTTCTACTTTGAGGGTGCATAGAAAAGCCATCTGGGAACTAGGAAATGGGTACCCATTGGCCCTCACTTCTTTTGACACTCTCCTACTGGATCTCTAGTGTCCTGAGCCATGAGAAATACATTTTTATTATTCATAAGTCACCCAGTCTATGGTATTTTTTAAAATAGCACCTGAAGTTAACTAAGGCACTTTCTTAATAATTACATTGCAAAGACAATATTTCTCAAGGTCTTTCAGGACCTTATTTTTTATTAATCAGTGTTTTCATAGTATGAATGTGAGTCTATGTGAACGGGAGTTATATTTGTATAGCAAATATGGTTTCTACAAAGTTTATCTTTTTTGACTTCCTTCTTTCCATCCTTCTGTCTTTGCCATCTTACAGCTAATAAAACCTACTTTCAGGGATCTTTTTTACCTTCCTTTCAAGTACTAAAAAGTTTTCCATTTCTAAGCATTTTTTAAAGTGCTACCTCTTCTTGAAAATTTAAATACTACATATAAGTGTATTTTGATTTTCCATTTTTTTTTTTTAGACAGGGTTTCTCTGTAGCTTTTGGTTCCTGTCCTGGAACTAGCTCTTGTAGACCAGGCTGGCCTTGAACTCACAGAGATCCGCCTGCCTCTGTCCCCCAAGTGTTGATTCTCCTTGTAGAGTAGCTCAGAGGTCCCCCTCCATCTCAGCACAGAATGTAAATTTTAAACAAATAGGCAATCAATGTACATAATTAAAGTTTTTATGGAAGGTATGTATGTGTGTGTGTGCATGTATGTGTGTATTTGTGTGTGCGTGCGTGCGTGTGTGCGTGTGCATGCATGTGTGTATGCATGTGTGTGTGCGCGTGTGTGTGTAGAGGTCAGAGGACAAGTCCAGATGCCTTTACTCAGGTGCCCTCCATTTTCTTTCCCTGAAAACGGGGCGTCTCTCACTGGTCTGCAGTTCAACAAGTAGGCAAGGCTGGCTGACCATTAAGCCCCAGGATATAATTTGTCTCCGCCTCCCCATGCTGGGGCTGTAAGCATACACCACCACAGCCAGGTTTTTAATGCGGGTTCTGCAGACCAAGCTCAGGGTGTCAATACTTGCCAGGCAAGCACTTCACTCCCTGAGCCATTTCCCCCAAGGAGACCTTGGCAAGCAAAAGTTTTCCCATATGTCTGAAGAGACTTAATCCGCACCTGGCTTGAGAGCAAAGGACCCCATCAATTGACATCATAAATTCTCAGAAATTGCTCAGGATCTGGGAAGCAGAAGGAATTTTGAAAGTCTATGTAGTGATAAGATGCGATGGACCACTCCTGGGGTCCACACCAGATGTATTCTTATCTCTTCACTGGAGTCTTCTGTATATTTGAATGCACACATGGATTTCTTCTCCAGGCCAAACAGCCCTCATTATTTGACTGAACCCTGTGTGATGCGGCTTCTCATTCTTCCGAAGACTCTGTAACAGAGCTCTGTGGGCTGAACGAAGCATTTTCTTTTCCTTTCAGGAATAGCTGGAGAGTTTCTGCCATGATACAGCCGCCATTTCTCTTTCCTAGTTGATAGACCATCATTGCCGTAATGCAGGAAAGCAACCCTGTCACATTGTCCCCTAACTGGTATCTCATTAGTTTCCTCTCTATCTACTCTACTTTTGAAAGAATGATTTTTTTTTCCCCAAACCCTTGTTCCAAAAAGTCTTTGGATATTCAAATATGTCTCCTGGGAGTTCTCGAGGATGGGGTAGGTAATTTTTCTAGACTATAAAGGAAGGAAGGATTTCCATTCAATTCTTGTAAACTTGAACCCCAGATGATTGGGTAAGGATGGGAATTACAGAACCTGTCTGTTAGCCCCTTCATCCAGTACCGATTTTGAATGAATATGTCTCAGACATTGTTTCACAATCTGGAAGAGATAATACATTCAGACTTCAGTTGATTTTAGTTTCTGTTTCATACATCCCGGAGAAAGGATGGTTGTATATTATCTTGAGAATCTAAGTGTTTCTACTGGTCAGTTCTGATGATTTAGCACAATTGCTCTGCAAAACTCAAATAAATAACATCCTTATGTTTGAATGATTTGATTTGACATCATGAATAAGCAAGATGTCTTCGTAATTAATGGCTCCCTTCCCAGGCCTCTCAGTTTCAACAGTGCGTAGGCACAAACACAGATATTTATTTGTGTGGAGCTTTTCTAGTGAAAATGTATGCATGGATGTATAAATAAATTTATGTGATGGAAAACCCGTGCTTTAGCTATTTTTCCCTGCTTGTGTATTCATTATTTGTCTTGGCCACGTATAATTGAATATCATCTCTAGTCATGAAAATTCTATGAAGCAGATTAGAAGAATCCACTTTTGTTTCCCATTGCATGGAAATGTACCTTCTGCTTCTCATAGTTGCATAATCTACAGCAGGATTTGTTTATTGCCACCTGGGATTATTTAACAATTAAAGACATAAAATTCGAAAAACTGAGCTATTACACACTTCTAGATAATGCTTGGATCAAGACAATATGAATTCCCATCTTGAGAAAGCATGTTCAGCACAACGTTTGGAGAAATGGGCATGGAGATTAGACCTGAAACAGAAATTTATTAACACTTGTAAAAACATCTTAAAACTCTCCAATTTATGGCATTTCAACAAGTTCTCATGTTGGAAACCACTTGAGGCTTCTCATCTGAGCAAGATCATTGGTGCTGTGTGCATGGGCGGAGATCTAACCGACAGCACATTTTATGGAAAATCTGACTTTTGAATTGTGTTCATTTGAGCCTGCATGCCTTTCTTTTTTCCATTCTTAGCCTCTCTCTCATTTTCTTATTTCTTTCTTTTTAAAAAAAGGTCTGCTTATTTTTATTTTAAATGTATTTGTGTTTAGCTTATATGAGTCTGTGTCCCAGATGAATTCAGTGACCGTGGAATCCAGAAAAAGGAATCAACTCTTCTGAAATTAGAGTTACAGATGGTTGTCATCTGCCATGTGGGTACTGGGAATTGAACCTGGGTCCTCTTAAAGAGCAGCTGGTTCCCTTAACCTCTGAGTCATCTCTCCAGCCCTGCCTTCTTTGTGCTTTCTTTCCTCTTCTTTTTCAACTTTTTTTGAGACATGTATTGCTATGTAGCTCAGCTGACAATGAACTCCCTGTCCTCTAGCCCCAGCCTTCTGAAAATAAACACCAAGATTGCTGGCCTTTGTCACCTCTCCAAGCCTGAGATCTTTCTCTATATGCTTCATGTCAGAAGACGGATTCCAGAGCATACTCACCTACAGCAAGGGCTATAAGAAGGGAAGGAGAAACTGGAAAAAATTCGCTCTCTTTTCCTGGCAATTATGTAAAGTTTGTGCTGATAAGACTAAATAAAACAACCAAAAAAGGGGGGATAGGACTGGAGAGATGGCTTAGTGGCTAAAACAGATTGCTGCTTTAGCATGAGGACCTAGGTACAGATCCCAAGCCAGGTCCCACTCACCTGTAAACTTGGCAATGTGGGCTGAAGAGACAAGTGCATTGTTGGGGGCCAACTAGCTGCCAATCTAGCAGAAAAACCTGAGCTCCATATTCAGGGAGAGACCCTGCCTCAAAAAGATAAGACAACTCTCACCAGCCTGTAGTTCTAATAACTGCAAGGGAACAAAATATACTCTTCTGGTTTCCGAGAGTGCCTTCGTGTAAGTGGCATACACATATACACATGGATAAAAGTAAAAAATAAATCTTAAAACTATTTTTAAAAAGCCGCCTGCTGTGTTCATCACGGCGTTTTGCCTTTTCTCTCCAATTCTCAGTGAAACTAATGTATATCCTTCAAAATGAACTTGGTGTGTGGATAAGTCAAGGGAAGGGCTTCCTGAGCAACCACAGAACCAGAGCCTCCAGTGAAAATCCTGCAGGGCCTCTGCTGCCTGCCTTCTACACATCTGACTTACCCCTGTCTTCGTTAGGCGCAATTACCCCACTCTTCTCTCCATTAAATCTCATTTTGGTTGTAGACGATGGCTTTGGCAACTCATTTCATTGTGTTGGACTGCATGGCCCTAATTCCGGGAATGTTGCAGCCACTTTTTATCTTCAGGGTTTAATGAGGACATTTTATCTAACCACTGCATCTCTTCAGTCACCCAGAGACATGTTAAACTCCCAAGCACTCACTCAGAGCTGATGCTGGAGCAACCATGGCACCATTTGTTGAGTGTCCCGAGGTTGACACTCATTCACTGATAACCTTTCCTTGGGTCTGACTTCCCAGCTGTTTTCCCAGTCACTCCATAGCTGAGTAGTGCAGACTTTGTTTTTTTGTTTTTTTTTCTCTTTTTTCACTTAATTGATGGGCATGTTGTATGGGGCAGAATCAAAGCCACTGCTATCCTGTTAAGATTGATTATACCAGTGGTTTGTCCCCCCTGCCAGAACTCCCAAGAGGAGGCCAGCCTGCTTAGAGCAGATACAGTCTTGTCACAGTTAAACTTCTCTTCTTATCAAAGTGTTTGTCATTCTGTGTTGGAATGTTTTTGCCAATATTTTGTCTAAGTATCAAAATCTTACTGAAAATTTCTGGTGAGAGTCTTGAAGTGAGTGAAAGATTCAAAAGAGTTTTTAACTGAATTTAAGGAAGAAAAGAAGTTGTTAGTGCACAAAACCAAAAGTCAGAGCTCAGGGGAAAAGATTACTGCATGCAGAGCAAAGAAATCATGAGTTTTTAAGGTAAATTTCTAGAATATGTCGATGCCACATCTTTCTCACTTCCTTCTTCTGTTGCCTGAGCTTGGCATATATTCTGACAGCTATTCGGGTAAGAAATCATCCCATTTTGAGAGCCACGGCTTCATCCTGCTCACTAATGTCTCTGCTTTAGGGCAAAAAGAGGTACATCATCGTCTTCCTGTGGGTATAATAAAAATAGATAGATCACGCAGAGACGGAACGTTTGTTGGGTTTGTAGGGAATTCCTTTCTGTGCCCAGGGAATTTAAGCCTTGGCTTGAAAGGAGCAGCTGTGGTCTTGAGGCTTCTGCTGTCTCCGACACACTACAAAGCAGTAATTCAATTAATTTATTGCTTTGGAAGACTTTGACACAACAGTGATGTACATGACCTACTCGCGGTGGGGAGAGATGAAAATGCTGTATTGGCAAAAGCCTCTCATTCCTTTAATGAGACATGATATTGTTTAGAGCATCCTGAGGCAGAAGAAAATGTGATGTAAAATTCAAACTGAAAGGAAGGGGATGTAAAGTCGTTGGCTGGGTGAGCAGCATAATAATTCCCTCACATTTGTGAAGACTTCAGGTCCCTACGTGATGAAATCTACCTTTTCTTTGGAAAGGAAAATTCGACTCCTCCCTCCGGATTTTAAGAAGGCTCTCCATTAACTTTCTAGATCTTTGTGGAGGTGTTTCTTCGAATAAAAAGGGTCCTAGAAAATCTAACCAGAAACAGATAAGAATGAGCTATCACAACACTGATGAGGGGAGGAGAGAAGATGACAAACTCCACGTCAGTCTCAGCTCCATAACGACACCTAATGAAATGAAACTCACCCCGAACAGCAACCTTTTTCTTTCTCTTTCTTTCAGGTATGTGCATCAACTTCCCAACGTGTTTTAAAATAAGAAGAAGGGTTGCCAGGCTACTGAACTCTTCATGTTTATTCTAAGGGTCTGCTGGTACCTAGAGAAGGCAATTGCACAAGAGAGGAAACCCGTCCCATCTCTGTGAGACTTCTGCACTTGTGCTGGGATGGAACGGACACTCAAGGTGAGCCCTTTTAATATCAGTCACACTGCTGGTCAGGAATTAAAGTGCCTGGGTCATTTCAAAACTTAAAATTGTCCACCCTGTACATTAAACTCCTCTCTCCCTTTATCCAACAGACCCTACAGTTAGGCATTTTGTGCACTGCACAGGAATGCTAGACCCAAGACAACTAGTTCATGTTCCTCCATCCTTCTCTATGGTTCTGAGTCTATGTTTGGAGTTCCTTGCTCTCTGGATGAGGGTGTTTGAAAGTGGGTGGTTCCCTTAAGGTATCAATCTTCAGTATTTGCTTTAATGTGTTTAAAAGCTCTGATCTAGGAATCTCAAGAGATGGTGTTGGACACACACAAAGGCATAGGGCAACAAAAAGGAGGAAATTTAAGTAGGACTGAAAGCAATTAGCTTCTTTAACCATGCCCACTGAAAGTCTTACCACTTCTGTCGGGAAGCACATATGCGATGCAGATAAGAGTTTTCATTTATAATTTGTTTGCTAGATCATATTGACCATCCTTTGGTTGCTAATTAGTAAACTGTCTCAAGTTCACACCCTTCTATTGATTCTTGTATTCAGTGATGTCTTCTGTCATCTTGATACCTGAGATGTAGGAAACAATGGCTGTAGTATAGAACATTCTTGCACCAAAAGAATGCAACAAATCTCTACAACCGTGATTCAGGTGTCAGCGTGGAGAGACCAGATAGGCAGAGATACACTGAATAATGCCTTTCCAGTCTGTTCCTGCTCAGAAGTAGGTACTTTTACTTATTTGTATTCATTTATATGTATGTATGTGTGTGTGCATGTATACCCCATGTGGACAATTTCCCTCAGAGGCTACAAGACAGCATTGGAACCTCTGAAGCTGGAGTTAACAAGCTGTCAGACATGGGTGCAAGGAACCAAACTTGCATTCTCTGGAAGAGCAGTGAGTGCTCTTAACTGCTGGGCCAGAACTTCGGCCCTAGCTATGGGCACCTTAAAATAAACTGATAGTCCTAACGGTTACTGTCTCCATAGTCATGGGCATTATGCTACTGTGGACCCCATGATAGGCACTGGGTGGAGAAAAAGACTGGGCATTCACGAGGATGATGGCTTGAGACCAAGGGTTGGGAAGAAAAGAAAGAGACAAATATGGTCGGTAGAGCATGCTTGCTGGAGGTTGATGAGGTCAAGTTAATTATTGTGTATATTTATTCGGGCCTGAAGAAACATTATGCAAGTAGGGAGGATATAAGCCTGATCAAAACACAGCAAGTACAGCATCCAAATATCTTAGCCAGTAGCTTTATTCTTTTGTGTGTCCTGGACGGCCCCTACAAAAGGCTGAATTCTGAATCCCATGAGCATCTCATTTGGGAATAGGAATGGAAAGGGCATAATGGTTTTGGAAAGAGAACGGACAAGAACACCCACGAAGCATTTAGTTCAGAATTAAATCATGATATAATGAGTAATTAGGAACATGGCAACTTTTTTGAATGCGTGTCCTTAATGAACCTTACTGGTCACATACCATAAAAGTGGTTTCAAACTGTTTCCAGTTCCCATCATTTGTGTTTTATAAGACAGATACCAATAACCTACAGACATATATCACTTGAGCTATATAGAACTGAGATTTTGAGGTGCAGATTCACAAGTACTTAATAGAATGGGGAAGAAAAGCCCTTCCAGTGTTCAGAATGCAATAAGGATGAGAAAAAGAAAGAAAACCAATTCCTGTAGTCACATGTTTTTCAGAATATTTGAGGTTAGTGAATCTTACCAGGAAAAACATCATAAACTAACCCCAATTTATTTCCAGGGTTCATAATTAGGGTTGTGTAAGTGAACACTGAGCAGTATTATGATCTGCAAATACGCCTCATAAGAACTCGGATCCACAATCATTTGAGAGTTTTCCACACGGTAGGTTTTAACTGGACAGAGGTTGAAAGAATGCTTATGGGCTAGACAGTGCTGGGGGCTAAAACCCAAATCACTTTAATAATCCACAGTTTAGCCACGTGGCTTCTCAGCACAGCAGAACTCACCCTCACAGGGAGCTACTTGCCTGACAAAGTGGTGGCAAATGCTGGTCTAAAAGAGGACGCAGGACACCAAGGTGACTCGTGCATCATGTCATCCTAGCAGGGCAAGGTGTCAGCCTGTGCGCTGACGGTGTGGCCCACGGGGCCTACCACTCCCTAAAGCCATTGCTATTGCCAATTTGACAAGGTCATTATCTGCTCCATGCTATTTTCTGCTCAGCTGAGTATTTTTAATTCCATAGTACTGAGCAAATCTTAATATTATGGTCTCATGCACATAAGTGTTCCTCTGCAAAGGGCAAAGGTCAATGTCAACTGATTTCCTTAATCACTCTCTTTCTTATTTCAAAATTTACCTTTTAATTTTACTTTATTACATTTTATTGTGTGTGGAGGGGAGGGCTTTGCATCCATGGACTTGCGCATGTGTCGTGCCATGCGTATGGAGGTCAGAAAGTAGCTTATGACTGTTTCCTTCTGCCACATGGGTCCTGGAGATAGAACTCAGGTCATGCAATGTGGGGGTAAATGCTTTTACCTGCTGAGCCAAGATCTCTAGCTGAGCCCGTAACTCGTTGACTCAGGGAGAGTGACTGTCCAGCAAGCCCTAAATATGGACGCCCCTCATGCTCCTCTCTGACCCTCAAGACTGAGATTACAGGTATTTTCTGTCCCGGAATTCGTTTTCTTAGTGGAGTTTCTGGAAATTAAGCGCACGTCTCAGGTCTCACATTCGTCAGCTCTCCAAACTGATATTTTTGGAAGAAATAACCAGTTTGCTGTTGTACCTTAGACTTCTGTTCTCTCTAGTACTGCGCCAAGAGGGTATTGCAGAAGTCTAGAAGAGCGGGGAGGAGGGCAGACAAGAGCCTCAGGGGTAGAAGCCAATGTCCTGGGTCAACTCTGTTCTAATGAGACGAGACTGAGGAACATTCCCAGAGGAGAGCTTCGTTTACATGACTGCTCCATCCCTGGCCTATGTCCTTTCCAGAAAACACTCAAAAGAGACCCTGGCTACAGTCACTTGGATATTTGACACCTGTCCAGTCCAAAGTGGTCCAATATGCGCTAATTAGATGAAAACAACTTCCTACAGGGTCTGGGTACCCACAGGTTGTCATTGACCCTTTGGCTCAGTATAGAGTGGGGACAGGTCCGTCTCCTAATCATTTAACTTCCTCTCTCAGCTCACTCTTGGTTCAGAGCTGTTTTCACTTTCTGCCCAAGTCTTCTTGCAGAGCTGTGGCTCTATCTCCACCCATCACAGACTATGTGTTCTGACAGACATGAAGAATTATAGTGAAATGCATGCACTGTTTAAAATAAAATCATCTATGTCATGAATAAGAAAAACAAAACAGATGGAATTACGTCTTTGGTCATGCCCCAGAACAGTTTCAAGCCCTTCTCAAATGCTTAATTTAATAAAGAAAGAAAAGAAATCCTCTAACATTCTAAATGCAGTAAAGCAAAAAGCCTAATTCTCAGTCACACAGGAATTTGGTATCAATGATTTCGGTGTGAGGAACTCGCTGGCAAGATGCACGAGGTTTATAGTCATAGGGTGAGGGTAAATCACCCAGGCTATTGATTGGAACGTGAGGGGCAAAGTAGCTCAGCCTCAGCATATTCCAGGATAGAAGAAGGATCTGTGGCATGTAGCTGTGGTCAGAAAGAGGAAGCCTCCTATCAAAGGGGGCGCAATGCGCCTGCTGTCTCTTCAACCCAACATGGCGTTCCTCCAGAGGCATTCTGGGCAAATGATCCTTCACAGGCCATTTCTCTCTCACCGCTTCAAAGGCAGGGAAGGTGCGGTGTAATCCTTTTGTTAGTTCCAGAGTCACCAGGAAAGCTCACAGTCCTCAGGCCGCCTGGCTGCTTTCTGGATGGAATGCTTCAACTTGACATCAATGGGAAAGTGCAATCAGTCTTAGAGAATGTTGGAAATCTCTCTCTCTACCGACCGGTGGGGAGAGACAGGAGAGAAGGGAAGGGTTTATTCAATACCAGAGTGCAGCGTAAACAAGTGCCCGTGGTCGTTTCCTGCAGGGAAGTGGAAAGATTAGCCTGGTTTACATGGAGCTGAGGAGAGGGCTTAGCACACGTTATAGCTGATTAAACAGGAGTGAATCATTGCCCAGCCCCATCTAGATAATCTCCAGCCATTATCTTTCATAATAACAGGGGACTCTTGAGCGATCCCTTCTCCTCTGACTGATGTCTGTGAAGAGGTGGAGGGCACTCTTCCCATGCATGACATATGCGGCCATTCGATTGTCACCTTCCCGCCGCAGTCCTTGCGCTTGTTCTTCAGTTTTTCAAGATCATACACGAGATAGTGTTACAGCCCCTAATTGTAAGCTTTTAAAACCGCGTGCGAGGAAGCTCAGGATCACTTTCAGGTTCTTAGAAGCAAAGTCTCTCCTGCCAAGTGTCCTTGGGGACCTTTGTTACCAGAAGTGGGCACTTTGCCAGATGCTGCAGGGAAGCTTGATAAAAATAGACAAGATAAATGGACTTTTAGTGTAGTATTGTGCCAGACTTTTAATTTTCAGGAAATTATTTTTTTTTAACCTAGCTGAGAGTCAAGTCAATTTGTGACTTAGTTGAGAGGTTGGGGGTGAGGAGTGGCGGCGATGTGACATTTTAAAGTCAGGAAACCCTGCCCCACAACGCAGGTTTCTCTTGGCAATCAAGATAACCCAAGAACCACAAACACATTGTCAGAGGGAAAAATTACATTTTGCTGCAATACAGATCATGTACAGATGACTTATTCCTCTTTCAAGTTCAAGCACAAAGAGACTGTTTATATATTTCCACTTCTGACCCAGGAGGGCAGAACAACGTCGGAGGCCTGAGAAGACGGTAAAGAGCTTCCAGCTATTGCTTTGATAAAGAAATAGCATGCTCACATATACAGCCCAAGCTGTGGCGAATCAGAATGGAGTCACTGCCATAGGTGACCAGTTGGCTTCGTTCATTTTTATAACCTCGCACATACAAAAAGAAAGCATTGCCGCTGTTTTTGCTTTCTTAATTCATTTTACAAAGATATTATTTTTGTTTTATGCAGATGAGGGTTTTGCATGCATGCATGTATGTGCACCACATATGGGCCTGGTGCCTTAGAGGCTGGAAGTAGGCGGGGGATTCCCTGGGACTGGAACTACAGATGGCTGTGAGCCATCCTATGGGTGCTGAGACATAAGCCCAGACCTCCGGAAGAGCAACAGGTGCTCTTAACCATTGAGCAAGCTCACCATCTCTCTTTGAACGCTCCAACAGTTTAAAAAAATGTTCTCTTTGCTTGATTTCTTTGGAATATGGCAAACTCTTTTCCTAAACGGGGTCCTGGCTGCCTGTATCATTTCAAGGACAACCCGAGCTGACACACATACCCCCAATTTTATGGTATCGTTAAATTTTATAACAGAACTATCCCATGATAAACGTAATTGCATGAAACAATTGAAAAATGTTTACTGAGTCCCTTTGAAGTGCAGAGCTATGTAATGGAAGAAGATATCTCTGAAAAAGCAGCCAACAGTCCCTAAAATATGTGCAAGGTGGTGCAGAGAAAAGATCTCCTTGTGTTTACAAATATGCAAGCACACATGCGCTCAGCATTACCAGCAATGTGGGGCAGCAGTGTCAACAGTGAGACAGGAGAGGGAGCCACCGTGCATACGAACGCCTTCGTTCATCATGATGATGATGCTGATGAAGACGACAACGGTGATGACAATGATGATGGTGATGACGATGATGATGACAATGATGATGATGACGATGATGATGATAATGACGACGACGATGACAATGATGATGATGATGACGATGATGATGATGACAATGATGATGTGTGTGTGTATGATAGAGAAAGAGGGATGTAAAAGGGAGAGAGGTGGAGGGAGGGAAGGAGAGGGGCTAAGGAGAGAGGAATGCATATAAGTACGGGTTTTCCATAATTGATATTCCCTTCTCTCTCTTTCTCTTCCTCCCCCTCCTACCTTCTCTCTCTGTTTCTCTGTCTCTCTCTGTCTCTCTCTCTGTCTCTGTGTGTCTTTGTAACAGGATATCCTATAGCAGAATGACCTTGAATTTGCTATTTGGCAAGGATCTTGAACTCACATTGTCCTGCCCTCTACCAGCTGAGCCGCATCTCACCCTGTTATCACTTTATATAACTTCCATGCATTCCTCCAGGCTTCTTGAAAGGGAACCTATGCTAGGCACCTGTCGTCACACAACTGTCATTGCAAAAACTGAAGTAGGTATTCATCACCTGCATTTTACAGACCTTGAAATGGAGCCTTAGACAAGCAAGTTACCTAAATCTACCAGGTAGCAAATGGCAGCGCCACCCTTCCTTGGATTTTATATGTTCTGATTCAGCACCCTGTAGATTACCAATGTTTAAAATATAAGCTTTGCAGAGCTGGATTTGATAGAAGGATAGTAAAATCAGACCACAGACCACTCAGTGCCAAACTGGAGTCAGAGCCTGTTGGAAAACAGGCCCTGTGTTTCCTGCTCCTAGGGCCTCTGTGACTTCAGATATCTGGCGTTTCAAGGAAATATAGTTGTGCAAGATGAAATCCCAGCTCGTTGCTTCTGTAGCTGAGGCCACTTGAGCTGAGCACTCTTCAGTTTCCAGGACAGCCTTTCAGGAGTGTACAAATCATAAAGCATGCAAAAATCCTATTTCATCCCCCAGGGAGGAGGAAGGGGAAGTAGGATTCCCTAGTGAGTGGCTGGTGTCTGAAGGATGCTGTGTATCTCAAAGATGAATTTCCAGGTAGCTAATTGGAACCGAATGTGCATCTTACCCTCCTTTCTGGAAACTTCTTTCCCCCTGCCTCCTCCCCCGCCCCTTGCCCCCCCCGCCCCCTCCCCTTCCCTGGGTTAGGAGACTCAAAATAAATTTAGGCAGAATTTAGAATGAAAAAAACTTTTTTTCCTCTAGATTTTGGGATGAAATGAAAGTTAATTGTGGCAAAGAAATGTTTTCATCTGTTTTATAAGATTCAATTGGGAGATAATAGGTAATTGCAAGCTAATTCCCCGATTTAAAGAATCCCAAGATTGAATGGAAATGTGATTATGTCTGTTTGGGAAAAGGCATTTGTGAAATATTTGCGTTCATTACCCTTCCTCTGAGCAGAAGAATACTTAAATCAAGTTCTGTCTTCCTCTGGGGAACGCATTTCTTCAATTGAAGATACAACATGTTCTTTTACCTAGTTCGGTTAATATGAGAATCTAGGGATAATTTCTGTGAGACTTATAACGGGCCTTCCATATTAAACAGTTGCCAAAGCCACCAGGCCCTGACTAAGAACCTTATTGCCATTTTTCATTACAAACCGTATTATTTTATACATTCCGCTCAATGTCACTTTTCTGTCCCTGCATTAATTTCATGGCAAAAGGATTAAGGTGTTGTATTTTACACCACCCCATCATTTATCTCCCAAAAACATAGGCACCATTCCTATTTTTGAAAAATATTCTTACTTATTTTTAATTACTCATATGCAAGTGTGTCTGCATGGAGGAACGTAAGGTATCTAAGTACGGGAGACTGTGGAGGCCAAAAGAGGGTGTTGGGTCCCCTGGAACTAGAGTTGAGGTGGTCATGAGCTGCCCAGTGAGGATGCTGGGAGTAAAGTTTAGGTCCTTTGCAAGAGCAGGAGAACTTAACTGTTGAGCCACCTTTTCAGTCTTGTTAGTCATATTTAATTATTAATAGTAATGCTAACAACATTTTAGGCCCCACACTTAATATCCATGAAAACTCTACGAAGCAGGTGCTGTGTTCATATTGCACGTGGTGACGTGAGGTTTGGGGAGTGTAAAGATAAAACTTGGGGCTGGAAAGATGGCTCAATGTGTAAAGATATGCGTGCCATGAAGGCTTCAGGATCTGAGGTTGTATACTTAGCACACATGTGGAAGAGCCCAGAGTAGCAACGCATGCTTGTAACTTCAGGGCAGGGGAACGAAGACTATGAGATCCTTGGAGCGGATGGACCAGCAAGAGGACAGTCCATCACCAGGAAGACAAACCAAACAGAGACCAGATTATAGAAAATATACTGACATGGAGCAGATGGAGTAGGGGTGGCCAATCATGCCCTTGGAGACATTGAACTTCTCTCTTGCAAATAACTTTACTGTTTGTATTGTTCTGTGTTGGCAACCTGTGCTCTTGCAAATGGTGGAAACTGAGGACAGGAGGGACCCCTGTCCCCCCCCCCCCCGTGTCATCATCCTGTCAACATAGACCCACTATCTGGTATTTTTGCTACTTTCCCTAAAATCACTCCAGTCTAGAAAATGAAGGAGTGAGATATTCAAAGAGAAAAGGACACATAGAAGAAAATATTTTCAACTCAAATGTCAAGAGCTAAGAAAAGAAAACAACTGTAGTCTTGTTGGTTTCTCTGTTCCTGAGAAATGAGGAAGGTTCTGTCTCTTTTAGCATTCACACTTTCATTGGGTCAACTGGTCCCCTTTTAAGTTCTTAGCCTGGAGACTCACACTCTAGAAAGCTGGGGGATATGGCAGGGTTTCATGGCTGAGCACAGACTCTCTGCACAAGTGCAACCATATACAATGGCAGCTGCTACTGTTCCTTCTTCATCAGTGACTCTGTTGGACATTGGTCAAGCTTGAGGAGCCAGCATTACTTTTTCCAAAGGCCTATTTATTTTATTTCATTTGTATGAATGAGTGTTTTGCCTGCGTGTGTATATGTATCAGATGCATGCCTGGTACCCATGGAAACCAGAAGAAAATATAAGATCCCATGGCTCTGAACCACTACGTAGATGCTGTGAACTGAGCCCTGGTCTTCTGTAAGAGCAGCAAGTGCTCTTAACTGCTGAACCATCTTTCCAGTCCCCCTTGAGAATTTCTGACTCAAGAAATTCCCCAGGCTTCGTTTAGCAGCATCTCAAGAGTCCCTCGTTCATGGCTGGAACTGACTCCAAGTTGCAGGAGTAAAGTTCTTGGCCTGTGGTAGACTTTGCAAGGCTTTGCAGAAACGTTGGCTCGTTTTCAACTCGCAAGAGGGGAAGTTGAAATAGCAGTAAAACCCGGAAGAGAGATCCCTGGCTGGGGAAAGAAAGATTCTCAGTGATGTTTTTGTCGGACACTTTCTTCAGTCGCTTCTCTATCTGTCTCTCACTGAACTTGGGGCTTCCCAGTTGGCTAGACTGACTGGCTTGGGAGCTGCAGGGATCTTTGCATCTCTTTTCCACCATAGCCCAAGTACTAGAGTTACAGATACTTGCCACTTTGGCTTTTTACTTGGGTGCTGGGATCTGTCTTCATGACAAGCTCTCTGACCTGCTGCTGAGGCATCTCCCCAGGCCCCTGATGATGTTTTCTGAAAGCCTGCTCAGTGTGAATCATTAAACTTCTTTCTTTCCTCCTATCTCCCTCTTTCCTTTCTCACTATCTCCTTCCTTCCTTCCTTCCTTCCTTCCTTCCTTCCTTCCTTCCTTCCTTCCTTCCTTCCTTCCTTCCTCCTTCCCTCCCTCAGTCCCTCCCTCCCTCCCTCCTTCCCTCCCTCCTTCCTTGCCTTTTTTTTTTCTTCAGGGAGGAGTAGTTTACAGTCAGAACTTGGCTCAGGTTTGAGATGCTTGAGCAGAATGACATATGAGTACTTCTTTATCAGAATATGCAAACCATGTGTCTGTGCTCACGCTAGGTCCATTTAGACCATTCTAGCCCGGTGTGCCCCTGCTTCAGGCTGTTTCTCGGTGTCACACCAACAGGATGCTCCCACTCGCTTCACAAATCAACCTCTGTGTGTGACACAGTTTCTGTGGAGTGGCTCAAAGGTACAAAACATGATCAAGAAAGAAGACAGCTGATCTAGTGACAGAGAGCCTGAAGGGAGAGGGAAGGAGCTGTGGCAGCAGGGTCTCAGGCTGCGCATGGGCAATAAAGTCTCTGATAGGCTACGCTTGCCCCATTTAGCAACTACAGGCTGTAACAGCAGGTCTCAGACAAATACGGCAAGCAGAAAATCTTCTATGGAAACATGAAGACTTCTCCCACCATTAGCGGGTGACTTTGTCTTTGGTGGGGTGCCTGCTGTTGCTACATGGGGAAAAGGGAGACCACATGTTAGGGAGAGATGCTTCAGAAACTCTTTTCGAAGGAGGACCTTTCAGAGGTCATCGAGAACAGTGAACACAAGACTCAAAGCATTTTTTTGCAAAGCTCAAATTTCACATTTAATGTGCGGGGTTTTTTATACTCTTTTTTGTCCCCTTAATCAAATCCCTATCGTTGGCATCCTGGTAAATATTTAATAACTAACTCTTTAGGAAAAGGAGGGGAAAAAAAAGAGTTCTGGTTAGTGCTGGTTTTGGCTGTGTAAATAGACCCCGATGGCCAATTTCCAGCAGCCAATATATCAACTGACTCATGAAATTCCTTAAATTTAACAATTGGCTTTGGTATGAGCCAACTCCACCTACCCTGAAATTACAGAGGAGAGGTTCTAATTATCAGAGGTTTTGTGTGGATAAAGGGCCAGCCATGAGTCCTCTGCGCGGGACTCAGATGTCAATCACATTGCAGACACTCGGAACGAAAGGCTAGTCATGCCTTTCCTGTCCTGTCCTCAATGAGGACCATTCTGGTGCCTCTCAACCTTAAGGAAATGTCAGAACCGACTTCAGCTGTGGAGGTCACAGAGGGTCATTATCTGCTGTCCCCTCCACGGGCAGCCTGACTATGGCATGTGACCGGCTCTTCTACCTGAGTCAGGTGCTGAGCAGCCTAACACAAAGGCAACCATTGTCGGGCTAAGGGATGGCTGACAGACAGCAATCTTTGCAAAGGAGAGAAGCATTTACCTCAGGGCAGAAGACAGTCACCAGAGAGGAACAAGGTGGAGTGTCCTCACCTGTCCAAGACCTGTAACGTGTTCAAACACACCAGGCAGACAATGAGGCAGCCCCATGAAAGGAGAGGGGAGAAGGAGGAAAAGGTGAGGACACTTTCTTCGTGGCAGCTGCAGAGGGAGGAACGAGGAAGATGAGGGCGGGGCAAAGAGGAAGGCGCCAGGTAGCATCAGTTTGTTGGCTGGCAGGCAAGGGCTTCAGCTGAGTAGCAGGTGGGGCCGGTTGACTTACAAGCACACAGGTGAGGCTCTGTTCTGGGAAGCTGCCAGTTGTCCAAGAGGGGGAGCGATGCAGGTGGGAAGGGCTGCAAAGTTCTGACAAGCAGGTATCAGTTTGTTTTACTCTTAGTCATTTTGCCCAAACTGCATTTAAAGAAAAGAATAGCAGCTGTCACCCAAGATTCAAACTATGTATAGATACACATTGGAGTCTGGGTGGTTGTCTTTGTCTTAAGAAGAAGAAAGGGCAAAATTGGCTCACACTCTTTTAATCTTTCCAGGTCCCTTTGTCATTTCATGCCTACATGCCCTGAATTAAAGGGATAAAGTAAAGTTTTAAAGGGGAAAAAAATAGCAAAGTAAATGTGTCTTTTGCTCCACATAGCAGGTAAAAGTATAGGAGGCAGGAGAATCACTGTGAGTTCAAAGTCAGCCTGAACTATGGTGACACTGCCTCAGAATCAAAGCAAAGATGCACTGACAACCATTGTTGTTATTATTATTATTACTACTATTACTACCTACTGCTATTACAACTTGATTCCTCCTTTTTTTCCTTTTTCTTTTTCTTTTTCTGAGACAGAACAGGATCTTTTAATGTAGCCGTGACTGGTCTAGAACTTGCTCTATAGGCTAGGCTTGCCTCCAACTCACACAGATCAAAGGTTTGTGCCACCATACCCTGGCATCTAGACTGACTTTTGCTCGTTTGCTTTTAGGTTTTTGTTTGTGTAAATCAAGTGCAGAGCTTATCCCTGGCAATCTGTGCTTCACTTTCTTTCCAGTTCCCCAAGGGGGACTCCCGCACAGCACGGGGAGTGGGGGGCTCCCTTCCAGACCCCGGATTAGGCACAACCACACCCAAACACTTGTTTTTTTTTTTTTTTTTTTTACAGAAAGATCCTTTATTAAGCAGAAAAGAAAAATTAAAGGGGTTGCTTTCTGAGTCAGACAGAAAAACAGCAGCCAATGACCTTGTAGGCGTCATTCTTAAGAGCAGGAAAGGGGGAGGTCTGTGTTAGAATGGACCAGGATGGGGATGTGATGGTAAAGGATGTGGGAGAAGGAGAAGGGGACAAGGGAAAGGAGGGAAGGGGTATCTGGCCCAAGGGGACAAAGGACTGTCTCTGTACAGAGGGGAGACAGACATGGCCCATGGGCAAATGGTGGTTTATAAAGGTAAAAAGGAAAACCCCGTGTTAGGATGAGGTGTTTAATTTTAATTGGGCTTGTTAATTAAGTAAGTCAAGGGGGGCTTCTGATTGCTGGTCTTTGGCAGTCAGTCTGAGGAAGAAGTGGCCAAATAAGGGGATCGCCCTTGGTGGCTAGCTTTGGGAATGTAATCTAACAATCAGTAAGGCAGAGAGAATGGGGAAGAAGGGCAAGGCCTGCCAGAACCACATGCTCTACGGGTCTTCATTCATTCCCTTACATCCCCCCTTTTCCTAGATGGTTTTATTTCTCCTCTCTTGCCTTTCATATTTTGCTTGATTTTAAAAAATCTAAAACCTAGGAAGAATGAACGAGAAAAGACACATGGTGTTTGTCTTCCCGAGACAGGCTTAATTTGCTGGCCGTGGTTCTCTTGGTGGCGTTCATTTTCCTCCAGATGCCATCGCTTCGATTTTGAAAGTTTTCACTGTGTTCACGTACATTTCCCTTAGCCAGTCCTCTGCTAGGTCGGGTTCGCAACTTGGCTATTGTGACCAGTGCTGCAGTAAACATTGACTGTGCGGATAGCTCCATGACATGGAAGCGTGGAGTCCTGTGGGTAAATACCCACGAATGGTCTAGCTGGGTTACATGGCAGATCTGTCTTTAGGTTTGAGACACTTGCATACGGACTTACATAGTGACTATAGTAGTCTACTTTTTCAGCTCTTGATTTTTTTGTTATTTGTCTTGTTTTGTTTTGTTATTTGCTTCATTTTTTGAGACAGGGTTTCTCTGTATAGTCCTGGCTGTCCTGGAACTCACTCTGTAGACCAGGCTGGCGTCGAACTCAGAGATCCATCTGCCTCTGCCTCCCGAGTGCTGGGATTAAAGGTGTGTACCACCACCACTCAACTCTTTGGTGACTTTTAAAAAATTTACTAGATTTTTAAAAAATACAAACCAAGTTCCCGTTCTCTCCCCTCCTCCCATTCCCTCCACATACCCTCCCATACCGCCTCCATCCAATCCTCAGAAAGGGTAAGGCACATTGCTTTGTGGAAGGTCCAAGGCCCTCGCTACTATATCTAGGCTGAGCAAGGTATAAATCTAAAGAGAACAGGATCCCAAAAAGCCAGTAGAAGCAGTAGGGATAAATCTTGGTGCCACTGGCAGGGGCCCCTCAGTCTGCCCCAGCAATTCAACTGTCACCCACACTCAGAGGGATTAGTTTGGTCCTATGCTTGTTGTTTCCCAGTCTGGCTGGAGCTGGGGAGCTCCTATTAGCTCAGATAAACTGTTTCAGTAGGTAAACCCATCATGGTCTTGACCTCTTTGCTCATATTCTCATTCCTCCCACTCTTCTACTGGACTTTGAGAGCTCAGTCCAGTGCTCCATGTGGGTCTCTGCCTCTGTTTTCATCAGTTACTAGATGAAGGTTCTATGGTGATATTTAAGATATTCATCAGTCTGGCTACAGCGCAAGTCAAGGTCAGGCCCCTCTTTGGCGATTTTTGAAAGAAAAAAAAGATAGAGTGCCTTTGGGGAAAGAGATTCGTGCACTCAACAAACTGATTAAAACAGCAACACAGCAAATGGTTTTGATGGACATTTCAGCCCAGCATCGTTGGCCTTGACCTAGGAACAAATGGCAAGCATTGTGCTTCCCGTGTGCCATGTTTCCTGTCCAGATGTGCAGACGCCGACCTGGTACACGAACATGAGTGACGACCCCAATTCAAGGAGTAATCCAATTGGTGAGCTTAATTCCCACCCTGTCTCCTTCAAAGGAGAAAATACATATCACCTTCAGCCAGGTTCCTTCACAAACTGCAAAGGTAACAGGAAGCCAATATTCCTCTGACCCCTTAAACTCCCATCTGAAGAAGTCCTATGTGATTTACAACAGAAAGGAAGCAGCGATTTTCAGATGTAAATGCAGATTAATCCAGAAAGATAAAACAGTAATTAAAACCCGTTGGGATAACTCCGTTCTTGACTGAAGGGGCTGTCAGGTTTCAGCCTCATTGAGTTCTCAGCCTTCTCCGCTAGTTGTACTTTCTTTCCCAAACCCCTTTCTTTGTAAACCCAGAAACTAGGTCAGAAACATAAGGTCCCTGCTTGGAATGAAATTGACAAGGCAAATCTACAACCAAGGAAGACTCAGTCCCTCTAAACACAAGATAAATAATTTATCTTAAAATTTAGTTAATTCATCTTAAATACATAAATAATGCACGACTAAGCGTTCTATATAAAAATGTCTAAAATGTGAAGGCCGCCAGGAGTGGAGCTACTAAACTCATTTTTCCCCCTGACAATTTCTCCCACAGAATGTAAACTGTGGCTTCTGATTTGCTGAGCATCCCTCCTGGTCCTTTTTTAAATTATTTATCTATAATATTCACTTCAAATACTTTTTACTGCTGACATCATGAAGATACTTTTCTTTAATCGCAAATAATCTTTCAGTGATTTGTGGACAATCAGATGAAGTGTAAGCCATATCCCTTGCTTGAAACGGTCTGAAAGGCAGCTAAGAACCTAAGTTGTAGTGAAATATATATGTGTGTATATATATATATATATATATATATATATATATATATATATATATATATGAGCTCAAAATATGGAGGGGTTCAGAAGAGCATGCTTACTCTTGGTTCCTGCTTCCAGGAAGGGTTCTCTGGGGAGCACAGCCCTGGGTGATCCGCTCAGGAGGGATCCACCAATTGGAACAGTAAAGAAGGCATTTTAGATGAAGGGAATAAGATGTTGGTGGATGCTTCAGTCAACTACTTCCCGAGTGTCATTTGCTAAGCTGTCTCCGCTGGGACGGGGTTTGGGGGGAATGAGACTATGAATCACTTTACCATCCCTTTTCTCTTGGTGGCTTTCAAATTCCCAGTGAATGATTGGCTTATCTTTCAAAGGATATACATGTGTTGAGTTACTGAACTGGTTGGACAACCAGCCTGGAGCTTGGTAAGCTGAGCCCTGGTCTTCTGGTTGGATGGAAAGCTGCTCAGGTGACCAAAGATCACCCTACAGACAATGGTCTCTCAAGTGAATCTTGCCATAAGGTGCTCGTCCATGACAAGTATTTTATAATGCCCATGTTGTTACCTGAAATAAACTAGATTCTGCAGTGCACTCTCCACTCATATAATATTTAAAAAATCAATAGAATGCTCTGCCCCAAGTTTAAAAAAAGAACACATAACACAATCCTGCACATATGATTCTATATGCTTGAGAAGACTGCAATTGCAAGATAAAAAAACTGGCTAGGCACTTGTCCATGGGCCTACAGGAATGCTGCAGGTGCTTTGTTTTGGTCTTAACTTGTATGCTATGTTTTCTGGAATAAAGAATAGTTAGTGATATTCTATATTTTAAAAGCCCAATTTATCTCTTGGAAACTCGTGTCTTAGGAATGCATGAACATCACTAGGTTTGTCTCTATCAGAGAGATGGCCTGTCCTACGTAGTCACAGAGAGCTTATTTCTTGTTTGGCATGGTCTTGCTCAAAGTTTCCTGCCTAGCAGCCTCATTACCTACCCTGGTAACTATCAGTGGGTTCCTCACTCACACCATCGTGACAGCACACAACTGTCTGGCCACATTTCTGAATTATTCTCTATCGCCAGAATCACCCCTATAAAAACCACTGCTTCATAGCAATCAAAATTCATGATTAGAACAGTCTTTGAAAGTGTGAGATAGTAGGAGATATGGTCTAATAAACTTTGAATTCAGTGTCAATGGCTTATCAGCAATACTGGGTGATTTGTTGGCGCAATGGGCACTCTGTTGTAAAGACCTTTTCTCCTTATTGATCAATATTTTTTTTCACCACTGAAAAGATATCCTGACATCTAAATGAGGCCCACCAGTGGTGGCAAACAGGATTAGACTAAGAAATGTAAGCTGTGGCTAAGAGTTTCTAGCCCAACATAAAGAGGAACTAAAGAGAAAAAATAATGCCAGCATTTTAGCCACTGCTGTGATTTTGAAGGTGTCTAACTCTGAGCCATGACTCAGGAGGACGGAGGGACCAGTCAGCAAGAGAGGGGGTGCTGCCTCTCTGTCCTAAACCACCAGGTTGTCAATCTAAGCCACCGGGACATGGAGTGAGAGAGCCTTCTCTATACTTCTATATACTACAAAACACATCTGAAAACCACATGGAAGGTCACTGTCACCTGATGTCAGCTGGAAAATGAGAAGTGGTGGCTAGTGCACAGGATGACTGCCTCTGAACCTGGAGAAATCCGGGGATGTAAGCGGCTTGGATTTCTAAGTGACTGTGGTACAGCCTTACCCCCAATCCTCTCTAAGATGACCCTGTTTCCCTTATTGAATCAAGAAAAAATTCAACATGCTGAAGTGGCCAAGGCACTTTTTGCACACCACTTAAGGGATGGGAGATAATTTGGCAGCAGGATTCAAAACACAGGGAGAAAGAAGGAAGGAGGAAGGAAGAAGAAAGGAAATGCCATTTTTAATCTATTGAGTCTATCCTAAGGAGTTAAATTATATACTATAAACAAATATTTGTGAACTGGTAATGCTCATTTAAAAAAAAAACTTTTGGAAATTTTACATATTATTTGCTTATTGAAAATGAATTGTTATCATGTAATGTATTCTGATTATGGTTTCCCATCTCCCAACTACTCCTTTATCCTCCTCATCTCTCCATCCAGCCAATCCACACTATTTCTAGCTGTCTTTTTAAACTGAAGATTGTCTAGACAGTTTTTAACAACCAAAGAAGAACAAAGGCTCAAACTATATTTATATATGTCTGTGTACATAAAGTAAACTTTTTACACACACACACACACACACACACACACACACACACACACACACACACACACTTTCAGATGTTCAGTAGTGATATATAAGCATCTATTGATCAATACCAGTGTGTGTGCTTTATATGTACACAGGTGGGTAAAATTATTTCTATAGAGTATATGAATATATCTTATTATACTATTATAGCTAATAGTTACATTCTTAAGTTATTATTACTAGTGATACTTTCAACATATTCTCTTTTGGAAGACTAGATATTAAGGCAATTTCAAGTATTAGAGAGTGTATGTAAGACAATTCATTAAGAAAAGAATATTTAGTCCTGAAATTCCAGTCAACTGACACCCCTGCTTCATATCTGGGTGTTTATTATTCAGATTTTATTCCACGCAATTTATGTCCATTTTTAGCAGTAAGAGACTCATTTTCCATAATAGTTCTCAACAACCTTTCTCCTTCCATTGCTATGACATGGAAGAGTAGTAAAGCCTTAGTGGAGGTATGCGCGTGCCTATTTATCCGTCGGTGATAGCTTTAAATAGATGGCAAAATTTCTCAGTCTCTACTCTTCACCACATTTGATTCTGCGTTAGACAAGCAAACAGGGAGGGCTTCAAAGGACCGACTTGAGCAAATAGCATGTATTCACCACTTAAGATGAGCAGATGTCTACCGGAAGCCTTGGATCCATCATCCTAAAAGCTTCTGTAAGCATTATGATCGCTCTCTGGTAGTTATGAGAATGTGGGTGTGCAAATATTTAAAGAATCAATAAACACCCATTTATAATCTCTATAGCACATATGCAGAATTGTATATTAAATATATATCAAATACACTATGTGTCATTGTTGTGTTTAATATATAGAAAACATGCTGTAGTATTTTTGTACATCGTTTAATTGTGAGTCGTATCATGTTATAGCCAGGCAGCAACTCCCTATATATTGTTTTTCGACTTTAGCATCTAGAGTCCTATATTCATTGAATATATTCATAGTTATATTTTTCATTCATTCAATTTTTAATACCAATTTTTGAGCACTAATTTAGGGAAATAATCTGTGTACATTTAGAGTGAAGCACTGAGTGAGTTGCTCACATTTGTAAAACCACCTGCATAATGAAAAATATTTAAAGATATTCATCATCTTACAGCTAAAGCACCCTTTACATCTTTTTTTTTTTTTTTTTGCCCGTCACCCGAGGCAACTGCTGATTGACTTTTGTCACTATAGAATACCTTGCATTCTATATAAATAAAGTCATACAGCCCACATTCGCCTCTGCCTGGCTTTTTTCCTTCAGCTCTTGTTTTCTGAGACTCACTCTCGTCTTGTACGTCATTGAGAAAGGGGAACTCTGGGTACAGTGTTCCGGCGCGCATGCTCAGAGTCCTCTATATGTGCTCACCTGTGAGCAGACGGCAGGGCTGTTCCAGGCTTCGGCTCTCATGAATGAAGCTCAAAACTGAAGCTGCTAGTAACATTTATGTGCATGTCATGGCGATGTGCATATCTGTCCTGTTTTCTCTTGAGAAGAGGTCAAGGGTCATATGGTCCATACATGTTTAACATAAGTGCCAATCTTTCTCTCCTTCCCTCCCATATACATTCCATACATAGTATATATTCCATATATATTACACATTCCACCTGTGACTTTTTAAGCTTGTGTATGAAATTTTCTGCAATAGTCTCATTGCACCTTAAACTTTGTCCCATACATCCCACTTCTGTTCCCCTGTCTAGAGTATATGCTTTTCCCTGATCTATTTCACACTGACTGGTTTTCTTCTGTCAACTCTTTTTCTGTGTGGCTCTTTAAGCAATGGGCTATGAAGTTAAGTTAATAAAGTTTGACTTTGGATATTTTATTTCGGTACTTTTTTGTGTGCTTTCTATTTCTTTTTTAAACTCCCTGCTTGATCCTTCGCTATCACCGCGGTTGAGCACATTAAACAACTTTCGTTTCAGAAGCAGAGTTAAGGTTTGCTTATCTTTCTATTTGAGAGCTGTTTATGTTTTCTTGACTTTTTTTTTAAGGATCCAGGGCATGGAGAATGTCTCCTGGTGATGACACTGTCCAGCGCAATGCTCCCTCTCAAAAGTCACGGCATGCATTATCAGACGGCATGCCTGCGTTCAGCTTTTTACCCAACCTTGGTTTCAAGTGCTTTCTGTTTGTCTGGTGCCTGCTTGGGTCAGGGGTCAGCCGGGCTGGGTTTCTACACAGCCAGGGGTCCCCTACTCTACCTCCTTCATTGTTGGAGTCCCTGGTTTCAGCTGGCTGCTTCTGTCATTCCTCCAAGCAGAATGTAAGCTGCCCGTGTTATCCCTGCTACCGCCTCGTCTGGGAACTTTCAGAACAGACTGTTCCAAGTCGGGGGGTTCAGTCTCCATTTCTGGGAGGGTCAGCTAGGCACTCCCTCACCTCCACGTTTATTGATTACTTGAGTTGCCATACAATGTTCTAACTGGCTGACAACACATGTTTAGTCAGCTGTCCATAGACTGTCAGTGTTTTTTTTAATTATACAAAACAGGAGAATTTTCATCATACCAGTGTCTTTGTGCATTTGTGTGGGAGATAATTGATGAAAAAATGGAAATTTGGGGTCCTAAGGCCTGAACTTCAACTTGAATAAAAATTGTATGCTTAAAACAGTCACGCTTTCATGGGGGAATTTTTTGACCTCTTCTTCCTCCACGTTCTAACTAACCAATATTTGGTACTATCATTTATTGAACAAATTGTTATCTTAATGTGGGGAATGTTGTCTGACTGTTGTTTTTATCTGTAGTTCCTTAATTACTTGTGAGGCTGAGCAAATTTTCATACATACTGATGTTTTATGTTGCTTCTCCTATGAATTGCCAGTTCATGGTTTTTTTCCCCCATTTTTTAATTAGCTGTTCTTTTCTTATTAACTGTAGGAATCTTCCATGTATTTCCTGATTTCTCATCATTTACAATGTAAATGTTTTCTTCTTACCTTGTTGCTTATATTTTAGCTTAACTTGTGGTATAGTTTCCAATAACCGGTCTACATTATAAGCCAGTCGTGGTGTTCCATGCCTTGGAATCCCAGCACTTGGAAGGTAGATGCAGGAGGCTCAGGAGTTCAAGACCAGCCTAAGCTACATAGTGAGTATGAGGCCAGCATTGACTACATGAGACCATGATCCCCCCCAAAAAACTCTGTATTTTACTGATATTCTACTTAGCTTTTAATGTAAGCTTGACATAGCCTAGAGTCATCTGTGATGGGAGTGTCAATTGATGCAGTGCCCAGATTTGGCCTATGGGGAGGTCTGCGGTGGGGTGATGAGGGTAAGAGCGTTGTTTTGACTTTTAATTGATGTAGGAGGATCCAGCCCGTAATGGGTGTCGCCATTCTCTGGGCAGGTGGTCTTGGACTGTTTAAGAAAGCTACTTACTTGGAACAAGTCACGAAGCAGCATTCCTCCCTGGTGTCTGTTTCAAGTTCTTGCTTGACTTCCAAAGTCCTTCCGTAAGTTGCTTTTGTTCATCATGGAACAAATGGAGTCAAGTTTCTTATATCTTGTCCTGTGGTTTTCAGTTCTGATAACCTCTTTAAAATATCTCTGACATTTTTCAATCATAGTTTTGAACATTAATTATGTTATAGGTTCTTTCCTAGGCGCTGGTGACTATGATGGTCAGAAAGAAAAGAGGAAAACCAGGCAAGAGACAGCTGCCAGAGTCCCACCATATTTAACTTCAGGTACTGATTGTGTGGGACAGAAGGGCAGAGTAGCGCCATACCAATGGGCACAGCCTTTGGAGTTTGAGTGTCCAGAATTCTAGCCTGGTTCCAGTTACTCAGGAGCAGAGGGAAGTGAAAGCTGTTCTGTGCCTCAGTTTCCTTACTCTAAGGGAGGACGTTAGTAATGTCTACCAGATATTGACTGTATGCGATGATTCTGAATAACTGAAGGAGCACCTGGACATGTATAAGGAGCCTGCTGCATACGATGCACTGCATAGACGTTTGAGTAGATCAAATCAAACACAACGGGATTAAATCAGATGATGGAGCAGGCATAGGACTACAGATGAATGCTTCATGTAAAATGCCACCAAGCCGGTGACACTTGAGTGCAATCCTAAGCGGGGGTGAGGGTGGAGAAACCCACTTGGCTAAAGATGTAAAAATTTAGGCAGCTATACCACACTGTCCTTTAACCATTTCCAGTTGTTTTATTTTTGACATTTCTTAGTTCACCTAAAGCTTAGCTTTATGCATGGAGATTATTTTAAACAGTATTTTATGAATTCTTTGAGTGTTTCCTACAATGCATGTTGAATATAATTATCTCTCCTCCCCCCAACTCCCACAACCACCCTCTCCGTTTCCCTATCCCTTCCAATCTGTCTTTGAGATGTCTTTTTTTTTTTTTTTTGGTTTTCTTTTCCCATGGCATCCAATTTGTGTTGCCTGGCTAGTCTTCGGAGTAGGGCCTGCCCTGGCATGTGGCGGACCTACCAGAGGTCACATCATTAATAAAACCAAGTCTTCCTTTCCCAGAAGCTAGCAAATGCTGATATTCTGGACACATGCCAATCTCTTACTGGATCTAATAGTTTTTCTGTAAATTCCTGAACCCCTTTTTAGTGAAAAATATAATCACAATATCTATAAATAATTATATATTTATTTTCCTTTTCTAATAATATACTTCATGCTTTTTAAAATGGAGTGTATTATAATGCTGAATTAATGAGAGGTTGAAGACACATTTATAGTGTTCCTGATTTAATGGAAATTCTTTAACTATTGCATCATTAATTGTTTATTATGATTGCGGTAGGTGTTTAATTGGCACTCTGCAACAGATTAAGAACATTCCTCCTATTCTTACTTTGTTAGGAATTTTTAAGTTGATCCTTTTTGAAACTATACTTTATAACTTTATTTGCTGATAATTTTGAGTGATTGCATCCCTTTTTTATGCAAGCCACTTGATTGAAATGTCTGGAAGTATGACATTGGACTCATTACACCTGCATCCTTTGAGGAATTTTTGTCCAGGTTCCCCGAGGGACTTTAATTGTTTGCTTGTCTGCTGGCTGAGTTAGTCATTCCTTCTCATCTGTGTGTGTCCCAGAAATCATAGATATATGATTGTTTATAGATATTTGGATTGGTTTTCACTAAAAATTTACAGAAAAACCATTAGAACCGGTAAGAGATTGGCAGGCTTCCAGGACATCAGCTTTTGAGAGCTTCCGCGACCGGAAGACTTGAGACACTTGTCCCAGAAAACGCTTACCCATTTGTCCTTGACACTTGTCTGTGAGGTAGCTTTGGCCAATGAGAAAACCAAATGTAGGCGTGATGATGGGGAACTAAAGGAGTGAGACTCCCATTCCCAGCTCAGACTATCTGGTGTGGTTGGATGTCCTCTCGTGTCCATTTCTTACTAAAAGAAGTTCTTCTCTGAGCTCCCTCCATCCCACCAGAGAGCTTAGGATAGTCCCCCCCCCCCCTCTCTCTTGTGGCTCTTACTTAACTCCGGGCTTTAGCAAAGCTACCTGCTGTCATTGCTCTTTGTCCTCAAAGGCTGATATTTGTTCTCTAATGTTGCTAACCTTTCCATTGCTTCAAACCCATCCCCTAGACCTCAATCCCTTAGGCTATGACAGGCGTCCCCAGCTCATTTTCCCATTCTTGAGGTGCCTTACGTGCTTCTGTTTCCTGTGGCAACCCAGGCTGGTACATCTTTGAAAGCTTTGTGAACATATAGCCCTTTCTAGCCCTTTGACATCACCGTGTACTTGCATAAAATAAACTCTGTAGTCATCATCATGTTAAAGATGCTCTGTAACAGGGAGACTTGTAAGAAACTCTTCCACAAGAGCAGAAAAGCCAAGATGATTACATTTAAAGTAAAAGAGAGTCGTGTGTATTTATTTTCTCTGGTTGTATATTAAAAAATAAAATTGGATTAATTCCCATGTCTTTAAAAATTCCATTTTCTTTCGGGAGGGCCATTTCTTCATCCAAAACAATAAGTATACTCAATACCTTTTAAATCCAAGTTCAGTTGGTGGATATTTAATTCCAATCTTTGTTCTTCAGCCAGGCGTGCTGAAGCTGCAGCCCACGGGCTATGTGTCTGCCATAGCTATGAACTCGGCCCAACAGAAAATCATGAATTTACTTAAAATATCCTAAAATGTAATTTTTTTGTAACTTGATTGTGAGGTTCTAGAAGGGCATGAACTCAGCATATGACAACACCATGTTGCAATATCCAAAAGATGGAAATGCCTGTAGAAACATAATTAAAGGCAGGCCACACCTTTGGGCTCTGTGCATCTCTGATGTAGAGCCGTGCTACACAAGGTGCTCCTAGACCTGGAAGGTGTCATTAATTTTGTTGTTGCTGCTCCAACAGTCTAATTTTCTCCCAGTCAGTGCAAGGTGACTTTACATGACCCCACCCAGCATTCCAACACCCCAATTCCCACACTGGCATACAGGAAGCAACTGAGACATTTTAAGCTTTGTTAACTCTCAGTATGACACCCGCAAGGAATGTGAGCCATCTGACTGAAAATTTGGATACTGATCATTTAATATAAAAATAAGAAGATAATGTAATCATACTATTAAACTCTCTCTATCCCTTCTCTCTCATACTTAAGCCTCCAAAATTTCTCTTTGATGATCTATCATCTATCTATCTATCTATCTATCTGTCTGTCTATCTATCTATCTATCTATCTATCTATCTATCTATCTATCTATCTATCTATCATCTATCTATCTATCCACACACATACACACACACAAACATATATAAGTTGTACTATTTTAATTCTTTCAGTACATTCTCATTTACTCATTAGAACATTCTGGCATTTATTATTATATAACCGCTTGACAATAGAGGGAACCAGAAGGAATTAAATTACACAAAAATTAAGAATGCCTCTCCAGGTAAACAAACATGCCTGATTTTATTGTCATACCAATCGACTATAGGATTTGGTTTTTACGTGCAGTCAGATTTCTGGATCCTAGGAGCCTCTCCTACTTTAAAGGAGTCAATGAGAGCTCCCGTAGAAAACTTTCCTCTGAAATCCAAGGGTGGGATTTCACAGCTAACTACCTCTTTGTCTCAGTGCATTTATACTTGGACCAAGCCACAGGATATCAATCTTACATCTATGCCCAATCTCTTCTCTTTCTCCTGTGAAGCAGGCACGGAAGGTTCAGCTCATTAAATTTAATAGTCCACGGGAATTTTCAGTCTATGGCGCATTTGTGAATCTCTTGACATATATCAAGGAGCAGTAAGAAAGAACAGTTATGGACCATGAGTAGCTGTTTGACCATCAAACACCTGCCATCCTCCAGATGCGTTACAGGTGTGCCTGCTAAATGGTCTTAGGTTTTTCCATTTTCCATACACACACCCACATCTGTCTTCCTCTTCACTGAAGTTCTATCTCTTTCTTGTTTAATGTCCAAAGTCAAGATATGTAACCCAGGCTATCATCCTCTACCAAAAGGCTAACATAAGCTTAGGGTCTAGAGGATCTACCCACAATTGCTGGGGCCAGGTTATCATGCACTGGTTTTTCATAGGCCAATGAGCATTCAAACACATAAAATGAAAATGGATTTTAAACTATAAAGATTTAGTGACATTGACTTCTGTCTTAGCTCTGGCCACTCAGGTCTGTCCTTCGGATGGTATGAACATCAGCTTTTCAGCGTTGATAATACCAGGAGAGAGTGCAGGATTCTCAGTCTATAGCAAGACTTCTCCCCAGGCAACCAGCCTCATGAGTTCACAGTGCCAGCTCCCTTGCAAGATCCAGAAAAACCACGCGACAGGAAGAGTGGTAGCCACAAGCTCAGGGGCTGCCTTCAGGGACCTTTACAGTAGAAATTCAAGTATGAAATCAAATTACTAGCTGAGCTCCATAGTGAATGCAGAATCTTAAACAAGGATCCAGGATCAGGAGCTGATGCTCCCACTTAACATATTTTAGCATCACATCTAATTTATTTATTGTGTGTGCATGCACACATTCCACAATGCACGTTTGGAGGCTAGAGGAGAATGTGTAAGAATTGGTTCTTTGGTTCTTCCAGATGGATCCCAGGGATTGAGCTCAGGCTGGCAGTAAGCACCTGTATCTACTGAGTCACCTAGGAACAGATGCCACTAATTGAACAATCCTTTTACATGACTTTATCTTTCCCTCTGTACCACTGTTTTAAGGCTCCATCCTCCTTCTACAAATTTTATGATTTCCATTTTCTTCATGATTTTAAGATGATATCATTCTTCCCCTTTTCCAAGTTTGATATTAAAAGTCCCATTGAATTCCATGAAATTAACCAGAACTGTAACTTTACACATTCTAGATCATGTTCACAAGTATGCCTTATTAATTTTTGGTGCCAAACTGCCTTGGCTGAAGACGGTTTTTATGCTGTGTTTAATTGTATCAGGGATATGTGTGTGTGTTAATGCATGCTGGTTCTTTAACAAACCAATGGGAATCAAGACTCTTTACAAAGTTCATATAACTCAGAGAAATTAAGTAAAGAATGAAGAACAAGAAAATAGTGCTATGTAGTTCTTCCCTCTGCATTGAGGTCTCTGTTGGTGCTTTCTATATAAGAGGCATTTAATATATTAAGTAATTTATTTCCCTTCTTGGTTGCTTGCTCTGCGGCCAGGTATCATGGCTGTTACTTTAATTACATGGGAATCTAGCAGCACCTACTTTTAAATCCAGGGAACAAGGCAGAATCAAATTGTGAGTAATAAAACTCTGAAATGAATGTCAATGGAATTTCATTTCAATATAATGACATCAAAGCTCAGTTATGAGTACATGAAAAGAAAGATCAGCCTCATTACTTCAATGTTACACCCTTTTTGGACCAAAACATGAATTGCTTGGTTTGATTACCCACCTTGTTTACTGCACTTGGCTCTAAATGACTTCTGATTGTTCCTCCAAATCAAATCCATCTTCAAAGGTATTTCTTAACACTGAAGGGATTCAAAAGACTATGCCATGGGCTTTAATCTGAATGCAATAGAAAGAGGAGCTGGGAGCCTCTTTGTTATGAATTAATAAGCAACAAAGGGGGGGAAAAAGACAGCTTAGAATACCTGGATTCTAGCCCTCACTTCACTAATAATTGGTGGTGTTCGAACAAGTTACTCCAGTATGAGTCTTTGCTTCTCCAACTCTGTAATGAGGAATTCGAGCGAAAGGATTCCTGTCAGCTGTGCTAGAATGGGCTCAATGGAGTAGGGAACTATCGGGATGCATTGTTAGTATGTGGGATCCTGCAACCTTGTGGAGAACTTTGAATGCTGTTATTGAACGTTATTTGAATGTTATTGGCAACATGGGGTGGGTTAGGTATCTAAATGATTTATATTTTGATTGATTCATTTGGTTTTTGAGACAGGTCTTCACTTTGTAATCGTCCAGACTGGCCAGGAACTCAGGATCTTTCTCCTGCCTTGTCCTCATGAAGGCCGGGAGGATGGCAGGCCTCTGTCACCATGCCGTATTCTTTTAGATATTTATTTAAATAGAATCCTTTAAGTGGAAGAAGATGAAAGTAAGCCAAGGAATCACCGTTATTTTTGACAGAGGTAAACATTCCCTGGACTGAAATCTTGGGATAAATAAAAAGGAGGAAGAAGGCTGAGCCCCAGCATTTTCTTTCCTCCCTCACTGCAGGTGCCTGTGGCCAGCTCTGTGGGGTTTTGAATGAGAGTGGCCCAAGAGACTCAAATATGTGTATGCTGGCTATCTAATTGGTGGACCTGTTTTGGGAAGGTCTGGGAGGCGTGGCCTCATTAGAGGGGGAGTGTCACTGGGAGTGGGCTTTGAGGTTTCAAAAGCTGATGTGATTCTGGGTTTCCTTCCCTCTGCCTCTTGTTTGTGTATCAGGTGTCAGCTCTCAGTCACTGCTCCAGGGCTCTGCCTTCTGTCTGCTGCTATGTTCCCTATACCGATGGCTGTGGACTCACCCTCTGAAATTGTAAACAAGCGCCCAATTAAACCCTTTCCTTTTTAAGTTGCCATGATCATGGTGTCCCTTCACAGCAATAGAACAGTAACCAAGACAAGCACCTATTGCCATGACTTCCTGTCACAGTGGACTGTATCCTCAAACTGTGAGCCAGAATAAGCGCTTCCTTTCTTCTGCTGCCTTCATAAGGCCCTCCCTTTGCCACAGCACTGAGAAAAGGAAGTACCACCCCCAGCTGGCTCATTCACTGATTTCAAACCTTACCTCCTAGCGGATTGGCTATCGTCTCTGCCAAGGTCATTGTGCTCAGTCAGGTGCTCTCACTGGGGCTCTTTGCTTTCTGTATATCATCTTGACCATGGTGTATTATATATATTTGGTGATTACCAGATTGTCTAATACCCCCAAGAATTCACTAGTGACACCGAGCTCGGAGGTGTCAGTTATGGTTCATCATAAATTCTGCAGAATCTGGAAATACACCAGAAGAATGAATAATTAGCTAACAACAAAATTAGGCAATTTTGGTAAGGAATAGGCATCACGTTGGCTCAATTTATTTGCATACTCAATACCAGATGGTGCTGGCATGTGGGTACCATTTAGTAGATAATTCTTAGGTTAATGCATTAATTGCTAAGAATTTACCTGGCAATTTTAAAATAATTTGTTATGTTGGTTTTGGTTCCAAGAGAAATTTGGATATACACATATATCGTTTTTTAAAAAAAGCCTCCAAAAACTCAAATTATTATTGAATTCACAAGCATGTCTACTACACACCATTGATTTTACAGCCATTTAAGCCATTCTGTCTTAGATGGTGCCTGTAGAGTTAAGAACTCAAATTGGATCCAGACAGAAAAAGAAAGTAGTATGGGACAAAGTTACCTCAGGATTTCTACAGGGGAACTAAAGTTTTCCCTTAGCTCATCCTAGCCTCCTTTATGACAGCTTTAACAGCTGGCTGTGTGGACACTCAACTCTGTGAATTAAAAGGGAGAAGGAGCTTATGAAAGAATGGAGAAGAGTTGATCTTAAGTAGGTTGTTAGCGAATGGTCCAAAGGTAAACGCACACATGCACACACGCACAGACACGCACATGCAGGACAAAGAAGAAGCAAGCTAGTAACTGTGGGAGCTTTTTTTAATATTGACCTAAGGACATTTATCAAGTGTTTGAAGAGCTGATTTTTGTTCAAATGCTTTTGACTGATTAAGAAATGACCACTTCAACTTCTGGTTGAGGGGACACCTGGTACTTGTCAGGGTGTTTTAGTTCAACATAATTAAAACAAACAAACAAACAAATAAGTTCCTATACTCCCAGAGTTTACCCTCAGTTCTCAGCTCTCTGTAAGGACCCATTCCAGAGTCACAAATGGTCAACATTTCATTGTCCGTCCTCAACTCGATTTCCTGCTCATAGTGAAAAGGCTCGGGGTTTCCTGTTCGGCTTCCCTTCTTTGTGTGTTCTCATAGAACCTGTGCTTGCAGCCGACTGCAGAAGCGACAACAAACATTCCAACTATGAGGAAATCATTTTTCTCATGTCAAGGGTTTAATTCTAAAGTGATACCTGTGGCTGATGTATTGTCTTCACCTGTGAAATGATAACGTGAGGCGAATATTTAAAAATACTTGAAGGACATAACATACCAGCAAGGTAAATAGTGGCGGTACCATTTTTTCCTATTAAAATAAAAATAAGAAGATATAGAAGTAGAATATTGTTTGTTATTAACTATTCTGAGTACCAGCATCCTGAATCACCTTGAATAACAGGTTTCTATAAATATTAATTAGATAAGTTAAAGGTCATCCTACAAGGTACGCACAGTTTGGGTAAGCTGAAGATGACAACATCACATTGAAGGAACAGAAATTACATTTCTGCTAGGCTCCTAGCAGAAACAATATGACGCATTGACCTAAGATCGCTGTATAATTATTCTGATCTTTAACAATCCTTCATATTTATATTGCTGTCTGACCCAGAGCAATTAGATGTAATGGCCTCGAAGAAGATTGTACTATTTATTACATGTCATTTGCTGTGACAACATATCTGAGTCAAACAATTTAAGCAAGGAAATGTTTATTCAGAGTCATTGTTTTGGCCCAAGGTGTTTGGGCTGCCTTGCTGTAGGCCTAGGGTGAGCAGACGTGGTGGTGGTGAGTACGTGCTTGCGTAAAGCTGCCATCCTCATAGCAAACAGCAAACAGGAGGGCAGGAAGGAAAAATCAAAGCACAAGATGGGTTCTTCAAAGACACACCCCAGCAAGACCTCCTCCAGCCAGGTTCATGTCCTAGCAACCTGTTCAGGTATCAATGAAATGATCCATCAAGGAAGTTCGTGTCCTTAGGATCTAAGCACCTCTCAATAGCTTAGCTAGCTTAGAGAAAAAGTTCTGAGGGCGACCTCATAGGTCAACCATAGCACTCACCGACAGGATTACATCACCATGGGGCAAGACTAAACATAGTCAAACTTCTTTCTGGTTTTAGACCTGCTTCCATTGCCACCTACATTGTAGACACCATCTCCTGTGTGCTAGCCATGGCCCACAGCCTCTGAGATATAGTTAACAAGATCCGATGTCCAATTCTATTGAACATTTACATGTCTTTGTCAGGCACTTATAATGGCAAATGCATTTACTTCTTTTAGATAAGACAGTCTATAAACAAAATGCTCAGTTATCTCTCAGTGCCACAAATACAATGCACAGGAAATAGCATTTCGAGTTTTCAGTGCAATTGGATTGTGTTGACATTGGAATTGGGAACTAATTAATGTTCCTCCTAGTAGGCCTTCTTGGGGAGCTGGAGGAACAGAATGTTCCCAGTGATCTGACCTCCTGGAGTGGGGAGATGGAATATGTATATTCAGATACGAGAGAAGAATGGAGTCCAGAAAGTCTTGAATGTTTGAGGTTTTCACCATTCACCATTCCTCCTTTACAATAGGTCGCGTAACTGTTGAATGCTAAGCTGTTCAATGGAGGCTAAGAAACAAGTCATCACAAGGAAGAAGAAACTTCCTCATGTTTCTCAGAGGCATGGGAAAGGGAAGAGGCTCGGAGGTGTGCAAGGAAGCAGATGGACCTAACCGTGCAGGTATGAGCCAGGATGGGAGGGTAGCACATTCCTACCTCCTTTTGATTATCTTTAGGAGGAAGCAAATATTTTGGGGCTACAACAAGGGGCTATTCTTAGCACCCAAGCCTGGGGAAATGTCAGATCAATCTGATTTATAGAAGGAAATGGTGAGTTTGCTTTGTTTCTTTTGACTTTCCTTTTTGTTTGGTTTGTTTTTGAGACACAGTTTCCCTTTGTTGCCCAGGCTGGACCGTGAACTGGCTCTAATCCTCTTGTTTCAGGCTTGTGACTATTGGGATTATAGGTGTTGTCCACTTTTGCTGACCAGCTTTCCTTAGATGAATCTTGTGGTCATAATAAGTCTATCTGGAGGAGACCGGTAGTCCTCTTTCAAAGTATTCCACATATATTTGGTAAAAGAAAAATAACAACGTAAAGATTACTGAGCAATCAACATGTGGAGGGCAGCGTTAGGGGGATAGTAAAGTACTTTTGGAATAAAAGGCAGGAGAATCAAATAAGTAAAGCCAGCAAAATTACTTTCTTTTTGTGTGTCCTTCAAAAACATCATTGCGAAACTTCCTTCTTTTGGTAAGCATGAAATTGGCCTAATGGAAAGACGCCTTGTAAACTCTTTGAAAGTCTAGATAAACAAACAAACAAACACAAACCCCATCTTAAATAAAGAAATAATAAGGATCAGAGTGTTCCTAAATGAAATGATATAAATTTTTTTTGTGCCATTTTCTCATTTCCTCCACACTTATTGACATCACTCGAGTCATTTCTAACTCTTTGAGAATTTTGCCCACAGTGCCGATAATCACGTACGGAGGTCAACTAGTAGGACTTGTGCCTCAGAATGCCCAGGTGAACAGGGGAGTGTCCAAAGGTTTGCATAACCCTCAGACCGGCACTGGCATTTTCCAGAGATGCAGGGAACTCTGATTGCACTCTGAGGTATCTGGTCTCAGATCTGACATCGTGTTGATTTATTAATTCCTAACGATTTGGGAAACGCTGAAAGGGAAGCAAGCTGAGCTTCTGTCGCTGGCTAATGCTTTTTATACTTACCTATTGTTCTCGGCTCCTTTCCAACAATATTAGCATTAGGACCAAATTTAGATGATCTTTATTTGAACAGAACAAAGAAGTTTGAAAGACAGCAGCTGATACAATTGCTAGTAGTCACGTAAAAATGGATTCGAAAGTCTCACTTTGGGAAGTTAAATTTAATGGGTGGTTAAGATATGACCAAACAGCACACATGTTCAGAGCAGGGATGGGACATCAAACTGTCACCCTGGAGACCAATCTGCTTTACTGCTTTCTTTGGTAAGTAAGTCTCACTGAAGCACAGCTGTCGTGGTTATGGATTGGACGTGGCTCTTAACTGCCTATAGTGCCAAGTAGAATATAGTCAGAAAAGAAAAGCCGGAAGTACTTTTTATACACTGTTGATCTCTACCCACAAAATTGTGGGCCCCCATTTTAGACATCATTATGTTATTTATGTATTTATGTATGTATTTATTTATTCATAATTATTCTACTCCCCCACCCCCGTGTGCACATAGAGGGCAGAGGACACCTTGAGGGGATTGGTTCTTTCCTTCCACCATGCAGGTTCCAGAGACTGACGTTACATGGTCAGTCATGGCTTTAATGCTTTTTACAAGATGGTCTTCAGATTTCACTATTTTTTTTTGTCCAATTACTGTCTCATTCTCGAGGTCCAAGATTATGGGTTGAGGGAATAGCTTAACTGAAGGCTTTCCTCCATTCTCCTTTAGGTATTGTTTACATGTAAGATATCTTCCACAGGCTCATCATGGCTTGAGCATTGGTTCCCACAGGGCGGTGTTGTTTTCAGAAGCTGTGCAACTTCTGGAAGGTGAGCCTAGCTGGTGGAAGCATGCAATGAGGGGCAGGCCCCATGTTATTCTGTCTGCTTCCTGGCTTGGTATGATATGATCACCCACCTCCTCACAGTTCCGTGGTCACAGACTGCAAGTCAAGGAAAGAATATGAATTAAACAGATAAAAATCATTTCTTTTTATATTATTATAACAATCTTTTTAATTGTTTTTTTTGACCTATATATTTTTCTTTGCTCCCCTTCCTTCCTCTCCGCTACCCTTCTACCCTCTCCTGTTACCCCCATGCTTCCAATTTACTTAGGAGATCTTGTCTTTTTCTACTTCCCATGTAGATTAGATCCATGTATATTTCTCATAGGGTCCTCTTTGTTGTCTAGGTTCCCTGGGGTTGTGAATTGTAGGCTGGTTTTTCTTTGCTTTATGTCAAAGAGTCACTTATGAGTGAAACTGTTTCTTTAGTAAAAAATATTTATTTTTCTTTTATGGTGAGTGTTTTATCTGCATGTATGTATGTACACAATGTGCATGCAGTACTCAAAGTAGCCAAAAGAGGGCATTAACAACCTCAGGAACTAGAGTGAGACTGTTGTGAGTTGCCATGGGGTACTAGGAACTGAACTCAGGTTCTATGCAAGAACAACAAATGCTGTTAAGCAATAAGCCATTTCTCTAACCCCTGAAACTATTCTTTAATCTAGAGATTTTTTAGAATTATCAAACTAAGATTTCTCTCATCAACTGACAAACACAAGGTCAAGGGGCAGAACTGCTGTTTAGCTCAAGGACACAACAGCGATGAGGTTTCCTTGTTGATCTTCATCTTAGCTTCTTGTCTATTTTATGTAAATTTACTTTCTTCTATTATATCTATAGTGGTTATTTTAGCGCTATACCTTGAGTGTGTACTTTAAATATGGAGGTGCTAAAGAAGAGGAGGCAAAGTTATCCTTGTTTAAGCTCGATAAGCAGAAATCCTTTTTTTTTTTTTTTTTTTGGTTTTACGAGACAGGGTTTCTCTGTGGCTTTAGAGCCTGTTCTGGAACTACCTCTGTAGACCAGGCTGGTCTCGAACTCATAGAAATCCGCCCGCCTCTGCCTCCTGAGTGCTGGGATTAAAGGCATGTGCCACTGTCGCCCTGCTAAGCAGAAATCCTTTAACTCCCGACTCTGTGCATTACCAACCAAGAGTAGTTGCTGTCAACTGAGGACAAATTGTCACTCTGTGATTTGATATCTACGACTTGGACATTTTTCCCACATCCAAAAAATTGCCTCTTAACTATAACTTCACTAAATTATTTGCTAGCTTCCTTAAAGTGAAATATAGCATTTTCCTTAAGCAGTAAAATAATATCAAACAATAATATTGACCACACAAATACTTAAGAGTAATTTCAGTAAATAATGATTTTCTTAAAAAATAATTAATATCTTTTAAGCCTAAGTTACTCCCTTTTCTGGCTCACTGACTTGTAAAAAGTAATTATTTAATTTTATATGTATGAGTGTTTTGCCTACATATATGTCTGTGCACCACATGTGTGCCTCGTGCCCATAAAGGCCAGAAGACAACGTCAGATCCCCTGGAAGTGGAGCTACAGAAGAGATGATGGTGAGCCACCATGTGGTTGCTGGGAATTGAACTAGGGTCCTCTGAAAGAGCAGACAGTGCTCTGAACCACTGAGCCATATCCCCAGACCCCTGTATTACTGGCATTTAAGAATGTTTGGACTGTAGCTTTATTCTGAATTACTTAGACTCTTGAAGATCATGGAAACCTTTGTCTAGGTGTGACTTACCTCAGCCGTGTTTTGTGTATGGGAAATGGTTTCCATATGTCTCCACTATTTCACAGCCAAAACATTTGCACACAGGTTGGGTGAATGCCTCCCACAGGGCTCACTCCCCTTACTTCAAGTCATGGACAGAAGGACTTCAGATTATAGGAAAGAATTTGTCTTTGTATTGTGTATACGTGTCCTCCACCCCCCTCCTAATTTCAGGATTAAAATCCTGTTGGGTCATGAACCTGCTTTACATCTACTATGGAACGTGTAATTATCAGTGTTGGTGAGTGAATTTAAGACAATGTTAGATCATAGACAGCAGAAAATATAAACAGGAAATGACTCTAAAAATATGTGAAATTCATTTTCGTGTGTGTCTTAAACCTTAGTGGCCCAAATATGTTGCTTTTCTATATTCCGACCTCCCTGGAGAAATGCCCCATACCAAAGCCAAGCAATTTTGAAAATTAAAAACATATTTTATTAATAGCTCAAATACAGGAAGAACACAACAGCCCTTCCTGATGATGTAATTGAACCTGATGATTTGAATTAAAAATATGCTAACATCTGGTAGTTCCTCAGACAGGGCCTACCAGAAACAGAGTCAGCTAACCTCTGAAGTACACGGATTCGTGCTTGCTCTCCAGTTTTGTTTTTCTTTTGAAAAGAACGTGGCCCTTTAATAGCAGTCTTCATGATGAAAATGAAAAATCGAGAATCTTTGGCTTTAAAGCTTTGTTCAAATTTACCAGAAATGTCAATCACTCACAGCAAGGCTTCTGGAGACCTGAGTGTCAGATGGGAGGTGGAAACGAAAGTCACCCTGCTTGACATGATTTGAGCGTGTTTCACCCAAGCCAGAGCAGAAGTAATACACATTTTATCATCATGATAGAATTTGGGATAAAGCACAAAAGACAAGTACATGGATATAAACTTAAATTAACATAAGGGCTTAGAATAGGTCCTCTACCCCTGAGTTGTTATTAAGACATTGTGGGAATTTGAAGGGAATTCAATTCGATTGTGGCAATTTCAAATATTTATTTTTATATCCACAGACCACCCCCAAAATAAAATCAATAGACAAAATTTCTTTCATTTTAATTTTCAATGAAATTTCAACTGGAATTTTTCATACTATAAATACAAAAAAAATACCGAAGAGCAGCTTGCTGTTTTCTAAAATTAGAAAGGGATAAAGATGGAAATGAACGTGTCACATAATCCTTAAGAAAAGGAATTGTTTGTTTGGGGGACTGAAAAAAATCACAGCGTTTTATGTTTTTGTTCAGGGCATGGAAAATTACCAGCAAGGCTGCAGGAGCTAGTCCCAACACAGCTTCCTGCTCAGTGGTGGAAGGCTTGATTTTAGCCCCTCATTCTGAAACCCAGCAAGTGTCCTTAGAAGGACACAGACTTTCTGTTTGGGGTCCTCAAGAACAAACAGACCTCAGCCAGAGAATGTGCCCTATGCTTCTGTCATGGAAAACTGCCAGCCCTGCCTCGGGCAGCAGACAGAGCCAGCATCAATGCTCCCTCACCAGCCAGTAAGAGAAGAAACGGGAGGAACACTCAATTGGATAGCAGAGCAGCCAGGACAATTGAGAAGCTCCATCTCTCGGTCTGAAAAGAAATTCGTCATGGACAACTCATTATTTAATTTTTAAGAACTTCTTTATTTTTTGTTTCTTTTTTTTCTTTTTTGGTTTTTCGAGACAGGGTTTCTCTGTGGTTTTGGAGCCTGTCCTGGAACTAGCTCTTGTAGACCAGGCTGGTCTCGAACTCACAGAGATCCGCCTGCCTCTGCCTTTATTTTTTGTATGGTGTCAAATTTTCAGGAGCTGCCTATAAGAATACAGACAAAGCCTATGTACTATTTGTGAAATGTTTATATTTTGCTTTGTCACCTTGTTTCTCTCCCTACCCTTCACACAGATACACACACACACACACACACACACACACACACATGCATGCACGCACACACACGCACTCACACACGCATACACTCACGCACACACGCACACACACACACACACACACACACCCCATTTGGAAGTAAGGGGCATTTTGCATCTAGTTCTAAATGAATTCCATGGAATTTTGCTCTTATTTATGACTATTGTTCTCCTCTCCAAAAGTGAGAAACTTGGTTCCCTGCTGTCTTGACTCTAAGTGCTCATTTGCTCTCGTCTAGAGCACAGGAGAAGCCACTCAGGGTTGCTAGTCACATTACCGGAAAGCACAGTCTTCCCAGTGTAAGTTCGCCTTTGTCTGTCTGTCTAGGCACCATGTGGGTACAGCAGCTGAAGAACCTCAGGTCTGCCCTTTGAGGAGCTGTGACAAATTCAGACATTCCTTTCCACACCCTTTGCACCCTTATCAGGATAAAGCCAATTCCCAGTCAGGATGGAGGTGCACACAGTTATCCCCAGCCCTTACAAGGCAGAGGCAGGAAGATGGATCTCTGTGAGTTCCAGTCCAGCCTAGTCTACGTAGTGAGTTCCGTAACAGCCAGACCTATATGGAAAAACCCTGTCTCAAAAAGACCAACCCCCCCCAAACAGCAACAAAAAAGCAATGACAACAAAAAAATGAGGGGGGTGGTGAATTTCCATTGTCTAATTCTCTGACAATTGTCCCTCTCGAGGCAAATTAGCACAAAGTAAATGGAAGAAATGAAATGAAATGACAACATAATGTAATTGGCCCAAGAAAACAAAACCTGCCTAACTCAGGGTGGGGGAGATAATATTTTTTTAAAATTATTTTTAAAGGTCCATAGCTAGACTGATTATGAGAAACAGGAAAAGAGACATGACATATATACATCTGTATTATAGCAAAGTACCAAAGGGACTCTGGTGGCGCGCTGTGTTTTCAGCTTTTCAATACAATGAAACGGAAGCATTCCTGGGAGGACATAGCCTAGCAACCCTGAAAGAAGAAGAAGCAGGAGGCTGGACTAGCCCTCTGTCTATTAGGGAAACTGAATTCCCCATCAGAGCACTTCTCTGTGATTCCTTTACCTGTGGAACAACACACACAAATCCTCCACAACATATTTTAAAGAAACATAAGGACAAAACCCTTAGCCCATCAGACTACCAAAACCCTAACTTCAAGGCAAGACAAAGACGTGATGGGTAAATAACACCTGCAGCCTGCTATCCCTAAAACACAAATGATATCCATCAAAACCGGCAGTCATACTAAATACATTTATCCCTCGAATGAAAACGGTGGCCATTTGAAAATCAATGAGCGCAACTTATTCTGGAAGTGAGATGAAAAGTTTAAAATATGTCATCTCAATGGACAGAGCAATCATTTGACAATATTTATTATTCACGATAATAATTCTTTAAAGCTCCAGAACCCCTAACAAGAGCCTCTTCAGAGACTTATGGAGAACATGATACTCCATGTTGGATGATAGTACCTTTCTCAGCAATTCTTTTGAATAAGGCAAGCTTTTACATTTTCAAAATTTTTATTCTGAAGCCGGTAAACTGTTCTGTGGTCAGAGACATTGGAGATTTTCACTGGGGCAAGAGTGAGTGACGATCAAGGAGGCATCAGAAAAACTTGCTGAAGGTCTACCTGCTTCACACGTATGTTCGAATCTGAGCATTTTAAGGCATAGTTATCTTTGGCATAATAAGTTCACTTTAGTTTTTATTTGTCTAATCTCATAAATCATTTAGCTGTTCTTAGTTTTCATCTTATATTTTGATAGTATAAACTACAAATTAAAATTTCTGTATTTCTTAAGGTTCTAGGTAAAACTTTGTAACGTGTAGCAATCAATAACTCCTCTAGTCCCTTTCATTGAGTATGGGCCGAACGCTATAATACAGTTGCATCTAATAGACAGTGGTATCCCAGGGATTTTATTACCTTATATAGCAAAGATGAGGGGATTTTTTTTTCAGATGCATTTAAGGTCCCTAATCACTTGGCTTTAACTTAATCAGAAGAATAATTCTTTTCCTGGATAGGTCTTGATCAAATGAACCCTCTGAAAGAGAGTCAAGAGTCAAAGATTCCTTGCTGTTGGCTTCTAGGTCAGACATGCAATGAATTTTCATAGCGATATGAATTTGAAAGAGATTTATCAACTGCACGTAAAATGGGAACTCCAGTGAGTGTTTGGAATGCCATCTTGTGAGATCTTGAGCCGAGTATCCAAGTAAATAATGCCTGGAGTCTTGACTTGGAAAATTTGAGATAACATGTGAATGTTGCTTTAAACCCTTAATCTGTGGTCATTTGATATGGGTATAAAAGTGAATCTGGGCTGATCACACAGCTTAGTGATAAGAGTACTTGTCTGTTATAAGTGAGGTCCTGGGTTTGAGCTCCAGAACCGCAAAACACACACACACACACACACACACACACACACACACACACACACACACACACAGAGAGAGAGAGAGAGAGAGAGAGAGAGAGAGAGAGAGAGAGAGAGGTGGGTGGTGGTAATGGTGGAAGTGGTGAATAACTGCTTTACCATCTTTACTTTTGGTCATTGACCAATGGTTTTGTGTTTCTGAGCTTGGAAGTTCCGGAAAAGCTCTTTGATCGCCTTGATTGTGTTTGAGTGTGCAGTCTCTCTCTTCTGCTCTCATTAATATGGCCTTCTACTTCTCCTGTTAGGGACCCACAAAATCTCTGGCCTTCTGGTGGTGGTCTGTTTCACTCTGTATTAGCATAGACTCATACCAACTTTTTGTGTGTGTGTGTGTGAGATTTGAGGCGGAAGTGAAGCATTTTGAGCAGGTCTGGTATTTTTAGTGCAGAGGCGGTCAGATCAAGAGGTGGTAGCAGTTAGCTGAGAAAAGGTGAACACAGTTGGCTGCGCGAATTATTCCAAATCACCCCACTTGGAGAACTGGCCAGGCTGGAGCTCAGTTCAAATCATATAACTCTAAAGCAGTGCATTATCACGTCTCCAGATTACAGATACTAATGTCAGCTGGGCAGTGGTGGCTCACGCCTTTAATCCCAGTACTCGGGGAGGCAGAGGCAGTAGGATCTCTGTGGGTTCGAGGCCAGCCTTGTCTACAGAGCTAGTTCCAGGACAGGCTCCAAAGCTACACAGAGAAACTCTGTCTCAAAAAACCAAACCAAACTAACCAACCAAGCAAACAAACAAAAACCAGAACAAAACAAATGCTAACATTCTTTCTCAAATAGTTAAAGAGTATTTGCTAGGCACTTATAATCTAAAGCAAATTACTTGGAATTCTGGGACAGCACATACTGTATTGGAGTTCAGCGACTCTGACAATTGGTGTTATTTCCTGTCTTTGGAACTCGAAGTGTGGCATGCATTTTTCCTTGCTCCCATGGTTTCTGCCCCCTCCACATCTTTAGCCATTGGTGTTGCGCCTGTCTGCTGAGACTCCATGGTAGAAACAGTTTGTGTGGGAGAGGATGGGGTATACAAACTCAACTCCTCATTGCTCTGTGTCCCCAGGCCTTTTCTACGGGTCGCATTAGGACATTCGGGAAATGCCCGTCTTGAGAGGGAATTGTTTTCAAGTCTTTGACTAATAACTCTGCTTTCGTCATTTTATAGCTTCCTTCAGCTGGTCCCATTCGTTCTCAGGTTAGCCCTTGTGCTGGTGACTTGGAGAGTTGTGCCTTGTCAACTGCAGATCCTGCAGATCCAAAACTAGAGCAAATTTCTCTGCCAACTATCTGAAAGGCTGGGGAAGCGCTACCCAAACCTTTAGCTTAGCATAATAACCTAGTGTATAACCTCCTCCACCTCTTTGTTTTCTCCTTTGTGGTAGGGTTTCTTTGCTCAGGCTTGGCTGTCCTTGAACTAGCTCTGTAGGCCAGGCTGGCCTTGAACTCACAGACTTCTGTCTGCCTCTGCCTGGGATTAAAGTGTGTGCCACCACTCCCCTGAGGATGGCTCCCACTTCTCTCAGCTTTCTGATCTGCAATTCCAGGTCCAGATGCAGCAGGTTCAAGGCGCCTTCCTTTCTGTCTCACGGACACGTCAGTAATTTAGTGCTTTCTATTCCAAGAGGATTACTCTTGCCTTTTTTTGCTTTTCCTTTTTAAACCACGTTTAGTTATCATGTTTGTGACACAGGGTGTCCTCCAAAACATGAACTACCAATGTTCATTTGACCAGAGCCCCATGACTTCTTTCTTAATTGGACCAGCTCTTCAGAGACAGTGGTCCTCTCTGGTGTGTTGGACGTGAAGGACTGGAACAGGCTCCTCCTTTACTGTGTTTTCCAAAAGTTCATGGAGTCTCTGATTGAAAACCATCTGTAATTAATGTATTCAGTTCAGTGACTGCTTAACAGCAGGACTGAAACACGTTGGAGTCGCACTTTGCGCCAGCCAGCTCAAGGACCGGACAGATGCCAAAATATTTTCCGTTTGTGTTTTGGTATTTCATATTTGCTAAATATGAGCCATTATGTGATATATTTACATATATATGATGAGCATGAATCAAAACATTTTCCTTCTGATTTTCTTAATTGGTTGTGGAAGGAAAAATGTCTTTAATCTTGTTTGTAAATGACGCCTAATTTTCTTAGTGTTAATTGGTGGCAATGCGAAAGCCTCCTAGTTTACCAACCAGACAAATGCAGGAAGATCTTATTTACGGGTTTAATATCCTTAATGATTCTGGCACCTGGGGCTAGTCTGTATGGCTATAGTCTCTGTCACTCCATGTAAGTGGTAACACTGGTCAGGTGAGTTGGTACATCTTGTAAATTATAGACCTACCAGTTCCAAGGCAAAACACAGTGGGAGAATGAATTAATCAAATCAATCTTTAGCAAAACATTTTTATGGGTACTAATCAGGCGTTTTTTTACAGCTGTGCCTGGTGAGGCTAATCTGGACTCTTATGAAGGACAAGGAAGTCTAAAGAACCAATGGGGAAAGATAGCGTTGAGAGAGGAACTAGCAAAAAAGCAGCAGGTTCTAATAGCCTTTTGTAATAAAGGGCTTGAAATCGAAAAACCTCAATTGACATTTTATCGGCACAAAGATTGTCTTCCTGGCCCATACAAGCCCTTGTATCATTTCTGAAAGGTTGAGAAAGGGCTGTTCAGATTCTGTTTACACTTGTATTCAAATGAAGGAGAATAACCTCAGGACGGAAGGGACTGAGACTTGGGACAAGGACTCATTTGATGAAAGGCTGGTCCTGGCATACACTGTACTAAGACAGAACTTAATAGGCAATCACAGATGAGCTTCCTTCCACACCTTATCCCTACTTACATGCGCATGCCTGTATGGGCACCAGTACCATCCCTTACCCCTACTTAAACCTCCATGCCTATATGGGGCACGGTCATCAGACAGGACAGCTACATCCTGCCCAAGTTTTCTAAATGACTGAATCACAGGGCTTGGGAAATGCATAAGGCAGAGAAACCCTATCCGTATATGGTTAGATTTTTTTTTTTTGTATAGATGAGAGAGAATATAATCCTGTATTTACCTTGCTTCCTCAGCTGCCTTCTTCCTTTCTATCGTCCACCTGGGATAGAGGAGGATATGACTTTTGACCCACTCAGGAAACTTGTTTATGCTTTGAAATAAGCAATCTGATTAGTCTTATCATTATTGGGTCCTGCCTAATTCAGTTGTTATTGGAGCCCATAAAGTTACACAGGCCTTTTATTGCCTGGCTTTCCTGTTGGAGTCAAAGACTGCATTTTGATTAATTGTTGATTGCCACAGAATTACTACCATGACGTGTGTGTGTGTGTGTATGTGTGTGTACCACAGAATTACTAACATGACGTGTATGTGTGTGTGTGTGTGTGTGTGTGTGTGCGTGTGTATACCACAAAATTACTAACATGATATGTGTTGGGGGGTGCTGAATTTTTTAAAAATCAAGGAAGAAAACTCACCAACTCCTTCATACGGGAACAAAATTATCTGGAGTACTAAGTAAAACATGGCTAAAATGTTTTCCTATTTGCCACTGTGTCACAGTTACTGTTGCCAAAAGCATAAAGAGGAAAAGGGAATGAGAACTTTGCTAACAAGTATGGGCTAACAAATACTCAGTTCTTTGGAAAAAAATACGTTTATTAAATAAATTTGAGGAAAAACAGAGTATCTAAAAGGGAGGAACTTTTAACAAGTATTTGGGAGCACTAGGGAGAGTTGGAGGGAGGGAGGTATATGGAGAGGATCAATGTACCCTGGGTAAATGCATAAACCTTTCAAACAATAAAACAATTAGAGAATAAGATTTAAATAAAACAAATATTTCACGTGGAAGAGGGTGCCCCAGTAGCAAAGGTGATAAGACAAAGACATTTGGGTGAGCACTTTCCACAAAACTCTATGTCTTCAGTCCCACAAGGACAGTGTAATCCCATTCAATCTAGACGTGAAGACTCAAGGAGAGCCATTTTCCTTTTTTATTATAATATTTTTTAAAATTTCATTTTACATTCCAACCACAGTTCTCCCTCCCATCCCTCCTCCTGTCCATCCCTCATCTTTCCCCCCAGTCCACCTCCCACCCACTTCTCTCAATGGGTAAAGGCTCCCATGGGATGTCAACAAAGTCTGGCATATTAAGTTGGGGCAGGACCAAGCCCCGCCCCCCCTACATTAAGGCTGAGCATGGCGTCCCACCAAGATCCATTTTCTAGTGCGACCCCACTGTGTCAGTGATGGTTTGGATCACGCAAAACTCACATTACTTCTGCTCAGCCTGGGATTTCCTCCAGATTCTTGTGCATAGATAATAGAAACAAGAAAAACAGAATAGGTACACACTATATCATATGCTAAAGCACAACTTGGTTCAACTCATGGCTTTAAGTATTATAATTATTTTGAAAACTAGCAAAATGAGAGACTTGAAAGAAAAATGGTAAGGCTGATGGGAAGTCAAAGCTAAAGAGTTCTGTTGAGGTTTTCAGAACTCTCTCTCTCTCTCTCTCTCTCTCTCTCTCTCTCTCTCTCTCTCTCTCTCTCTCAGTTGTCCTTGAACCTCAACAGGAAATAACTGGGTATCTTTGACTCTTCGGCATCATTTATCTCAGCATAAGATGAGTTGGTGTTGAAGCTCACCCTAGTGCTTCAACAGTTGGTGTTGAAGGCTGGAAAGAGCACGATATAGAATTCATCTCCTTGAATGAGAACCTTAGATGTAGACAAGTCCAGGATGGTGTCATTCAGATTTAAAAAGACAGGGAGATGCTGTGGAGTGCAGCAAGCTTGGGTGAGGACTGGAGCTCAGCAACTTTGCAAGCTCCCAGGCCATACTAGGGCTCAATGGGCCACACTTGTGAATACTTTGGGGCTGAGTGCAGCCGTAATGGGAAGATACTTTCTGTGTCTTTGTGAAGAAAAGAAGATGGCAGGGGTGTGGAGCTCAGGCATCCTCCATTTATTTCCTCACAGTTCTGCTGAAAGCCGACATAGCAGGTCCTCTTCCCAGTGCTGTGAGCAACAGCATCTGAAAGGAACCCCATGTTTTCAGAGCTTCCAACCCTGTCCACTTGACCTTGTTGTTTGTGGGATAAGAATAGCATACAGTCCTTGTGCTCAGAGATAAACAATAACAAATCCACGCCTGTTAAGCCCTCATTCTCTTAGCTTCAACAGACCTTGTATGTACCTGTTTTCTACCCTGAATGCTGGGAATGATTGTAGTTAATAATCTCTGATGTCTGTAGGACCAGGTCCCACCCGAATCCCCAGACTATTATCCCAAATTCTTCCTTCCTAGACCTTTATTTTGAGCATTACAGAACCTGTCCTTAGGGGAGGTATCACGGGGCCATTTTTACTTTGTAATTTGGTGACCTCTACAATGACATAGACCACACACTACATTCCTCTCCTAGGCCCTTAAGCTACGGAACCCATTCTTGTGGAAGAGGTCACGGGGACTTGCGAAAGAGTTTGGATGGAGTCACACCTTAAGTTTTATTGTGATAATTGTCGCCAGGAAACATTCCCCCGATGTGTACTGTACTTAAACAGGTCTAAAACAAACTGCTCCTTGTCAGTTTGAACCGGCCTGACTAAATCAGGCTGAGCTGTATTTCCTTCTCTACCCTCTTAAGAGCGAGGCTTGGCTGGCTGTAAGCACTTTCAGGGGCACTCCCACGGTGGGTTTGTGGGAGGCCAACCTTAACATGGAGACTGTGATAGCACAAAGCCAGTCAATACTATAAAAGCCAGGCTACATAAAGAGAAAAAGGTGTGAAGGACAAATGTCACCTTTAAGGGCATGCCCCCGTTGTAGTAGGAGCGGTGGGCTGCATTCCCACCCAGCTCCCGCACGGCTGGCTTTATACCCGAAACAACACCACACAAATTGTATTTTTTTAAACATTGCTTGGCCCATTAGTTTTAGCCTCTTATTGGCTAACTCTCATATCTTGATTAACCCATTTCTGTTAATGTGTGTAGCACCACGAGGTGGTGGCTTACCGGGAAAAATCTTAACCTGTGTCCATCTTGGAGAGGAGAGCTATAGCATCTGCTTCACTGTCTTCTTTCTCCCAGCATTCTGTTCTGTCTTTCCCACCTACCTATGCTCTGACCTATCAGGCCAAGCAGTTTTTTTTTATTAATTAACCAATAAAAACAACAGATAGATAGAAGACCTACCTACATCACCACATGACCTATGTCTACCAGTAGGCCCTATAGCCCCAAGTTTCCATGACTCACCAGCAGCCTGGGAAGCTACGAACCAGTCAATGGGCCCATCCATGTATGAAGGCAGAGCTTCGTAATTCCACCACTTTCCAACAGTCCCCGCCTCTGAATACTGTAGGACCAAGTCTTCTCATAGGAGCATGGTGGAGACATCTGAAGCTTGTAGCTATGACAGAGGCAAAAGATTCCTGGAAAAATATTGAAGAGAACTCAGCAAGCATTTTAGGTTATAGATTGTTTATTTAGCCACTGTTGCCCTGAATTTTCCATTTCATTCACCTGTTTTCTTCTCCAAGACCAGAGAAAGGCTCCAAGTGGGAGTTCTTTCTTTTGTTTACTTAATATATTTGGAGGGGGGAATTCATTTATTTTGATTTATGTGTATTAAAACTTTACCTGGGTGTATTTATGTGTGTGCCTGGTACCTGTGCAGAGGTCAGTAGAAGGCATGGGGTCCCCCAGAGTTAGAGAGAGTTGTGAGCCATCATGTGGGAATCAAACCCAGGTCCTATGTCAGAGTACCAAATGCTCTCAAGTGCCGAGCCACCTCTCCAGCCCCCTCTTCCACTACCTTCTCTTGAAAATATCTGACCACATGAAATGAGAGCTATGTGTGAACTACACACTATTCCCTCGCTTTATGTTTCTCTAAAGGCATCAGCATGAGGAATCCTGCACTGGAAGTGAATACAGGTTTTGAAGGCCAGAAAAATCCACACTTCCAGGGCTACTGTTTTATCTCCATCCTTGCTGAGGCGTGCACCCATTCCACCAGCCCCCCGCCCCGTCTTTGCATCAGCAAACACAAGTTTCTGTGGTGCATATGGCAGTAGGCAGAACCGTTTTGTTGTGGTTAAAAACACGGTCCCGTGTTGCTATTTTTAATTAAAGATGCTTATTTCTGTCACACAGCAAGATCATTTTTAGACAAAGGCTTTGTGTAGACTGTCAAGGAATAAGTTTTCCATCACTATGCTGTCTCTTAAACACTCCCTCTGGATGAGAAAAACTCCAAGAGAACAGAACAGACCATGACGTAGTCACTGGGGGTGGGGTTGGGATGGGGGGAGGGGATTCTTGCAGCCTGAGATATAAAATCAGTTACCTAAATACCTTGCTGTGCCAGTTGGTTCTGCCTAAGGAGGATGGGTGTGGCCAGGGGATTGGAAATGGGCACTAGGTAGGGATGAACATCTCAGGACAGCAGAGATTCTGGGCATATTTGTAAATGCATCCAAGAAGAAAACTGCCCCTTTGTGTAAACTGTTACACTGTTAGACCCTACTCCTCAGATAGCTACGGCATCACTTAGCTTTGGTGAGCTTCAAATGGATAAAACATTCAAATTTGCCTTTTGGCTTTTAGTGAAAGTTAAAATAATGTATGCCAAACACTTATCTAAGATGGCTAGCTATCATGATATTTTGGGCATTTGCTTATCTTACTACTGTAGTAGTTACTTTGCTTGTGGCTGTGACAAAAACACCCGGCAGAAGCAGCATAGGGGAGGAAGGGCTGATTTTGGCTCACAGTTTGAGGGGAGACAGTCCATGGTGGAGGGGGTGTGAGGCAGGAGCCCACGTCACGCTTGCAGTCAAGGAAAAGAAAAGGGAATGCTGGGTCTCTTCCTTCCTCTTTCGTTTCCTTATTTAGCTCAAGACCCCAGCTCTTGGATCATGCCAGCTACATCAAAGATGGATCTTCTATGCCCACTTTACTCTTGGGGAAATAGCCTCACAGGGATGTGTGTCTCCCAGGCGCTTCCAAATTCAACCAAGCTGACAAGGGATGGTGACCATTTAGACTATCATCACTCATTTTGCTGGTTTCCTTTCTTGTCTTTGTTATCATCACCCCTGCTTGCCCCCAGGACATTAGAGCTGGGACTCTGTCCTCTATCCTCCCCTCTCTTTGAGACAGTCACGCTCAGTCCCCTCTGATCTCAGGGAACTCCCTACCCACTTCCCACCACTCCATCTGCCCTATTCTCCTGCGTATTGTATCCTGGTTCCACCAAGCTGCAGGCACACATGGCCTGTTGGACATCCCAGGTCCAGAGCCACGGCACAGAGCCAGCTCTTAATTACTTTCTAGAAAGTTAGTTTCTAAGCGCTAATGTAGCACATCCTAAATCCTGTGCACGTAGGGCCCGGGATTAGCTTGGAGGTGTCAAAGTATTTTCCCAGCCTGCTCTGCCTTTCATAACCTTGAACAAGTCATTTTCGCGCATCTCTTCTCACTTCCCTAATGGAAAGATTAGGGAGATAATATCAGGAAGGTGCTATCTAAATATGAAATGAGGTATAAAGGAAATAAATAGCAGACGGTGCCTGTCAGAGGCAGCCGATCCTCTCAACAATGTGTTTTTCTGTGACCTTCAGTCCCCTAGGAGTGGTCCAGGAAGCAATAATGCACAAGTTAAGAACTCTTTCTGCCCTCCTTAAAGCGTGTGTGCCGCTTGCTCACTGTAGGCAGACGTCCAACTACTCCTTCGACAAACATTTCCAGAGCACCTCCTGTGGGTCAGGTGATTGACAGGCTAGAAGCTGCAAATTTAAGCCCAAAAATGTGGTGCCAGTCTTTTGGAAGACTGAATTCTTAGGGGGGGGGAGTTGGAAACACAAGCTATGCAGTATATACAGAACGGAGGTGTGGGAAGGATTCTAATACAGGTGCAGTGGAAGGAGAGCACGCAGGTTTCTTTGAAGAGACGGGTTTGACCTTGCCCCTCCAAAGCTAAGTTGGGCAGGGTGAGAAAAACGGGGTAGACCAAAGAAAAAGAGTGTTGAACTGGTAAGAGATACAGACTGCAGCTTTCCACCCGAAGGCAGCCAGGAGGATGCTGAGGCAGAGGGCAGTGGAGGTAGGCCTGGTGGTACCTCGCCTGCAAAGGTATCTCAGCCTACAGAGGCCAGTACTGCTACAAAACCACATATGCTCCTTGTAAAGGCTGAGCGCTGCAGGAAGCGATTTGTGTTTTCTCCTTGAAAGCAGTGCAGAAGGTTTAAACGGGAGACGTGTTTGATCAGCGCTATGGCTTCGGCTTCGCAAATATTTGCCTTCCTTTTGAGGTCTGCTACACGTATTCCTGTAGTTTGTACTGAGGTAGGTTCCCAGCCTCCTGAGCTGCGCATGTATCTCTCTGAGTGGTAGCAATTAGCTACGTGTGACGACGGAAGGAAATGTAAACCTGAATTAATGAACATTAAATTAAAATGTAAAGGTGTCATCCTTCCTGCTACCCAATCTTCTTAATGTCATTGCCATGTCTCAGGTGTTTGAAGGTGATGTTGGAAAACCACTGGTAAAGTTCTGTCATTGCAGGAGGTTCTTCAGGACCACCGTTGTGTTTGGACCATCTGCTTGCCTGACCATCCCGTGAGACTGCTCAATGTGGTAATAAAATCCAAAAGTTCCCTAGGTTCTAATTCCAGCTTTGTTACCTCCAGTAGTTTCCTACCTTGAACAAGTTACCTAGCGTCTGTGCGTCCCGGTTTCCTAGCAACAGAACTTACTGCTGTTGAGGTTTAAATGCACTAATACATGAAGAGGGCAAGATCGGGGGCCCAGCAAATGCTGATCACTGAGAAATGTCAGCAGCCAGCATCCAGCCAGGAAGCTGGACCGCTGCCCTAGCAATTGGTCCTGATTGCTCCTTACCGCTTATTCTGAGAGCAGCCCCTTCCCCGTTTTCCTCCAGCTATGACTGTCCCTGACTTGGATCATGCACTTTCTAATCGACCTCCTTTGGGACTCAGGGTTGGAAGGGACAGGAGAAAGTGCAGTGCAGAAATGAGCCATTCTTACAAAAGTACAGGGAACGTCTTGGTGTGTTGGAGGTGTAATTGAGCTCAGAAATTTCCCCTGAACTCTGCTAGGCAGCAGGGAGGACGGAAAAAGACCCCGGGAACAGGTCACTTTTCAAAACTGAGACTAGACTCCTTCCTATTATTTGAAGTAGCCCCACAAGCAAGCTTGTTCTCAATTTTCCCACCTAGCAGTCCCTACAGGAGATACTGATGCTTTGGTGTAACGTTTCAGAACTGAAATGCTATGGGGTTTTGCCTACGGTTACATGTGTGCTCAGTGCCTTTCCTAAAAAATCACTGTATAGATGCTTCTAGGTCCAATTTCTCTTTTATTTATTTTCAACATGTGTGTGTGTGTGTGTGTGTGTGTGTGTGATGTGCATGAGTGTACACTTGCTTGTTCATATATGCCTCTGTGGGTCTACATGCACATGTGTGTGCATGCATATGGAGGTACAAAATTGATGTTGGACGTCTTCCTCAATGGCTCGCTGCTTACTGAGGTATGGTCTCTTGCTAAGCAGAGCTCACCAAATCCTGGATAGTCTAGCTAGCTGGCTTTTCCCATCTACCTGTGAGTGCTTGGATTATAGATGACTGTCACACCTGGCTGACTTTTGTATGGGTTGTGCATATCCAAACTTCATTCCTCACGTGGGCATAGGAAAAGCTCAATTAAATCAGATACCCTTTGAGGCATGGTGACCATGCCAAATGAAGAATGCATTACCTGTTTGTTGCTGTGTGTGGTTGGATCTTTATGCCATGCCTAACCACAGGAACTGACGGGAGGGAGACGTGAAGAGAGGATCAGAGCTGCCCCGTGCCATTCTATTAGGACAGGTCTGATGACTCTTATTTGCAGGTAGTAAAACCAGGAACAAATTTACCGGCTGGAGTACGGGTGGCAGATCTGGAAGGAACCATCCCAGCTTTTCAGTCTCCCCTAGCGAGCCTTCTTCTGAAGTTTGAATTACACAAAGGGAACTTAGGAAATCTCCCAACCTCCTTACCCTGGATGCATTTGAGAGACCACACAAGCACACACCAAACAGGAATTTATGACCAAAACCTCAATTAAAAGAAAATTTCCTGTGTATGTGGTAAAATTAAAGACCTGCTTATGTTCACCACAAAAATCTGCTCCACGCCTAGACAAATGCACTCTTCTGAAACACTTTGTGTTTGAAGCCTACCTGCCAAATACAGAAGCATGTGCGCATAGCCAAGGCTCATCCATGTGGTTACAAGCAGGATATGCCGCCAGCATAGACTCTTTCATGCACTAACAACTCCCTGAACACTGAAAATGTTCTTTTGTCCATCTCTCTTTCTTAGGAAGGAAAAAGCAAAGGACCCTTCAGAAATAACTGTGTTTGTCCAGGCCTTTGAAGACCGAAGATACATTTAAGATCAACCTGTTGACTTTGTCATGATTTTTGGAATTGGCAGTGATATATTTTTTTTAAATGACGAGGGGAAATAAGATACATTGTACTAACTTATTCTCACCTCATCCATGCGTGCGAATCAAAAATGGCAGATAACAATTTGAGACTCTAATCCTGAACAGTAACTAGGGAACGTGAATACATAGAGGCCTTGGTTAAAATCAAACAAAATAGCAGGACTTTACTCACAAAAGCAAGGAAATTCCAGGCTGTGGACTCAGGGCAATTTTGAATTATACATCTTAGAACACTGTTAAGTCAAATATTTGAATGTCTGTAAAGTTAAGCCTTGCTGTTTCAATTACAACCTATTACGCATCTGTCTGTCTTTACAGGGCTGAAGAGAGTAGCGTGTCTTTTGCTAAATGAAGGCAGATCTTCAAAGGCCATCCCTGCCTGAACGAGATGATGCTGGGAGCCATGCAGGAACTTCAGTCTGTGGCTAGAGCAGAGAAAATAAGTGATAAAGCACAAAGCCTCCAGGAAATTGTTTTGAATCAAGTCTGTGTTCTTTAGAAGTCATTTCCATGTAATGGATGTTGAATGCTTCCTGTTAGGGTGATTTTTATGGCTTTTGGTTTCAGAGGCTTTAGGAATTTCTATAGGGGCCTCCCAGTTGACTTTCTCATATTCTCAAGAAACTGATCCAAGTCAAAAGTGTGTGTGCGCGCATGTGTGCGTGTGTGTGTGTGCGCGCGCACACACAATGCATACAAGTCTATGCCTGTGTGTGTGCCTGTGTGTGATGCAGGCTGGGGTCTGGAGGGATGGTGAGTGAGAGTGTGTTCATTTTACAGGCACAAGAACCCGAGTTCAGATCCCAGCACCCGTGATGAAAAAGCTCGTTGTGGCCACATATGCCTGTAGCCGCAATGATGGAGACAGGATTGTTGGGTCTTTGCTGGCTGTCAATCTAGCTCCAGATTCAGACAGATATTGTCTTACTTAATGTTTCTAGTGCTGTGAAGAGACACCACGAGAGTGGCAACTCTTATAAAGGAAAAACATTTCACTGGTGTGGCTTGCATTTTCAGAGGTTTAGCCCATTATCATCATGGTGCCGCATGGTGGGGTACAGGCAGACACGGTGTTAAAGCAGGAGCTGAGAGTCCTTCATCTTGACTCCACAGCCAACAAGAAGTGGTCTGAGATCCTGGGTGTAGTGTGAGCTCATATGGAACCTCAAAGCCCACCTCCACAATGACACACTTCTTCCAACAAAGACACACCTACTAATAGTGCCACTATCTACAGGCTTATGGGGCTGATTACGCTCAATCTGCCACAGAGATCCTGTCTCAAAGGAAAAAGGTGGAGCTGATAAAGCAGGGCACTCAGTGTCCTTCTCCAGCCTCTGCATGTGTACATAGGCACATGCACACATATACATGTATACCGCACACACACACACACACACACACAAATATAAATACACCACAAACATAGACACCATACTCATGAATATAGAGAAAAACAAATGTGTGTGTGGTTCTGGTTTCTTTCTCAGAAACTCATTCAGTTTATACTCCGTTGAAGACACCATCAGCTAGTGTTGTTACTACAAGGCATACCTGTGCATGATTCCACACTGGCATTCCAGAACACATCATACTCAACTGAACCATACTTAGCAGACAAATAATTCCTGACCTAAACGCCAACATTGCCAGTGCAGTGCGTGCATTGGAGAACAGATTCCCATGGGTTAGCGCTAGGAAAAGCCTATTCAGGGCTGGGTTACAGCCTAGGCCTTGAGTGATTAGCAGATAAGATAAAGATGAGAGGAAGGCTAGGAGTGCCCTCAAAGTGCCCAGGGTAAGATGATTGCCTTGTGACAACCTTTATTCGTTGCTCCTGTTCGTCACCCTTTGTGTCAGTTAGCTATTGCCATGTAACAATCCCCATGAAACTGGGGGCTCAAGAGCTAACCGTTTTCTCCTGCTTATGAGTCTATAGACCAGGGCTTCTCAACACGTGGAGTGTGACTGTCGGAAAAGACGTATGTTTGATGATCTTAAGAGCTGAGACATCACTCAGTAGCAAAACAATAGTTACGAAGTAGCAAAGAAATTGTTTTTATGGTTGGGGGTGACCCCAACATGAGGATCTGTATTAAAGGGTCACAGCATTAGGAAGGTTGAGAACCACTACTCTAGACTACCTAAATGGTTCTACCAGCAGGCCTACGCAAACTTTTGACTGTGAAATAAGTCATAGAATAACACAATTGAGATTTTTTTTAAAATCGCACAGAAGTCTCATATAATTAGTATGTTTATGATTTCATGGCAGAGTGTGGTCATAAGTACCCTTGGGTGCACACAGTAGGCAGGGTGTGCATTGTGCATGCCTACGGCTAGTGTATCCTTACTCAAGCATGTGTGGGGACATGCCTACTGTGGTTACTCTCTTCCACAGTTTGAAGGTTAGGCTACCTGACGGTTGTCTGTTGTGAGATGACAGTGCCTCGTCGCCACATTTCTTGCCCATTTTTCCTGCTTCTCTCCTGTCTGCATTCTCAGAGTCATGGGAGAAAGCACGAACAAACATGGAAGCTCAAAAGACACAGTTTGTCCGTCTTTTGTTCATGTCACATCTGCTCACTCCATTGACCAAAGCTGAACCCTTAATCAATAGTGGGCAGAATGATCCCCTTCAGTGACGGGGTGGAAAAAATGGAACTATCAATGTAACCCATATAACATACTTCATGGTGTGAGTTACACTCCTAGTCTGTAGAAGGAAGCAAGGTTGAAGCCAGCTGAATCGTTTTGCCAAAGCATGCATGTAACCGGTTACTGGTAGGGCCAGTTTCATAGCTACACCCAAAGATCTGCTCAGACTGCTGAATGTGTGTTGTAAATGTCTTCAGGTTCTTCCATTGTCTCTTCTCCCCCTCCACACTGCCCTGTCTACAAAAGGAACCAGCAGCCCACGTATTTAGATGCAATTTTCACAAGCCCATGCATTTACACAGAAGTCTTTCTAGGACCCTCCGCTATCTGCAGCAGCCTATCTCAACCCTGTTTCCTCATGACACCCTTTACTTCCTGAAAGAATTACTGAGAGCCACAGGGATGGTTCTCGTGGTCGAGTGCTTGCCACACAAGCGTGAGTATGTGAGTTTGGTTTTCAGACCTCACATAAAAAACCCAGGTGTGCTGGTGCAGGTTTATCAACCAGAGCCAGGGAAGCAGAGAGAGATGGATTTCCAGGACTTGCTGGTCACCCAGCCTTTTCTACTTGGTCGGCTATGTGCTAATGGGAGACTCTTATGCAAGGGCAATAAGGTGAGAAGTTGTCCTCACTGCTTGGAGAAAAGTGAGCCATTTAACCTGTACTGAAATGTCACATTGTACCTCCAACGTGTGATAGCTATGTGTGAAATACAAATTAAAGCCACTTGAAAGAAGAATGAGTGAACTAGAGCGCTTGTGCAGGGCAGCAGTGGAATAAGAAGGACAGGTAGAGATGCTCGCGGAACAGCCAATTAAGAGCAGTGGCAATCAGGACATCCTCATGTGGGCAGCATAAATTATAATCGCATCCCATTTAAGATCATATTCCCATTTTATAGAAGAGAAGAGTGGAAATACAGAGATTTACTGAGTTGACTGAATTCACATTTCACCGATTTTTGGTTTATTTTTGCACTCAGTTTCCCTTCATCTGTGCTGTGTGGCATACACCTTACGTTAGGCATGCCGGACTAATGTGCAAAAGATTCCTGTAAGAATTGTCCTTTGGGGGTGGGGGCGAGGGGAGAATATTTTTAAATTTGGGAACTATTTACTTGGTGTCTTGGTTACTTTTCAATCGCTGAGACAAAACACCATGACCAAAACACCTTATAAAAGAAAGCACTTAATTTGAGACTCACGGTTTCAGAAGGTTAGATCCATGACCATCATAGCAGGGAGCATAGTACCAGGGAGGCAGGGGTGGGGAAGTAGGGCAGCATGACATTAGAATAGTACCTGGGAATTGACATCTGATCCACAAACTCATAGAAGGAAGGAAAAGAGAAGTGGGAATAGCCTGGGATTTTGAAACCTCAAAGCCTGCTCCTGCTGACACACTTCCTCCAACAAGGCCATACCTCCTAATTCTTCCCAAACAGTTCCACCAGTTGGGACTAACTATTCAAATATGTGGGCCTTCAGAGGTGGGAGGGCATTCTCATTCAAACCATCACATTGGGATATTTATTTATATGATGGAACAAAGACTTGGAATTCAGACCAGAGGTACTAGACAGTTCTTCAGGACAAAGGAATAGGAAATTTGCTTAGAATGGAAAGGGGAGCTAGTGAGTTCTTACTTTGGGTGAATGAGATAGGTCCTTAGATTCTTAAGATTTAAGCAGAGTGGTGAAGTGAAGGACACTGGGGACTGGCTTGAGAAATTGCCGGAAGGGAAATTTATGGATCAGGTATGGTCTATGACCTTGAGGAAAACAGTCTCTGATTTGGCTATCTAAGTGTGCACTCTAGACCCTGTTGTATTTTGGGGAGACACTTGGATGACCAGACAAGAATGAGACAGTAGCTATTGTTGTGGCTCTGCATTAGGAATATCTTCAAAAGGAAGGGAAAGGATCTTGTTCTTGGTTGTGGCTATGTTGGACTGGAAATAACCAACCTATACAAACCAAAATGAAGTTCAAAGAGGACTCAAGAGCAGCAGAGTAGGACAAGAGATAGTAAGTCAGTAACTACCAGGATGTGCATTCACCACTAGAATTCTCAGGAATCTTTGTTATTTATGATACTTCAAAGCAAGTGCCCTTATCCATACACAGCACACACACACACACACACACACACACACACAGAGAGAGAGAGAGAGAGAGAGTGAGAGAGAGAGAGAGAGAGAGAAAGAGAACGAGAGAGAACAAGAGAGAAAGAGAGTGTGTGCGCGCACACGCATGCAAACACACACACACACACACACACACACACACACACGGAGGCATGCACACACGCATGAGAAGAAAAGAAACCCTGGGAATGAGGAAAACATCTGCCTCTCTCTATGTAGAAGAAACTATAGTGGCCAACAGAAAGGTCCTTTAGAGAGAGCGAGAGGAGACAGACAGAGAAAATGGAGATACGAAAACCAGTTAAGAGACTTTTGCAATCAAGATAATAAGATCCTGAATCAGGGCGGGCCAGGAGGTGAAGACAAAGAGACACATCAAACTTTCCAGGAGGGTTGGTACCTCAACATGGGGAAATCTGGAGAGCATTGTTTTCTCCAAACGCGGGGCAGGGTACCTGGCATGATGTCATTGCTCCGGCAATATAGTCAAAGCAATTTATTTTTGGTTACCGCCCAGTGTATCATTCATTGCCTGGTTTTGAGACAGAATTTCCTGAAGCTGAGACTTGTGATCGTGAACTCCGCTTGTCTTTCCCTCCCAAGTCCTGGGCTTATTGGCACGTGGCACCATTCTTGGAGGTCCAATATGTCTTAATCTGATCTGGAATAGATAAATTATTTAAACTCCTTGAAAAACGGAGTGAGACGGTATATACCTGATACTGTTAGTGAGCATTACTTACCAGCGCCTGGTGAGTCTGGGGAGACCTCAGGACCTAACTGTCTTTGGAAAAGTCCAATTTCTTTAGAGCTATGCTTTACTGATTGTCTTGGTGATTTCCAATTCAATCAAATTGGCAATTAAAATGAACATATTTTCCATTGTCCCATGATAGCAGGTGGATAATGCAGCTTTAGATCTTGCTTTTCAAAATTCTACCTGGATGCCTGGGAACACTTGTTGGAAAGACTTTTCATACCCTTGTCCCATTCATAGGAAGGAGTAGATATGGAAGGCATCAACCATCACCCCTCCTCTAGCCCCGGTATAGAGTCCTCCCGGAAATCCTAATGGCAGCCTGAATGAATTAGTACCGTCGTGTGGAAACCTGAATCCTGCGCATCGCATGTATTTGAGGAGTCCAAATGTAATGTTTCTTTCTAATTGCACAATAACGCTGAGATACACAGAAACATTTCTGGCAAAAGAAACCCAGCTCTTATGTGTTCTCTCCTCCCTGCCTTGGGTTCATGCTTGAATTGGTATGTAGGCATATCTTTCCAATTCTTTATTATCATCGGTGCAGTTTAACTACATGGCAATTGTTTTATCTCCTGATCTTTTGGAAAAGCATTGAGGATTCTTGAACTATCTCACTCTTGTTCTGGATCCTTTCAACTCTCACGAAAGAACATATCTACCTGAACTGGCAATCCCTTGGCATCTTGCCATATATCAGTCTAGGGTACATTTTAACGTCACTGTGCCAAGACATCAAGAGGTAACTAGGATTTAACCCTTGGCACATACTCTAGGTATGTCCCAGAACTGAGTAAGCCATACACAGAGGCACAGGAAAGACTAATAGGGATTGTCCAAGTTTACCCTGGCTGGCAGCTGAGCAGTGTGAAAGGAGAAGGCAAATCAGTAAATCCAGTTCAATAAATATTTAGAATGGGATAAAGATATGGGAGGCTTTGAGGTAGAGAAAAATGACTCTTCTTTATTGTGGCAAGAAAGTTCCAAGGCGAGCCTCCTTCTGTTTGTAAAGCTGACTCCAATCATGTCTGCAAATTATTAGGCCTTTCTTCTAAAGACTTCAAAGTATTAGGTAATCAAACCCTGGCTTTTTAATTTAATATATATTTAAAAAATGCTAAGCTATTTGGCCAAGGAGGTGGAGACATTTGCTAGCCTTATGGTCTACGGATATAGACATATGCATGCATTTATGCAACACATATGTATAGCGTACATGCTCACCTATACATGTGCCTTTGTGTCTGTGTATCGTGTAGGTATGTTTGTGTACAAGTGTGTGTATGGATGTCCCTCCCCTCAAGTGTAGCTAAGTATGACATAGTGTATTGTTCCCTCTCTGGGAAGCCAGAGGTTCCGCTATTTACTGCCTATGCAACTTGGGATACGTCTCAGACTTTGTCAGCCTCTGCTTCTTTCTCAATTCCATAGAACTGAGAGTGCTGCCATTTCTGTGGGATAAGAGGAACGTTAAAGGCAATAATATAAAAGAAACGGGTGAAATGGAAAGCCTTTTGAGGTCAATATTGGTGCTGGGAGAGTCTGGAATGGCCCTTTCTCCAATTTGATTGTGAGGACTTTGCTCAAGTCCAATCTGATAAATGTGCTAGGAAGCATATGGATGCATTTTTCTGGACAGATGGCTTCTATGCTCTGCCCTGCACATGAATGGCTTTCTGTGAAGTTACCTTAGCGTGGAGAGCCTCTTTCAGGAATCTTTATGGGGCTAAAATGTGTTAGGTGAACCTCAACAAACAAGGAGCTAAGGGCTTGAACCTAATGCAAACAGTTGGCCGGACGTCCAGGACTGGGTGTAAATAATATCTTGAATGCCATTGAATATCAATACTGGTGTTTGATGATATTACATAAATTCAGCCTTAATTGAACAAGGATAAATACAACTGAATGGACCCATTTATATCTCTGAATACAGAAATAAATCCCAAATAATGGAAATTTATTGCCTTGGGTCCGAGACATCCGCATACAGAAAAGGTGTGTGTGTGTGTGTGTGTGTGTGTGTGTGTGTGTGTGTGTATGTGTGTGCTCATTCTTCCTAGCTTGACAATTCTTATCTTCTTGGGAACAAAGTCTCAAATAAATAGACCTCCCCAGATACCAGCTGCCCCAGGGGCTCCTTGGTGAATGAGGGAAGGGTGATTTATTCCCCGGGCGAAACTGTTTATATTATGTGGTAGTGAGTGTGTTCTGGCGCCATTAAAAATTAGCAACCAAATCCATCTTTAACAACTTTAAATAATAGTGTGGGTTCGAAAGAGGGTCAGTTTCTGGGTGCTAGCATGTTTATAACCTTGATATCGATAATGTAGATTTATACAGACCCCTGAAGTTGACCAGCGTTGAGGAGTTGGATTTGGGCACTTTAAGACGAGCGGTTTTTAGATATGAAATCAAATACATCACCATCTAGCCACTCCTTGGCCAGGTGTCTGCTATCAAAATAGAATGCATATATGTAAAATATAAAAACCCTGAAAGGATATTGCAGCTGGTGAGCAATAAAGATATTCATGTGATAAAGGAAATGTTGAGGGGAAAGATGAATTACAGACTCTTTGCCACAAAACCCAAATGTTGTTACGGAAGCAGATCACCAGAGGACGAAACTCAGTTTGTACAGAGTAGAACTTCTGTATTTCCTGCCCGTGGTCTTGCTCCCTCCTGTGTAATTGGTGGAGAATCACTGTTTAAGTTCTCCTCCATAGCGGAGACCACGCATTTTTTCATGAGCCTTTTCTATTTTTCTCAGGCTTGTGACTATTACCCCTTCAGTAACTAGAGCGAGGAAAGGAGAGTTCCGGCTCACACATTCTGAAAAGATGGTCGATTGGAACCCTGAAGGCATGGCCGCTGGCATGCTCTCTATGGTGAAGACAAAAATCTTGTGGTAGCTTGTGCAGAGACGGTACCAGAAGGAGAATTTGCCAGAAGCTGTAACCCCCGAAGCCTGCTTCAAGTGGCCTTTCTTCATCAGCTAGTACACCCTGAAATTCCACAGCTTCCCAGAGCCGCACCACAAAATGTTGGGTAAATGTGGGAACACTTCCTTTCAGAGGACATTTCCTCCTGACGTCACGACAACAAGCTTTTACCAGTGCGCTGTTCTCAGTAGCCTCTTCTGGCCTCACTAGCGAGCCTGGTTCTACCAGACTTTCCTTGCATGATCACTCTGCACAGGGTTAATAGCTATCTTTGTTGCTTGCTTCTGGAGGGTTGCTGAATGATTCCCGCCCTTCATCAGCTTTCAACATCAAGAACTCTGTGTGGTGTGTACTACATGGTGTGCTGGGCACAGTGCCAGCTTCCATTGCAAATGTCTTCTACCTGCCCCCATGTTGACGGGACACATTACAGATGATACCAATGACATAATATATTTAATAGTACATTAACAACTTGGGGCCTTTGACTTACACAAAAGAAAGGTGTAGGCATTTCCTGGCTCTTTTTAATCTCGTTTGACTTCTTTCAATTGATGGCTTGGTTTGCTCACAAGGACTCTTGGGATAATCCCTCCGTGGTGGACTGCCACTAACATGTTAATTCATAGTAAGGATTCATTTGAAATCACTCAACTGAAGTCCTACGGGTAGAAAGAGGAGATGCTGAACTATAGTCAGGATGCCGTTGGGTGGTTAATCCAGGATGGCAAGAGAAATGGCAGTGGATATGAGTGGGCCTCCAATGGTGCACCTGCAGGTGACACAGAGCCATCTGTAAGCCAGGAGGGTAGTCCCCAAGCTGGAAGATCCAGGTATTGGGAAAGATGACATAAAACTAACTCACCACCAATAACAGAGGTAATAACGCAAACAGCACAGAGATAATGATGGATCAGACAGACAGCTCAGCAGCTGTTGGGTAAATACACTCAGTTGTTCTCTTCTGACAAGGGCATGGGGCCTCTGGCATGGTCAATATCAGAGCCAGGTGTTTGGCTGAGCTGGAGTTTGCCCCTGCAACTCCCAGTTCAGTGATGTGCAAACCCTGCTTCCAATAACACACACTGGTTCTTAAATAATAACGCAACTCTCTCTGTCTCTCCAGGCCCTCACTGATTGCTGCCAAGAGTAAGGCATGTTTGCAGATGAACCATCCTAGTGAGCAAGGCAGCCTACCTTGTTCAGTATCCCACGGATTTCCCCCTCTACTTATTTTTGTTTTATATTCCTATATACTTTTTCCCTGGTTCTGGTTTTGTGTCCTTATTTATGTTTCCCCATACTTTATGGTGTGGATTCATGTACCTCAAATCCTATAAAAATAAGGCAGAACATAAATAAATCAATCTCTGCATCCATAAAGCAAAAGCACTGAATGGGTTATAAAGTTTTGCTGGTGTACTTGGGCACACTATTCCTTGTGATATTTACTTCCCAATAGCTGTCTAGTTCTGCAGAATTTACAGTCTACAGAGGAATGCAATAGATTTGTTTACCTGGAGCATCCCTGTTTCCCTTGGTTGTTAAGTAAAAAGAAACCTGAATATTTTTTTAATCCCCCTGAAAGCTTTCCCATGTTGCGGTCATCATCACGCTGAATAAATTGTCATGTTCTGAAGTCGGTTTCTCCTGTGTAGTCTCAGAGATACCTGCTGTGTTAGTTCAGCTATTCCTGTTCCTGTAACAAAAACAGCTTAAGGAGGGGAGGGCTTATTTTGCCTCACAGGAGGCATGATTCACTGGAGTGAAGAAGGGTTGGAGGTAAGAGTCGCTCTCTAGCCGTGATCTAAAGAGCAGGCGGTGGCTGGCCTGAGTGAGTCCACAGTCAGGAAGTCTGGAGAGATGAATGCTGGCACTCAGTCCAATTTCTCACAGATCCCTCACCTCTTACCTCCAACTTTTTGTTATCTGGGACTCCAGTCCACGGGATCGCAGATCCACATCCTCTGTGAAACCTCTCTGGAGAGATCCTCACAGACACTTTCAGGATTGTGTCTCCCAGCAGGGTGGACGATCAAGACCAATCGTCATGCTGAGGTATGCGAACCGTCTTTAAACTTAGGTCCCTAATCTACCCAAGAACCCTTCTTTCAGTCATGTGTTTTGATTGGCATCTTTCTACAAACCCTGGGCCCCCGCAGTACTTGAGTTAAAGGTAGGATGCAAGATTAAACCCTGGGCTCTTTGGTTAATCAACTAATTAATTTTTTGCTTCTGTCATATTTTCCATCCTGACTGCAGTTTTCCCTCCCTCCCCTCCTCCCCGCCCCCCACCTCTTCCCCAGATCCAGTCATCCTGCATGTTTCTTCAGAAAAGAGCAGGCCTCCCAGAGACACTAACCAAACACGGCCTACCAAGTTACAATCGGACCAGACACATAACTCATATCAACGCTGGAAGAGGAGGAAAAGGGTCCCCAAAGCAGGCAGAAGAGTCAGAGACAGACCCTGTTCCCACTGTTAATAGTCCCATAAGAATATCCAGCTACACAACTATACCATTATGCAGAGGACTTAGGTCACACCCATGCAGACTCTGTGAACTCCTATGAGTCCTGGTCAGTTGATTCTGTGGGCCATGTTCTTGCAGTAAGCACTGGGTACTTTATGATGATATACTGAATATACTTTTTACATCTTACATGCCCCAATTTTTTTCACACTGTATGGAGAATATTCACAGTGAGATATTGTTTTTAATCTGTGCTGTTTTAAACGCAATATTTTATTCTGAGCACTCCCTTTTCCTTTGATTTTGTCTCCTTCCTGTACCCTTTTGGAGTGATGGACCAAATGTGTGATAGAGAAATATAAAATCTTTCCCCAGATTGTGATGGTGGTCTTATGTGGAGAGTTCTGATCATGCCGCCTGACCATGTGCCTTCCGATTTTGACCCAATGATTCTTTACACAGTGGTTTTAAAGGAGGCATTGAAATCCTCAGACACATTTTCCTTATCCGTACAACGATGATTGTGATTCTCTTTCAGCCCTATGAAGAACAATGGAGATAGTTTGTACAAAACATCAATGATTCAGCGCTCTATTCCCCCACGCAACTGGCTCCCCTGGTCACAGCCTTGACCATGCCAGGCTTACAGTCTGTTGTGTGTAAGCGCAGCACATACCTGCAAATGCAAGACCCTGGCCCGTCTTCCTTGTCTGCTGCTGCCTCTCAGGTACGCATCCTTGCTCAGGTTAAAGTACTTTGCTGTACTCTGGGCATGGGCCGAGTCTGTGTTATACAAAAAAAAAATGATACAGGTTGCTGAATATTCTCACTTTAGTTTGGTCATAAACCTCAGCGAGCTGCTCCATGCTCCCGTGACTGCTGCCTTACGTGGTAATGACCTTGGCTCATACTCCTTAGAGACCCTAGGCTGTGAGGCCAAATGCCTCTCCCCTACCTGTCATGGGCATTCTCAGGCTCCTCTGTGTGTTTTGTAAACTGTTAGGGACCTCTGCATATTAATTACTATTTCAGTTTGACAATTCTTGGCCAGAGATATCAAATGCATTCAGAATCCTTTCTAAAAAGAAAAAAAGTTCCGCAGATTTGGCCTCTACTAAACTATTATACAGAGAAGGGAAGAGAAAATCACAGGGCACTCTTAGGACACCATTCTATTGAAATGTGTACCGGAGGCATGGAAGGCACACAGCGAGATGCCGAACTTTGATCAAGGTAATGAGCAATTTGACCATTTTGTCATTGATTTTTTTTAAAGGATGTTTATATTTGAGGGTATAAGGAAGGACTCAGATTTAATCATAATTCCACTAGAGATCAGTGTTAAGTATAGCAACATTATTTCCTATGGTACATTCTATTCAATGTTTACAAACCCCACAATAACCCATGATTGTGGAGCTTGAAAACTCAACTCCTATGGCTGGGGGTGCAGCTCAGCGGTGCAGTGTTTGTCTAGCAAACTCGGTGTCCTGACTTCAATCCCCACTGATACAAACAAAACAAAAACAATGGCACCATGCCAAGTTCCAACAAATTTCAAAAGATTCATTTGGACTTTGCACCTTGTCATTTGCAAACCAAAGCCCCATTGGCACAGGAGGTTCAATCACTCGGTGGAGAAGGTCATCTTCACCCAATGCTAAACATCCTCTGTGAAAGGGCCCTTCAGAAGCCGCTTCTTGGAGAAGCAGAAGGAAGACGAATTAGCAACTTGAAAACTGCGGCTGTGTTTTCGCAATCTGTCATAATCTCTTTGATCTTGTTATGAAAGCCTTGTCAGATTCCTCCTCCTCATCTAACTTATGGCTCAATAAGGATTCCAGGCTCCATGGTGCCGTCATTACTAGGTGTTCCGAGGAGCCTGCCTTGACTCTGTCCTCAGTGCCCAGTCTGCCTGCCATCTGTCCTCCTGCTCCTTGCAAGTGAATGTAAGGCCTAAGCACAGGCCAACCGGTGGAAGGCCTGAGCACAGACTAGCTAGTCTAAGGCCTAAGCACAGGCTAGCCAGTGGAAGGCCTGAGCACAGACTAGTTAGTGTTTATTAAAAACCATTGACCATGTAGAACACTTTAGAGGGAAAAATGCAAACAGGGTTAAAAAAAATAAAGCTGAAAAAATTTGTACTTTAAGAAATAAAAAAAAAACATACAAAAAACAGAAAGCAGCCACTGTAAAAATTTTGAACATATTTCTTGACCTCTCTGTGACTATTTGGCTAAAAAATTATTAATAATACAAGCAATTACCTTATTGGATATGCACACAAATTAATAGTATATGTAAATCAGTAGACAGTACCTGCTGTAGAAGAGAGGTTACATCTATCCTGATGTTTTTCAAACTTGGAGCAGACAACACGTAAAACTGAGCAAACAAAGTCTGTGGTATCATCCCTCATTGTATGCGAAGCTAAGACTCAAGAAATAAGGGTTCTGTTTAATTATTTCTATCTGTCCTGTTTCTAGCCTGGCCTTGGGTAGATGCAGGAACGGATGAACGAAGGTGGGAAATACCTTGTCAGTTAAGTCACCCCCTGTATTGGATCTCAGCTGGATTAACCTACATTCTCCTGACCTTGGTAGCAGTAACAATATTTGATCGACTAATACTTTACAAGCCATTGTTATCTCATTTTTTTAAATCTGAATCCTCATATGGTTAATTTGGAATTCATCAACTTATTAATTTGAGACTAGGATGGCCGACTTGGGATTTGAACTCCCAGTATAACTCAACAGAAAAGCCTGTTTAGCTCCTGGATGTGGCCAGAATCTAGGTTTCCCGATTGCTTTCTTTACACTTCTGCAGCTTTGGTGGGGATGCTCACATATTTGATGTCCTTGTTGGGTACTGATAGTTATCACTAAAGCTATAAGGCTTCATGCTAGTGTGTTTAGTTTGAGTGATTTGAGCAAATTTTCATGAATAATCAAGTTGGTTGGCTTGTTCCCTTTGTTGGGTTCCCTTTGTTGTGAATTCTGGGGATGCCCAGGAAGGCTGGGTTTGCGGAGGGGACCCAGTGACTGGCTGAGAACTCTTAGATTCCTTTGGTTTTCCGTTTGCTCCACGGGAGAGAAGCACCCGAATTTGTACTTCAGTTTACCAAGGCTCCACGTTGTGTATTGGCTGAAATAGGTGTTACAGCTGGGCAAGGTTTCCTATGAATAGCGATCCCATCTCAACTGCAGCCCTGCTGTTGGCTCCTCTTGGGGCAAGCAAGGAAATTTAGTCACAGTTTCCTTTTTATGTGAAGATATTTTATTCACACTGCATTTATTTCATTTTTGCTGAATTATTCTTTTAAGAATGCTGTGTTATTCTTTGGTCGTCTAGGAATGGCCCTTCCTTTCTCTCCCCTCCTCTTTGAAGTTTTGAAGTCATCAAAGGCCTTTCTTTCTTCTCTACCTATGATAATCATAGGTAGATGATGGCTTTCATCAGTGATAGTCTAAAGATGCCTTTTAGAGAATAATTTTTAAGTCATAAATATGGAGAAACCCAGGGAATGTTTGTCTTCTATTTTAGGTGCAAGACATAGGAGCAAATAGAGCTTGAAATATGTTCTGTGGCGGAGTTCTGACGCCATGCAACATGCCTCTTAAATCCCAATTTCAGTTCTGCAAAGCCAAACAGGAAAATCTGAGCAATTACTGGGACCACCCGGCTTGTTCATTCATGTACATGAGCTACCATCACAGCATAGCACTTGAAAGAACATTGGAATTTTTTTCTTTTTCTTTTTTTCCTTTTTTTTTCTCTCTACCTAGAGTCTTGAGTTTGGCTATGCTATTTAAACTTCAAGAGTAGCCCTGGCTGGAAGTAGGATCAGATGAAATAATGGTTATGAAAGAGTTGATGGATGCAGAGTCTTATGTGTATATATCCATATATCCAGTACTGCTAGAGAACTCATTAAGTCATGTTTAGAGTGGATCTGTTTTTTTCAGTTGTCAACTAAACAATTGGTAAACACTCCTATCCAGATAACATAAAGGCAGTTGAGTATACACTGTAAGTTCTGGGAAGTCTTGAGAAAAGCTGTTTTGGACTTAGTAAGAAGGCATATCCATTTAGCTCCATTTCAGATAAATACCACCTCATTGGTTCATAGTTCTCTATTTATCGTGATTTAAGAGCATTCGTAGAACATCAGAAGGTTTTTAAAATCCATATGTCTTTGATGTCATAAACCTGAATACAATAAGACAAATTTACTATTTAACGTATGCTGAGTGTTGCATTGACAAAGAAGAACACTCCATTGTATTCTCTAGCGATGACATTCTCACTCAGACACCAGACAGATGTCCCACGATTCAATTCAATCCCGACACTAAGTAGGTGTATTGAGCGTCTCAGTGCACTTGACCCCACTTCAGATGGCAGTCAACAGTCTTCCGTCTCCTGTGCTTTAGGTTCCCGTGTTCCCACTTCTGAGGTTTGGTAATTTGCAAAAGTAGCTGAAGGAACTCACTAAACACTTTGCACATGTTCACTGGGTCCCTTTGAAGGATGCGACGAAGAGCAGACATAGGAGGGATGTCTAGGGTAGGACATGGTGGAAGAGATGCCAGCTCTCACTGGGCACCCTGCCTGTGTCCACCAGCTGGGAAGCTCTCTCAGTCTTGCTCTTTAAGAGTTGAGGACTCCATTTTGAGTCACTTGTTCTTCTAGATTCATCCAGACTACCTCATTGGTAAAAACTCAAGAGTAATCAATAGGAGTTTCAGTTTTTGTTCACTTTAATTGATTTTTTTAAATTGGCAAAAATTATAATGCATTCACTATATAAATTTGATTTTTTTCAAAATATATGTGTACACATACACACATATAAATACATGTATACATAGAGATACACTTTGGGATGTCTGAGTCTGCCTAATTAACATACATGTTACCTCACAATGGTGCCTATTTCGGGTTGAACTTTGAAAAAATTTACCCTTAACATTGTTCAAGAATACAACATATTGTCACTACCTACAATTAGTTCACTCTACAATAGATCCCATCTGACTGAAAATTTGTTACCTTTGATCAATGTATCCCTTAGGTTTTGGCCCTAGTTCCTGGTTCCTGGTAACTAATACTCTCTGACATCACCTTTATACTCCATGGCTGTGAGGCCTTGGTAATTGTGTTCTCTGCCTGGTTTCTTTCTTCTCTCTCTCTCTCTCTCTCTCTCTCTCTCTCTCTCTCTCTCTCTCTCTCTCTCCCTTCTTTTCTTCCTTCCTTCCTTCCTTCCTTCCTTCCTTCCTTCCTTCCTTCCTTCCTTCCTTCCTTCTTTTCTTCCTTCCTTCCCTTCCTTCCTTTTTCTTTTCTTTTTCTTTTGTTTTTGCTTTTTGACACAGGGTTTCTTTGTGTAACAGCCCTGTCCTGGAACTATGTAGACCAGGTTGGCCTCAAACTCATAGAAACCCACCTGCCTCTGCTTCCCCAGGGATGGGATTAAAGGTGTGTTGCCACCATACCTGGCTTGTAGACATTTCTTAAACATGCTGATTTCCTTTCCTTTAGAGCAGGAGTTCTCAACCTTCTTAATGCTGTGACCCTTTGATACAGTTTCTCATGTTGTGGTGACCCCAAACATAAATTTATTTTGTTGCAACTTCATAACTGTAATTTTGATGCTGTTATGAATCCTACTGTAAATATCTGATATATAGGATATCTGATATGCAACCCATGTTGAGTGGAGGCCCACAGGTTGAGAACCACTGCTTTAGCCATACATTCAACAGTAAGGTTGTGGAATTATATGGTAATTCTATTGTGAATATTGAAAGAACTCTTTCCTGGTACATAATGAATATATTAATATGCATCTTCAACAAGGTTCTCCCCTCCCCCCATTTCCCAACATTTACCTTATATTTTAGTAATGGTCAATTCAGCAGGTACAAGATAACTAATCACTGTGGATTTTGTGTGCATTTCCCAGATGCTGTCGTGAGTTGAGCCTCTGATCATATATCTCTAGCCTGTGTATTCTATATGTTTTTTGGATATGTGTATAGTGCTATATACCTATTTTCGCCTACATTTTTAAATCAGGTGATGGTGTGTTAGCTATTGAACTGTTCAAATTTTCTGTTTGGAGTATTGTCTCCTGATGAGCCATATGACATGCAATGATCATTTATAATCCCATTGATGACTCTTCCTCAGCCGCTTGTTTTTTTTTTTTTTTTTTTGGATCTCCTTTCCTTTCCCATGGTTTTACACTTCTGAACTAGGTGCCACAGCTATAAACATCCTGCCCAGATGGATGCAAGGGAGCTTTCCCTATGCGTCCTTCCAGTACTTTTAAACCGTACTTCCCACGTTTAAGTTTTGAATATGTAGTCTGTGGTAAAGGTGCAGTTTCCACTCTTCTACATGGGAAGTTTCCGGTTTCCCCAGAGCCATTAACTGGGAGATTGATCTTTGCACATCACATGGCTGTAAATGCATGGATTTACTTCAGGGGTTCCTCTTTTTGCATTGGTTGGTGGGAGTTTTATTTGTTTTTTTTTATTTTATGTTAGTGGCATGCTGTTTGGCTTTACAATATATATGTAGTATGTTTTGGATACAGTATGATATCTCTGATGTTATTTTTTTGATAAGACTGCTTTGGTCATTGGTGGTCATTTTTGGTTCCACGTGGATTTTAGGGTGTGTGTGTGTGTGTGTGTGTGTGTGTATGAATGTGTTTTAGGATAGAAGAGATAAATCCGTGGGTAAGAACAATTGTTGAGCATGCATGAGGATCAGAATTCATATCCTCAGCACTAAATTAAAAAAATGAAAGAAACAAAAAGACTTTGTATGCCCATAATTCCATTGTTGGAGGAGGGGCAGGCAACCTAGTCAAACCAAGATCTCCAGGTTTAGTGAGATACCCTGTCTCAACAGAATGAAGTAGACATGATAGAGCCAAACACATCGGATGTTTTCCTCTGCCTCTGCATACAGGAGGCACACACCTGCATGTCCATGAGTGTGTGCACATACATATCCTCCACCCACCCAACATTTGGTATGTGTGTTCTCCGTTTTTATCCTAGGAGGTCTCTAAGATGAGTCACCCCTCAGTGGCATGAGTGGCAGAGCAAACATATGCCACACCATCAAGAGTGGCATCGAGAGGAGGCAGAAAGCTCCTCAGCTCATCAGCATCCCCAGTTAGGATTCTGAGTTGTTTCATTCATTCAAAAGCACACGAGACTTTACCATCAGATGGCACGTCCTATGGGAATCTATATCAGTTGGATGGAGTCAGAGAGATACCCCCCTGAGACTGCTGTGGTTGGGAATATTCTTTCTTAGCACGCATTTTAATGATGAGGTCTTGCTTTTGACTGCAATCTAAGTTGTGCTGGAGACCAGAACTCAGAGACTCTGGATTGTCTAGGAAAAGTTCATAAATGAAGGGACGGCACACAAAACCTTTGTATAAAACGCGGTTTCGATGCCTTTGAGATATCGAATCAATTATTATTTTAAATAGTAATATACTAAGTGGACCACTGGGAATTGAGAGAGGCCTCAGTGGCAGTAAGGAGAACAGGTTTTGGTGCTTGCTTCTCTGTAAGTGCTTGAGGAAGCCCTGTGTGCCTTTCCAGCACTTGGGAGCAAGATACTGTTCCCAAAAATGAAGACAGAACAAAGAAACAAAGCTCCACGAGGTGCTAAATGACATTCAAAAGGGAGAAATAAAAATAAGCATATTTGTAGGGCTCTGAGGCTGAGCGCGGCTCTCACCCCTCATCTGGGAAACCCCCTGTGGTAGAGAGATTGATGCAGAGAATCACAACTGGTTAAAGGGCAGAGAGTAAGTGACTGAGGAGTGCCCACCCCCAGCGGTCCATCTACCTCAAACCTGCCTCCCTCAAGGCTCAGCGAAGAGGGGACACGCAATTCTAAAAACCAGGATCGGGAGGATTGTTGCCGATTAGGTTATCTGGATGTGATAGGGAAACTGTACCCCTGAACTCACCCCAAGGCTTGCACAGGATCAAGTCAATCAATGTTAAAGTGCAGAGGTGAGAAGGGTCCTCAAGGCCCCTCTCTTGGTTGAGGAGCTGCTAGGGGAGGGGGAGTCAGTGTTTGATCCCTTGCAGGTTGCCCGTTCCCCATTGAACAGCCCTACACCCATGGACATACGGGAAACACTAATTAGACTCAGTGAGTTATATTGAAGAAGAACAAGAAAAGGAGGGGGAGGAAGACCTGAGGTGTGGTGAGGGCTGAGAGGAGTTGGCAGGGAAGGGGGCGTTGATAGAATCAAAGCACCTTGTATTCATGTATGAAATTTTCAAGAGTAAATAAACATCTTTCCTAAAGCACCTCTGTAAGAAAACACATGACTCCAGATACACATGTTGGGCTGCACACACACCTTCAGTCAGCTCTCAAGGGTCTTTTCTGGGGCTCCTGCTGGGTCTGTTTGCTTACTTTCATCTGTGAATGAGGTTTTCAAGGAAGGACTCTGCAGTGCGTCCTTAAAGGTGAGGCTTTCTTAAGACCACAATACTGAACGCTTGGTAATATCATGCTGCATCAAAGGTGGGAATGGGGGTTGGGGATGGGAGTGGGATAGGGGTGGGGATAGTGGAGGGAAATGGGGTGGGGATGAAAGGAGCTTAAATACTCAGCCAGCCAGGTTGCTTGGTTCTGCCTCCCCCGACTCCCCACCCCTGTCTTTCCCATCAGGGTGTGATTTTATAGAACAAAATTCTGGCCATCATAGTCTCTAAGAGGATTTAGGCAAATACTGCTGGAGAAAGTCAATAGCCCTATGAAGATTGTAACTTCAAAGATGCCTTCCAGCCAGAAAGGCCCCTAACTCATGAATAATGAAAAGAGGGAGGAGTGGACCTTTTCCAGTGTTGGGAAAACTGAAGGTGAAATTTCGGGGCAGGATGTTTGCTGATGCTGGATTTCCCTAGCATTAACACAGCCCCAAACTTTTAAGCCCTTTCCTTGTTCAGGGACATATTAACATGCTTAGCATGAAATGCAGGGAGTGAGTGAGTTTATTTTTAAATTATTATTTTTTAACCTTTGGATTCTGGCTAAAACGTGCACAGCTGTTTTTATCTATCACATACACAACTGTTTATTATAATTTATTACTCAATCTAGAATCAATATTCGTTTGACTCCTAGTCCTGTACATCTCCCACTGAGAACCAGAAAGGTCACTTCTCTGAAAAAATGGGGATCATGGGTTCCTACCTTTTCACTACATAACAACATGCTGCTTCTTCTAGCAGAGCCTATATACCAAGGCCTACAACTTATTCCCTTGTCCTTTGGCAGTTTCCTCTGAACCGAAATCATCTGTCTAAGACTCTGGAGGTTCAGCAGACCTTGTGTGTCAGTGAAGGTTGAAGGCTAGCTTTGCAGAAGCAGTCGATGATGCTGGGAGGAGACCAGCTGAGTTGCAGGGAGCCAGTCTCTCAGACCTACTGCAGGTTGAGCAGTGAGCACAGGATCACAGTTTTCATGGGGTGTCAGCTTTCTTGGGGTGGGTTTTGGGGTGATGCAACTGCCTTTGAGTCATCTCTCCTAGTTAACCCTTCATCCCTATTCCTGTGGGTAACTTCCAGCCTCCACTTCAAATCATGGGTTCAATCTGTTCAATTGGTTGCAGTTGTTATCTTGGTCTGCGGCGGGTTCCCTTTCTGAAGTAGGTATGTCTGTGCTGTGTCTTCCCAGGAGAAACAATAAAATTTGGGCTGGTGTGTATGGATTGGATTTTGTCCTCCCAAGATTCCTACTTGAAGCCTGAACTCCCAGTGTGGTTCTGTTTGGACACACTTGCTCCTGGAAGAAGGCAGCAGAGATTAAAGGAGGTCTTCAAGGTGAAGACTGAATCAGTAGGACCAGTGTCTGCCTAAGACCAGGAACAAACACTAGGAAGAGCACAAAAGGGAAGCCGGGTGAGCAGGTAGAGAGAAAGCAGGAAAGAAGGCTTCACAGGAAACCAGCCCCGCCAGCACTGAATGGTGGCCTTCTGGTCTGCAAAGCTGTGAGAAATAAATATTGTAGCTTAGACCTCAGTACACGCTGTTTTATGACAACAGATTCTCTGTGTTGGTTCTGGAAACAGTTGCCGTTGAAGGGAAAGGATCATAGATGTCACAATGTTGTGTAGTTGGGAGATCCAGTTTTTAGAACCAGTTCAGGCTGGCACAGATAATAATCTCTTTCCTCCCTACCTCTGGTGGAAAGCCCAAAGTGGGAAAACTAGAACATTCTTAGAAACGCCCCCCACAGACCAGGCCAGGTAGCTGTGTTGGTCATATCCACCTTCTGGCTTTCAGTGTTCTAGCATTATCCATGAAAAATGGATGTAAAGTTTGTGTCTTAAACAAAAACCCTTTGCTTAAGTGCATAGTAAAATAAACTCAATTTTTATTCTATAATATAGACTTGATAATTCTTTGAAAAATGTTCTTTTTAGTGCACGCCTTGAGTCCCAGCACTAAGGAGGCAGGGGCAGGTGGATCTCTGAGTTTGAGGCCAGCCTGGTCTACACAGTGAGGTCCAGGACAGCCAGGGCTACACAGAGAAGTCCTGTCTAGAAAAAAATAAATAAATAAAAATATAAATAAATGAATAAATAGACAACTAACTAAATAATGTATGTCCTTCCATCTCCCTCTGTATTTTAAAAAACAATAGCTTAAAAAATGTAAGATACTTTCATGGGGAAGATTATTGGATTAGACGGCTATTATCCAACAACAGAACTTAGTATTGTGAAATCTAAGTTCAGAGGAGAAGAAATAGAAAAGAGTCAACTTCGTTTTAAGAGTCCAAGAATTGCCAATTTTCTTTCAGGCTATATAATCTGTTACCAATAAAATTAACAACAATGAAAAACAGAGATCCACTCTTCTTCTGGGTCTGAAAAGCTTTAAAGAGTTTACATATACACTGAATGAAGCTCAATTAAAGTATATCATCAGAGGCTGGAGAAATGGCTCAGTGGCTAAGAGTGCATACTGCTCGTACAGAAGAGCCAGGTTTGACTCCCAACACCCACATGGAGGTTTACAGCTGTCTTAGTTAGGGCTTTTATTACTCTAAGGAGATGCCATGATCATAACTCTTTTTTTTTAAATTAATTCCACCCTCCCTTTTTCCCCTCTCCTAATTTTCTCAGGAGGTCTTGTTTGTTTTCCTTTCCCAGGGGGAATCCACATATGTCTCTCTAAGGGTTCTCCTCCCTGCTCAGCTTCTTTGAGATCCTAGATTATAGACTGATTATCCTTTGCTTTATGTCTAATATCCACTTATGAGTGAGTACATACTGTGTTTGCCTATCTGGATCTGAGTTACCTCACTCAGGATGCTTTTTTCTCTAGTTCCATCTGTTTGTATGCAAATTGCAAGGAAGGGAAAGGGGAGGTGAGAAGGGGAGCAGGGAGGAGGAGAACTTGAGGGAATGGGATGCTTAAGAAGAAGGAAGGACACTGAGGGAGAGAAAGGAAAGAGATATCCTGACTGAGTGAGCTGTTAAAGGACTAGGGAAAATCCCAGGAATCCTCAAGGATGACCCCAGCTAAAACTTTCAACAACAATGGAGAGGATGCCTAAATTGGCTTTTCCCTGTAATCAGACTGATGACTGCCTTAATTGTCATCATAGGACCTTCATCCAGCAACTGATGGAAGCAGATACAGAGACCTACAGCGAAACTCTGGGCTGAGCTACTTGAGACCATTCCAAGAGAGAGAAGAGCGATAATATGCACAAAGGGGTCAAGATCATGACGGTGATACCACAGAAACAGCTGACCTGAACTAGTGAGAGTTCACTGACTCTGGTCCAGTAGCAGGGGAACCTACATAGGACCAAATTAGGCCCATTGAATGTGGGGACAGTTGAGATACATGGACAGTCTGTGGGGTCACTGGCAGTGGGACTAGAATTTATTCCTAGTGCTTGAACTGGTATCTAGGAGCACATTCTTTTTGGAGGGACACCTTGCTTAGCCTAGATATAGGGAGGAAGGTCTTTGTCTTGCCTCGAGCTGGAGGGTCATCCTTTGTTGATGGAAAGATTGGGGGGGGAGGTGGAAGAAGCGGGAGGAGGGGAAGGAGTAGGAACAGGGGTAGTTGTGCAAAATGAGAGAAAACTGTATTAAAAAAAATTCTTAAAATCATTTAATTACATTTTGAGAGGTTCAGTCAATTCTCGTCATGTTGGGGAGCATGGCGGCGTGCGGGCAGAGGTGGTGCTAGAGCTGAGAATTCTATATCTTTCAGGAACCAGGAAATCAACTGACACACCGAGAGGCACCCTGAGTATTTGAAACCTCAAAGCCCACCCCCACAGTGACACACTTCCTCCCACAAGGCCACACCCACTCCAACAAAGCCACACCTCCTACTAAAGCCACTCCCTATGAGTCTATGGGATTATGGGGGCCCAATTACATTCCAACTATGACAGCCGTCTTGAACTCCAGTTCCAGTGCACCCAACGCCCTCTCCTGACCTCACATCACACGGTCCGTCACAGTGTGGAAAGTTTTCCTAAGACTTGAAGGTGAGAAGGGAGAAATTGCTGCATGATGCCATCTGGGCCGCGGTAGAAAACACCGGGTGCACCTACCTGTCCGCTGGTGCGCTGGGGCGCTGGTGCACCAAGCTGCCCGTGTCAGCAGGAAAGTCCAGCAGGCCAGCATGTTCCCCGCAGTTACTCTGGCTTTGTCTCCGAGATAGTCTTTCTGCTTCCCATTTAACTGGAAGCTACTGCTGCCTTCCACAAACTCTTTCTCTAGGCGGACACTCTTCCCCTTCAATCAGCATTAGACATTGGTTTTTAAAACTGGTTTAGATGTGTTTTTTTTAAATGTTAAAAACCAATTAAATTAATTTTGAGTTTTTAGTGTTGCTTGTATGTGTATGATGTTAGGGCTCAGTACTTGATATTGGGTAAACAAGTAGGTGGCTCTTCCCTGGGGAAGATTGCTTCACACACACACACACACACACACACACACACACACACACACACACACACACACACACACACACGTTCCTGTGGAGTCCAGATGAGAGAATTGGAGCCTGTGGAACTGGAAATATAGGCAACTGTGAGGTGCCTGACATGGGTGTTAGGAACTGAACTCAGGACCCCTGGAAGACAGCAGCTGCTCTTAATCACTGAGCTGTAATCCTAGCCTTTTCTGCAATACTTTTGAAGCAAATATTTAATGTGCATTATAACTTTTACTGGCATACCCAAAATAACCCCAAAACATGCAAGAATGTACATGTATGCATGCACACAACATGCACGTGGCCACAATGATTACATGTAAATGAGAAAACATACATATCGGAGGGGGAATAGAAAATCGTAACAACAGTAGTGATGTAACAATACGGGTAATTTAAAAAATTAAATCCATTTTAACAAAATTCCAAATCTTGATATCTCCTATGCCCATTATGCTAAAATTATAGTTGTCTACTAGCAGGAGTATACCCAGCAAACTGCTCTTGGGGGTGAAAGTTCATGATTTGATATTCATGAGTTATGCTAATTATCTACAAAATAAAATAAAAATGTATTTTCCTATTTGCATAATTAAAAAAATCTAGTGGCACTATTTTTAATAGAGAAATATAATATAATAGAATTATCATGAAGAGAGTACAGTTTATTTATTTATTTATTTATTTTGCTTTTTCTAGACAGGGTTTCTCTGTGTAGCTTTGGAGACTGTCCTGAAACTCGCTTTGTAGACCACGCTGGATTCGAACCCACAGAGATCAGCCTGCCACTGCTTCCTGAGTTCTGGGATTAAAGGTGTGTGCCATCACCACCCATCTGAGAGTACAGTTTAGAAGGACCTCCTTCTACCCTGCTCCGGCAATTAAGTAGGCTGACAGCATTGCAAGAGATGTGGTCCTTGTCTTTGACTCTCTTTGTACTAGGATGGGGACGCAGCTATTTGCATGCTTAAGTGTGCCCTGCAGGCTTGCTATGTGGCCCAGGACAGCAGATGCTCTCACAGAACCTGAATATCTAAAGGCTGTCTTTGGCCTGGTGGGTACGAGAGTTCCAGGACTCAGGAAATCCAGTCCCATTCTCCTGAGTGATAAAGAATAACAATGTATATACATGGTTACATGGTGCTGATGTGAGTGAAACACCTGCACCCCCATCAATGTTTTCCGGAAAGAAACTGAAGCAGTTAAGAAATATCAAACAGGATGTAGCAAGGGTGAGAGCTGGCATGGGTGTCCCTGCTAGGCAAGGCTGGCAGCTGGAAAAGACAGAACTGGAGCAGGAGCAGAGGTGACGGGAGTGTCTGTAGCACACGACAACCTCAAAAGCAAGGTGCACACTTGGGTAGTGTGCTCACCATCAGCCTCCCACACACCTGCTGAGGAGATCCCTCATACAAGCAACTGTGCCTCTGGGTCATGTGACTCTGAGTCATCAACTGGAACAGAGTTTTTCACAGGTTACTCAGTCCTGACTCTAGGACTGTTTAACACACAGAAAACCGGGAAAGGGTACAGGTCAGAGCTGTGGTTCATCTTTGCTCATTGATGGATGGATGTGTTTTAGAAGTTTCCTTTACCTTAAAGGAGGCACATTTCACCATTTACAATGGAAACAGAATCAAGCGCTAGGCTTGGGAAGAACTATACCCATAACCTTATACTTAATACAGCCCCATTATACTGGGAGATAAAGAATATCCAAGAATGGCAAATCCTATGAAAGGAAAGTCTATCTTTTTATCTTAGCTAAAGAATTGAGTATTTGGGAAAGGAATAAAATGCAAATGTCACCATAATTTTGCAGAACAGCCTTTCTATGTCAAGGTCTTAAGTTAATCATAGCTATAAAATCTCAAGTGTAGCATGAGCAGCTTGCCCATAGGGTCCAGAGCTTAAGGTGTAGACATCTTAGGGAATTATTCTAGTGCACACCACCCTGACAGTAAAGTGTGTGCATAAAGAACAGAAGAATGTCAAAAATATTGCAAAGTGATTTCCAAATCTGATGGCATTCCATTTCTACATGTGTGTGTTATTGTATACATACTTGTATGTCTGTTTACATGTGGGTGAACTCATGAGGAGGGTGTCAATACACATGTTGGGGGGGGGGTTGTAGGCAAATGGTGACATCAGGCATCTCCACTCTACATATTGAGGCACAGTTCCTGCTTGATCTCCAAGCTCACTGGTGATTCCTTGTCTCTGCTTTCTGAGCGCTTGGATTGTGGCCAGGCCACCCTCACTTCCTGGCTATTATACAGGTACTGGTGCTTACGGATATATGACCACTGCTTCCCCCACTGAGCCATCGCCCCACTTCTTACTTTCAGCGTCTGTATATTTTGATTCTAGAGTTGAAAAGCAGCGCACCACTACTGAATGATGTCAAAGCAATAGAAATAAATTTGGACCACAGCCACTCGAGATGTGCAGGTACCCACAGAGGTGTTGCTGCATCAATGACTTGATGATGGCTTACTACCTTTCAAAGAGATGGCATTTGAGAATCTGGTTGCTTAAGCATAGTGCAGCAACCATCCAAAGATTTGAGGTGGATGATAGCAAACAGTAACTTTTGGGGAGACGACTAATTGGAAATAATCTTCCACTGGAGAAATTACCCCGAGTCTGAACTCCAAGTATGTTTGGTACTGTATTTTTTATTCCACTTGCAGAGTTGTTTTTCTCATTCTTAACTCATCTGGAAGGCTAATGAATTGTCTCCTTAAACATTGTGCACTTCATTTTATGGTTTAAAAAATTAGCATTATTAAGGCATAGGAAATAAGAGCTTTTCAGAATCCCATTGCATTTGGCTAGTGGAAGCGAATTGTGTAATTATTACTTTGCTGGCTGGCGGCGCTGGTTGTGACGCTCAGATCTACTTCCCCAGAAATTGAATGGAAGAAAAAGTGAGCCTGGAATCAGGATGCTATGATACTAAAAATGAAAAGCCTTTTAGGGTGAAGAACGCTTGATACCCATGGCCATGTATTAGATGCAGAATGTGCCCACAGCCTGGAATCTTTGAGCTGTGCTCCCAGGAGGGTGGTGTTATTTCAAGAGCTTGTGAAGCCTGGTTGATGGAGGTGGCTCACCCCGGGGTGGGTCTTTGAGGCTTATAGTTTGGTCTTATGTCTACTTTCTATCTATTTCCTGACCTGACAAGATATGAACTGATTTGGGAGTGATTTCTTTCTAATCTGTTGCTTTTATTGGTTAATTAATAAAGAAACTGCCTTGGCCCATTTGATAGGCCAACCCTTAAGTGGGTAGAGTAAACAGAACAGAATGCTGGGAGAAAGAAGCTGAGTCAGGCAGTAACCATGATTCTCCCACTCCAGACAGCCACAGGTTAAGATCTTCGCTGGTAAGCCACCTCATGGGCTACACAGATTATTAGAAATGGGTTAGATCAATATGTAAGAGCTAGCCAATAAGAGCCTGAAACTAATGGGCCAAGCAGTGTTTAAAAGAATACAGTTTCCTTGTAATTATTTCAGGGCATAAGCTAGCCATGTGGGTGGCCGGGTGCCAGGGACGCAGCCCCGCCGCTCCTATTACAACAACGAACTAATAGAGCCCCAAGCTCATGGCACCATAGTCCAAGTTACTTCAGTCACCATGATGACCCATGTCTTCTGGAACTGTGAAGATAAATATCTCCTTTATGTCATTTTTTTTTCAGGTATATTGTCAGAGGGATGAGCAAAGGAGCGAATACACCCATACCAAAATATGTCTGCCATGTTTTAATTTTGATAATTAGCTTGTGGATGTTCACAGTGTATATATGCACGTTTATATGTATGGATATGTAAGTTCAGATGAATTTGTGTAGGTGTCAACCTCAGGAGACAGTTATTTTGTTTTATGAGACAGAGTCTCTTACTGGCCTGAATCAAGAAGGCTAAGGTTAAAAATACAGCTCCAGGAATTCATCTGTCTTCAGCTTCCCAATTCTGGGATGGCAAGTACATGTCATGGCATCTGTCATTTTATGCGTCTGTTGGGGGCTCGAACTCAGGTCCTTATGCTTGTACAGCAAACCCTTACTGACCCACTCATCTAGATAGCTAGCTCCTATGGTGTTTTAAAATCTGGTTGATTAACTAATCAATTTCTCATATAGTAGAGTGGGTGTTTGGCTGCCTTTCTGCTCTACATCTGTCTTCTCTCCCTTCTTCCTCACAGCCTATTCAAGGCTACACTGCCTCTGTAGCCTTTGTTGCTGGCTACTGAGCTACGTAGAACAACTTCCTTGCATTTGTCCAGGGACTGGAAAAGCTCCCCCATTCTCCGTGGGCTGTTGTTTCCTGGCTAGTACGAGTTGATGGTTTGTGACTCTGCCCCGGATTGCATCCCTGTGCCTTTTGACACCACTTGCAAACAATGCTCAGGGATAAGGCTAACCAGGCAAAAAAAAGATAAGGGAGTAGAAAGAATGACAGATAGATATTTGGAGGCAGGGAGTAGAGGAAGTATCTAAGTCGAACCCCAGGATTCTCAAATTGAGAGATTTGGTATCTGTTACGTGCATCTAGAAACATCGCAGTGGGGTTTCAGACCATTTGTAGGCACATTTTCCCTTCAGTCAGCACAGACGTACCTCACCTGATGACCTGGCTTCGTGCTAGGAATCCCACAGGTGAAACAGTGCATGGCTTCAGGATCATCCCAGTTCTTGCAGAGGTTCACAGGACTCACTGGGAAATGAACTGAGTTTGTGTGTTCTTAATGAAGGTAGGTGTGCAGAATTGGTTTAGGCACAATTCTTGGTCTACAATCAGCTAGTCTTGCATAGCTTTCTTGTTTACATAATTTAATTTTTGTAATAATGAATACACTATTTAGCTAAGAATTAAAGTATTACTAGTATCTACTATGAACCAAGCACTTGCTTCTCTAGTTCCCTGTACAGTAAGCACCACCTGGATGTTGTAATGTTATGCAATTCTTTCTGCTTTCAGAGTTTGGTGATGTGGTTTCTACATAGAAGGATGTTTTCAACCCCTGCTTTTAAATGTCATTAAAGGGTCTCAGGCTTTATGTTGTCTTCTGAGATTTGTCTTTTTTGCCATCCTCAGGATGTCAAGTTTGGCAGCAAGCTCTTTTATTCACTGAGTCATCTTTCTGACCCTGGAAGTACTCTTCAAACAAACAAACAAACAAACAAACAAACAAACATCCCAGATCATGTGATAAACTGCTAAGACACACAGTACCTTCAGTCCTCACACTTCATGGTCTTTGATAATTGAGCACAACCTCCAGTGTTAATTGCGATGCACACTTTCTGAGTTTCTAAGAGTGAACTTTTGCCCAGTGTTGTCTGAATTTGTTCTTCTAGAAATACTCAGTCCAGCTTTTTATTGATGTTTTTTAAGTATGTTCATTTTTTTTCTTCTTTTCTTTTTTTCTGTTTTGTTTTTTCAAGACAGGGTTTCTCTGTGTTGCTTTGGAGCCTGTCCTGGAACTAGCTCTTATAGACCAGGCTGGTCTCGATCTCACAGAGATTCGCCTGTCTCTGCCTCCCATGCACTGGATTAAAGGCATGTACTGCCTGGCATATGTTGATTCTTTTAAAGATAAAATGTATTTGTTTTGCTTTTATGGTCAGAAAACTTAAATGTCGGAAATAATCATCTCCCCGTGTAATATCCTAGATACTTCCTACCAAAATGGTGACAGCTCTTCTGACATTCACATTCATTATTAACCAGGACTGGAGTCTTGTTTATTGCATGAGATAGGGAGATTTGTAAAGGTTTTCCCTAGTATTTCCACACAGCAATGCTTCTGTGTTTTGATCTAGTTATCTAGAACATAACTTCATTAACACAGCAGCATCTTTCTCCTTCCTGGCGTCTGTCCCTATCTTTCTTGTCAACTCCCTTTCTGCCCTTCTCACTCCACTTCTAACTGACGCAATTCATCCGTCTGTGGATGTGCACAAGGGGAGAGTGTCCTCTGCCCTTGCTGCAAGAGCTTTGTCTCTTTTTGAGTCTTTTCTTCTCTCACAGCTTTTTGAAGATGGGTCGGAGATGCTCACACCTGTCATTCCAGTGTTGATGAAGTGGGGGCAGGAAGATGTGGAGTTCAAGGTCATCCTTAGTTATGTGGCAAGTCTGAGGCCAGTCTGTGGCAGAAGAACCTGTCTCAAGACAAAAAAAATGACAAAAGCCTTAGAGTAAATGTTCTTGTCAAGATGTAGGAACAGTTTTGTTCAGCTCTTGCTTCCAATGACACTCCCTCGCTCTATCACCGCACCGAGTGTTCCCACCTCCCAGCTGATGAGGATCTTACAATCTGTGAACACAGACTCTTTCTGTTTATTCAGAAGAAAGATTATTAATATTTTTCCCAATTAAAAAATAATGGCTCTGATTTTTCTGTTAAATTGCTTATAAAATGCAGCTTTCAAACTTAGCCGTACCTTGAACGCAAGTGGAGAAGTTTGTAAACTAATGGCTGCCTAAATGCCACCCGGGACAACTGGTCCATATCTGGAGAGTGGGACCAGCCCTCAAGTTTCCAAGATTCGGATTTGCAGTCTGTTAAGAGAATCAGTTTTTCAAGGTGATTCTTCCTAGGGCATTGTCTCTTCAAATTCACTCAAACCAAATGCTTGCGTAATCTTGAATTCTACATAGAGTAGGCAGAGGAGGAGCCCATCACTTCTTTATAGGCCCCCTTTTGTAATCTGTTGATCCCCAAGTTCCCTCTGTATGGGGGCACCCATCACATTGGATTAGTGGTCTCCACAATAACCTCATTTGAACTTGTTACCTCTTTAAGGATGCTTTATCCCAACATGTCACTGTAGGAGGCATACAGTGCTGGGGTTTGACATACAGATGTGGTAAGCAGACAATACAGTTTATAATATCTAACCTGCTTTCCGGTCTGATAGGATTCCCATATTTGACCTGTGCCTCATCGATAAGATCCATTGGTCCCCAAATTTAAATGTATACAGGTCAGCAGAGATAGCAAAAAGTTCTGCCTGGGTAACGTAGAAGGCAATGCTGGAAGAAGTATCCAGTGTCTCGGTTTTCAGTGGTTGTGGTGCTGGGACAGGGCGCTGTGGAATCTGGAACCACAGGGTGGTAGCTGCAGTGTTCTTACTAGACTCATAGACCTTCCTTATTCAAGTCATTTTACGAGCCCAGGTTCCCAGTCTTCTCTGATAACTGACAGTCATGATGTACTTCTGACAATTTTCTCTCAAAATCAGCCTGAGTCGTTTTCTATGGATTGTAATCTATAACTTTGATTGATACATGACATATGATGGACTACTTTATAACCAATAACACAAATTTCAAAAAGCATTTATGGCAATGAAAACTTAGGCATTGATACAATATATAAACTATAGCCTCGGTACATATTTAAAAAAATCTGTAAGGATAGTCACATACAAAAATTGCATGGGTTAGCACTGGTGGTGTATGTCTTTTATCCCAGCACTCAAGAGGCAGAGGCAGGCACATTTCTGAGTTTGAGGTTTACGTGGTCTACAGAGTGAGTTCCAGGATAGCCAGAGTTACACAGAGAAACCTTGTCTCAAAAAACAAACAAAAAACCACCAAACAATTGCATGGGTCTATATCAAACATTTATTTTCATTATCTTGGTACAGTACATACACAGTTGAGCCTGTATTCCTTAGACTTGCCTGCTTCTGATTTAAATACCTTATTTATAAGAGAGAAAATATGCCTACACTGTTCCCTTAAAACTGGGTTTCCATGGCTCTGAAAGAGAATAGTTTGATGTTTCAGCTTAGACATGGCCAGTAGAACCGTGGGTAGGTGATCATGAAAGAGAGTCTAATTAGAGAAACAGTGATGGGAAAGACAGATCCTAAGACCAGAATCAGTTCATTCACAGGACTCCGAAGGAGAGGACACATCACAGAGTGAGGTAGGACCAGGACAGGTGTATACAACATACAACTCCAGGGGAGAAGATACACAGCAGAGGGCAGGCCTGTTGTATCTGCTGCACTTGAGTTGGGCTGCACATGCTCACTGACCTACTCACACGTGAAATGTAATGTCTTGATACAGGAGAAATTAATTTGTGCTACACAGTCCAAGATACCTAGTTATGGTTATTGGGAGATTTCAGAACAAAGAATCCTCTCGTGGATCTCTTGGCCCAAGCACCCTCTAGATCTTGCTCTTAGGTTGGGAAGAATGATGGGGGAAGGCGAAGGAGAATGAGAGAGGTGGGGTGGGGTGTGGGGACTTGCCCAGAGGTCAATATACTTATTGCTTATATTCTGTGGTTGTTTGAATGTAATTGGTCCCCATAAACTCATAGGGAGCAGAACTTTTAGGAGGTGGACCTTATTGGAAGAAGTGTATCACTGTGGTGCTGGGCTTTGAGATCTCCTATGCTCAAACTAGGTCCAATCTCAGTTCACTTCCTGTTGCTTGTGGATAAAGATGTAGAACACTCAGCTCCGTTTCCAGCACCATGTCTGCCTGAAGGCTGCCTTGCTTCTGTCTGTGACAATGATGAATTAAACCTCTGAAACTGTAAGCCAGTCCCAATTGACTTTTTTTCTTTTACAAGCAGTAGAAACGCTAAGACAATTCCCATGGCAAGAAGTATCATTGTGCAATTATAGGAGCCAGGTAGCTGAACTCATTTAAAAAATTGACTTTTGCTGGTCAGTGTTGGAGCACACCTCTAATACCAGCACTCGGGAAGCAAAGACAGGCTGATCTCTGTGAGTTCGAGGCCAACTTGGTCTACAAGAGCTAGTTCCAGGACAGGCTCCAAAGCTACATCAAAACCCTGCCTTGAAAAGCAAAACAAAACAAAACAAAAAAAAATTGACTTTTAAGATTTTTGTATAAGAATATAATGCCTCTATATCTCCCCATTCCCCCTTTGTTCCCCTAGGCAGTTTAACTCTATTTGCATGTTATTTATGTATATATGATTCTAGGAAATGATATAAAAAACAAGAACCGCAAATGGCAGAAAATATATTTGTTCCTTTGAGACTAGCTTAATCCTCATAATATTATTAACATCCCTTGTTGTATTCACTTTCAAGCAAGCTGCATAATTGCATTCTTTGGAGCTGAAATGCGCCACATTTTCCTTTTGGTTCCTCTGCTCTTGGACACAAGGGTGGCTCCGTAGCTCAGCCTTGTGAACAGTGCTGCCATACTGATGTGCAAGTGTGTCTATGATGTGTCCGCTTGGAGTCCTTGAGTAAATACCCAGGATTGATATATTTGGGTACTGTGGTAAATCTATTTGTAGTTTTTGAGAAACTTATTTTCTTAGTGGCTTACATTCTCAGCAACAGTATACAAGAGTTTCCTTTCGTCCATATCCTTGCCAACACTGTCGTTTCCTTAAAAGACAAAAACGAAAACAAAACATGATTTATTTCTCTTTATTGGTGGGTATGTATATCTGTGTATATGTACATATGTGTGTGAGTACCCATGGAGGCCAGAAGAGGACATTGGATCCCCTGGAGCTGGAACTACAAGTGTTCGCGAGCTACCAAATCTCTTTGCTGGGAACCAAACATGGGTCCTCTGCAAGAGCAGCAAGTGCTCTTAGTCACTGAGGTGTCTCTCCAGCCTCTTCCATTTGTGCTGATGGCCGATACTCTCATTGGGCTGAGCTGAAATCTCTATATAGCTTCTATTTATATTTCTTAGATGGTTAGTGAGATTGGATACTGTTTTATGTTTACTGACTACTTCGATTTCATCTTTAGTGCATAGTTTATTCTACTAGTCCATTTATTAATCAGTTTGCTTGATCTCCCACGGTCTTATTTTCAGACTTCTTTATCTATTCTAGCTATAAATCCTTTGTCAGCTGTAGAGTTAGCAAAGATTCTCTCCCATTCTGTAGTCTGCCTCTTTAACTATCTGTTCATGTGTTAGTCATTGGCCTTATTTCTTGAATGGCTGGGATCCTATTCAGAAAGTCCTCGTCTATGTCAGTGAATTGAGATATAGTTTTTCTACATTTTTTTTTGTTTTAGAGTTCTGGTTCTTATATGAAAGTTTGTATTCTGTTTAAAGCTGTTTTTTTCTTGCTTGTTTTGTGCAGATGGAGAGGTAACAATCTAGTTTCAATCTTCTACATGTGGTTGTTCAGTCTCCCAGAACGATTTGAAAAGACTGTCTTTTCTACAATGTGTATTTTTGTTGTCTTTGCCAAAAATTGGGTGACTGTAGCTATATGGGTTTATATCTGGATTTTCTGTTCTATTCCATTGGTCTCTGTCTGTTTCTGTGCCAGTACCATGCTGTTTCTGTTACTATGGTTCTGCAATATAATCTGAAATCAGGTGTGGTGATGCCTATAAGCTTTCTTTTCACCCAGAATAGCTTTTGAGAGCCTCAATTATATGTGAGAGACTAAAGCCACATTTTACCCATTAAACAGAAAAGAGTTTCTTGGGAGGATCCAAACAAAAGAAGTAGAATTCTTTTCCCAAATAGCTAGGAAAGGCGAGAGCAATCAGGGAAAAGTCATGGATTGAAGAGTTGGTAATTTTTTAAAAAGGCAAGCTTTTCATTTTTTTAATAGAGCTGACTTGAGCATGCCCATAAAAGCATAACAGGTTGGTGGTTGGGGACATAGGTGCAGGGACATAAGTGGCTAGGACAAGGCTGCAAGAGAGGAGGACTAACATGGAATAAAGACACACATGTTCCTGGTTAGCAAGGGCAACTCATGCTGCACTGCACGGAAGAGCAGCAGGAAAGGCTTCTGCCAACAGGGCCAGGAATAGGTGTCAGAAAACAGTGGGTTCTGTGTTAGTGACCTAGGATAGTGGGATGTAAGGGGGGGATTAGCATGGGAGCTAAGTGGAAGACAGTATGGCCAAGGTCACAGATTTACAGGTATCCTAGCTAAGCAGTAAATTCCTTGCCCACACATTATAAGTAATTGTTCTTTCTCTCTCTCACGGTGGGCATGAGCCAACGAGCCACCCTTCTCCTACGTTGAGCCTTTGGGCTGGCGAAGGAACTCAGTGACGAGATCCCACAAAACAAATGCAGCACATGAGTGACAGGTGTTATTTTTACTTATCATTTTATATTTCAAATTGTTTCTGAGTAATGATCCCTGTAAATGTTTGCTCACAAATAGAGGTATGAATTCTGTGTGGGTGTTAATACTTTCTAAATACTGGAGTCTCCCAGGTTGCATTGTTCACGCAGGGGGCGGCAGCTATTTCTCCTACCGACACAGGAATAAATACAAATAACGTTCTCAGAGACGAGTGAAGTGTGTTTTACTCGGCTGAATGGTAATGTGTTCCATTTTATGACTTTTCTCAGCCTTCAGGCTGTTATTTTGCAAGGTATATTTAAAAATAATGGTGTTTTTTTCCCCCTCTTACATTCTTTTTGGGAGCTACTAAACCTATCCATAACTAACACTCCTACCATTTAAGCCTAATTCTTAAACTAACTTTTTCTAGGCCAAGAAGAGGCCAGCAATCTCCACGTAGCAGTCATTCTATAACCCATTAACGTAGCCACAACATCCAGGAAGAAAACAATGCTGGCTACCAGGCTCCAGGGCCTGGAGTTCACTGTACACACATCTTCACACACAGGCACATCACACTTCCTGACTTCTAAACACCTTTGACTTCTATACACTTGAACCTTATTTTTCTCTGTCATATCAACTTAGAATAAATATGTGCTCATAATTTGAAAACCATATGGGTTTAGTTTTCCATTACACTTAGATTTTTTTAAATTAGTCTCTCTCTCTCTCTCTCTCTCTCTCTCTCTCTCTCTCTCTCTCTCTCTCTCTCTCTCTCTTTGTACATGCATCCAGCAGAGGAGAATTTGTGACAATCAGTTTTCTCCTTCCACTACATAAACCCTGGGGCTGGGACTCGGACTCAGTGGTACCCATCTTACTAGCTGCACCACCTCTCTGGCCCTAGAATGCATATTTTAACATCAATTCACCTTCTAGTGTAAACGCAAAAATATTTCTCTGCCATAGACTCGTTTTATAAATAGGAATGTATTAAGAGAGCTTTAAGATTAATAGCCACCAACAAATGTACTTTATACAAGTCGTGGTTTTTGTATTTGAGAAAGAGAAATGTAAATATAGCTTCCCATTGAATTTGGTTCTCACTGGTTCTTGAGTTCTAACCTAATAGCACTATCCCCAAAGAAAGTATCTCCCTGTCTTTGTTTCTGTCTGTCTGTTTCTCTCTGTGGGTATTGGGGGAGGCTACATTTACTAAAAAGGGTCCAATTTCCATAAGCAATAAATGATTCTAAAATACCACAACTTAATGAAATCATCGTAAGTTGGTTTATTACATTTTAATTCTTGTATATCTGATTTTTTTTTAAAAAGCTAGAGGGGAAAAAATACCAAATGTTTATAGACAGATGGTTTAAACTTAATCAGATTAAATATCAACATGGAAGTCAACTCAAGGTCTGAAAATTTCAAGAATGCTTGAAAGACGGTAACATGGCAACGTCATAAGACAGAGTCAAGGGGAGTGCTCATGTTTCTTCTGTCGGATTTATTCTGCAATTGACTTGTTAAGCGTCCCTCAAATAAGCTGTCTCGGTAAATGGTTGCCAAAGTGTATTTCTACAGTTAGTATAAATGTATTGTTTGACAGCTGGGATTTGAGAAGTTGAACTAGTTTCTTTTGCTCTAAAAATCTAGCTTTTTGGCACAAGATTGTCGAACTTAAATTGTGGAATGAGTTCCAGGCTGGTGGCTCCCATGTTCGAGTTCAGGGTGGGGAGGCTGTGAGATAGTCTCATCAGTGATGGATACTCATTTGCTATGGTGTAGAATTAATTCATTAGTTTTGTCCTACACCTGTATAGAACCTCCTTTATTTTCATCTGTGGAAGTAAACAGGGATCAGTTCAGAGAGATACGTCATTGACCTTCCCTTTAGCTAATGAGGTACACTGGCCAGCAAGCTCCAGGGGGTAGTCCTAATACAGGGGTCACACCGATGGTACTGGTTAAGCCAACTGGGTGCCAGAACAAAATCAAAAGTCATAAATGAATCTGAAAAGGAGATTGGTAGAGCATGGGAGGGGCTGAAAGGAGGGGTGGGGGCCGGACGTTAAAGAATATGGAAAGGAGGAAATATTCAGAATGTATTCTATACAAATATGAAGTCATTGAAGAACAAATTTAATTAACGAATTTATGCTTTAAAAAAAGTGTACTTCATAGTCCCTGTCCTTTGACAGCTCTGTTTACAGAGCTGTGTGCAGTCTCTCTGCTTCTTCCTTCTGCTCTGTTTTCATAGACGCTGCAGAAGTTACTCAGCATCTTAGGCCGGGGTGGGAAATCCATCACAGGATGAACTCATGCGTGAGTGTGAATGGGCGACTTCTGATGAGTACGTATGCTTGTTCCTGCAGATACATTGCCCAGATATGATGACAGTCAACTTGAGCCCACACTAAAATAAATTCCCAAAACAAAATCTTAGAATTATCTAGAGTTAGGATGACCCACACGAAGACAGCCAGGTCTAGTCACCAAGATGATTCAAATCCAGATAGTTTTCAAATCTACCATATTACTGACTATATATAGCTTCCTTTAATTAGCTTCAGCAAATGATTTAAAGACCTGTTTCTGAATTGGGGGTTGCCATGTAATCTTTGTGCACCCACTGGTACACTGTTTTTATTCATCCTGGTCCTATATGACTGTAAGAAACATTCATTTTGTTATTTTTAAGATTTTTTTACATTTGTAATTTTGTGTGTGTGTGGCTAGCTGTGGGGTGGGTGAGTGTGAATGTGTACAAACAGTTGCTCTCAGAGTCCAGAAAAGGACGTCAGATGCTCTGAAACTGGAGTCACGGGGAATTGTGAGCCGCCCAATGTGCTGGGTGCTGGGAATTGAACTTGGATCCTCTGTAAATGTAATAAAGTGCTCTTAGCCCATGAACCATCTATTGCGCCTTTGTGGGATGTTTTTATAAAGCTGTAAAATCTCTTGGAGACTGCTGGATCCCCATATGTCTACGTGCATCTTTTTTTTTTTAACACATCTTACATTATATTTTCTTTGTTATTTTAAATAAGAAATAGAAATTTCGGTCTCGTCTTGGTAGTCTTTCTTCCCTGAAGGTGAAGGAAGTGATTAAAATGGTTGGATAGCTCGATTTCCCACCGTTGCCTACTTTATTGAAAGGTATAGATTTCTGAGGCTTCAAAATACCAAACTCAGTGGGCTGCCTTCCTGCTCTCTATCTAAAAACTAAATGACAGGAGGTTACGGTTTTTGTTCTTCATTTTTTTTTTAAACCTTAGGCACCAATCTGTCACACAATCACTACAAACAACAGAATCTGCTGAGTAAAGAAGACAGGGCCTGTTACAGAGATATGCTGCTAATACCTGTTGAAATTTAAAAATTATATGTATGTATGGATGGATACACACACACACATACACACATATATAGTCTTCAAAATATTTCTAGGTGACAACCTATTTCTATCTTGCAAAATGAAGCTTTCAGCTTAAGTACCAGCTTCTTAAAGGTTGTTTTGATCCCTTAACTTCAAAATAAGATTTCCAAAGAAAAGAAATTACATTTTTTTGCTATAATGCTTTATTTTTTTTATAGGTATTCTTTTTAATTCGCACAAAGTGAAAAACAGTTTGGTCGCATGAGTATGTCCAAACAAATTAAATTAATTGATAATAGCAAAACATTTATGTAGCTCTGGGTTTCTGTATTAGTCAGCTTGTAGTTACTCTATGGACATACCCGGGGCAAGACACCTGAGGAAGAAGTTGTTTCGGCTTGTCACGTTGGAGGCTGGCAGTCTGAAGGTGCCACCAGCCACAGTGAGGGCTCTGTGTTACCATGATGAAAGGACTGTGCATCTCTGTGTGTGGCCTCTCTCCTTAGAAAGCCACTGAGACTCAGTCCTGGGAGTTCAAACCCAATGTCTTAAAGCAATCTAACCATGTCTCACTGCTTCAACTTTAGAGCCATGGTTAAGTTTCACAGCATCTGTGTTACCTCAGCTCCTCTTGCCCCTCCTTCCTCCAAAACTCATGATCTCTTCTTTAGTTGTTCTTGTGACAGCCTCCCTCTCCCCATCAGTAGTATACGCACAACCGTCTGAATCCGTTTAACATTGCTCACATATATCGTGGATCCTGACTAGCTACTAGGGATTGGACATCCTGTGCAGGCACTCATCCCTGGAGAAGGCTGCTTCCCTTCTCTCAGCAGCCATCAGTTCTTCATCTAATGTGTAGAATTTCCCCTGGCCACATTGCCATGGCAACTGTTGCGGTCAATGGGCTGGTCTTGTTCAGGTAGCCATACTGTTGAGATTTCATGGTTGCATTTTTTTTTCTTTCATGACTAGTGAACACTATCTAACAGCAGGTATACCGGGCCTCTGGCTCTTGCAATCTTTCTGCCCACTCTATCAAGATTTGATCTGAGCCTTAGGTATAGGTATTATGTTGCCAGATATATTTGTTGGTGTTGGGCCCCTCCAAGACATTTGTTCTTTTCATTTTGACCTCTTTCATTCTCCATCTGTAGCAATAAGAAGTTTCTTTGATGAGAGGGGCGAGCTGTACTTATGTGTATGTATAAGGAAAATAATTTAGAATTAAAATAAAGTTACAAAAACATAGGCTTAGGAAAATGGCAATAGTAGACTCTCCTGTAGGGTCTATGAGCTCTCTGGCCACAGGTAGGCTGCTAGGTTAAAAGTACCAGGCATGAATTCCCTCCTTGTTGGAAGGTCTTAAATTCAATCAGACAACTGCTGGTTACTCCCAGATAAAAGTGCCACGATTGCAGGTGTGAGGATTATTTTAGTTAGCGTTTCAATTATTGTGAAGAGACGCCATGACCCCAGCAACTCTTATAAAGGAAAACATTTAATGGGTGGCTTATGGTTTCAGAAGTTTAGTCCATGATCAGCATGTAGGCAGATATGGTGCTGGGGCCGAGAGTCCTACATCTTGATCAGCAGGAAACAGGAAGTGAACCGAGATACCAGGTGTGGCTTGAGCATATATGAGACCTCAAAGCCTGCCTCCGCAGTGACACATTTCCTCCAACAAGACCATACTGGTTCCAACACAGCCACACTTCTAATAGTGCCGTTCCCAGGGAGCTTACGGGGACTTGGTTGCATTCAAACCACCATAGGGATGTCTTGCAATGCGGGTCATTGCTGTAGTGCATCAGTTTAAGAGCTAGGTAGAGCTGGTGAGTATCCCACTCCTTTGGAGGCTAGCCTAGCACCTGCTACTGAGGTACCCTTAATAGCTCCCCCCCCCCCGTTTTCCCCAATATTATCCCCCTCTGGAAAGAGCAAGAGGTAAACAGTAGGGAGGGTGTCAAGTGCTGCGGAGTCCTGTGGGAAGATGATTAATGATGGTGTTTGCATTCATATTTTTTTTTTGTCCTAGAACTCTGAGAACAAATGACTCTCACAAATGCTATTTCAGTAGAGATTTAGAATTCACCAACTTCTTCCCAACACTGCGTGTATCCACATCTGCGACGCTGGGAAATCGGAGAGTCTACATGGTCAGATTGACCAATCTTGTTTGAGAGGTTGTAGAACCTGGAAGACACCGAAATGAACCTGCTATTTGTTCAGAGCCTGGGACTAGAACTGCACCTTGATTGTCCAATCTAGACTGTGCATTTGCATGTACTACTCAACCAAAAACCTTTCAGTCGTCTGCTTCTGCAACAACAGGCATGCCAGCTACCACTGAGGGCCGTTAGAGGAAAGGAGAACCCCCCGGGTGAATCCACTATCCGGTGCACTCTGAAACAAAGGCGCTGCTGATTGCCTTTGGGATGCACCTGCATTGGAATGAAGTAACGGTAAGCGGGGAGTGGTACGGAAAACCTAGAATGAGTTCACAATTAGGCCAATGAAAAATGAGGCTCTATTTTTTTTTTTTTATTGAAAGCATAGAGATCATCTTCAATTTGAGTTTCAGCGCTGTAATGCTGACATATAGCTTACACACAGATGATTCCTGTCGGGGTGAAAGGTTAGCCAATTAACCCATTGCATCACCCACTTACCTATGTGTGCCAGCTGTTTGGAAGAACTTGAAAAGAGGATGTAAAGTTCTTAATATTCTTTGACAGTCCAATATTTGTGCTTAGATTCTGGCTAGTCCGGAATGACGCTCCCCTCTTCGAATGGCCAGTCAATCTCACTCCGTGATGGGAAACAGATGGAAGATTAGGACGGAAAGTGGTTTTCCAGATCCTTGGTCCCAGCATGCTGCAGAGCAGAGCCCTAGAGTTAACCAGCCAAGTGCTGACACATGTCTTACAGCAAAATATCCCTCACAGTCACAGTTCAAAGGCCTCGCTACCCTCCAGGGCAATTAATACAGCATCGCGTTCAACAGTGCTTGAACCGAATCCACCGAATCCTCAGGGGAGAAATAATGAAGCGATCGCAGAGCTCCGACAAGAGCAGTGCGCAGGAGTCGCTACAGTTTCAGACCCTGAAAGCCTATGTAGGGCTGCAGGCTTCAAGGAGGGAGACAGGTCCGATGGGGTCCTCCTTTAGGTCGGTGTTTGCAAGACAACACAGAAACAGCAGAGCCTAGGGAAGCGAAGGAGGAGACAGGAAAAGATTAAGAAATGGGGAGTAACACTGGAGACAGAAGCAGAAAGCTTCTTAGTGAGTTGGAAGCGGAAGGCACTGTCTGTGTGTTCTACCAGGAAAAATAAGAGGAGTCCCTTTCAGAGACCTGAAGCGACTGGGGTTTAAAATCCATCAAGGGCAGAGGTGCCAAAGAATGATGTTTTTTTCAGGGGTTCCCAGCAGTCCTTTCTTAAGGTTCATTGGATGGAAATGGCAGTGAGCAAGGCACCTTGGTTAAATGTGCAAACAAAATGAAAGGGAAGCGCTGGCAAGCTGTGCTTTGCAATCTCTTATTTATGTAAATTCTAAGCAGAGATTTTTACTTTTGATTAGACTCAGAAGCAAGTTCTAGGACTTGCAGCAGCTTAGCAAGGCAACCTGCATCTGATTGTGCTAGAGAAGGCTACATATAATATATATATATGTATATATATAAGTATATATGCATATATAATATTTCTTAATTCTCTGAGAATCTTACACATGCATGGAATGTACTTTGTATTTATCCCCTGCTCCTTTCCTTAATTCCTCCCAGGCCTATCCACCTATACCCCTTCTCAGTTTGTGCCCTCTTTCTTTTTTTCTTTTTTCTTTTTTCTTTTTGTAATCCACTAACTCCAATTTATGCTGCCTGGATATTCACGCTTGTAGGTCCATGCTAAGAACATGTTAGTTAAGACCTAACAGGAGTCAACCCCTTAAGGAAAACTACAGAGTCAGACTTTTGTATGCAACGTGGATTTATGCAAACAACTATGGTATTTTTTTAAAAGCATGTGAGCAGTAGTCCACTGGCCTGAAGAGCAAGGCTGGTATTCAAGCCAGCTGTGGGACTCCTGCTGTTCAAGGGGCAGTGATCAGAGGCAGCAAGTCGGCCTTGGCCCTGGCAGCTCCTCCATCACTCCATCCCTGAGCTGGTGAGGAAGGGAACATTGCTGCCCCTCCCCCTGCCATGTGCTCAGGTTACAGGGAGCAGAAGCTATTTGTGTTTCTTTCTCCCTCTTCAAAATGGATACACACACAATATGCTGTTCACAGACTGCACGGCTGAGGAGAAATTAAAGTAAAAATTTAGTCACTCAAGTATAACCGCGTGAAGTCTTGATGGATGTCATTCTATATTTTGTTTTCTGTATGTCTGCGTACAGGAGTGGATTTATGAGCAAGTCCCCGCATGTGTCTAGACAGTGACAGGCTTAGGCTGGAGAGGGTGAGCAAGCACTCTCCATAGCCAGAATGCCTGCTTTTAAAGCTCACAAAAATAAAGCTGCTTTATTTTTGGCAAATTACTTCAGATCTCTGGGTTTTGTTTCTTGATTGATAAACCAGGGACACTAGCAAGGAGGTAAAAACCAACAACTGTGAAAAAGAAGCACGGGCCCGCCTTCTGGTTTTTAGAGCGCTATGTAGAAGAAGCAGGTCCCATTACCTCTTACAAAGCCATTATTCACTTAACAGTGAACATCTTTCCATGTCAATACATACACACTGGTGTCATCATTTTAACTGGTGTATGGAATTAAGTGGTTTCTATAGCTATCATGACGTACTTTATCACACATTGAAAAGGTCTACTTTTATTTCTGCAGACTAAATTATAAAAAATAGCCATGAAAATTCATCAATGTACATTGATATCCCATAAATTCCTAGAAGTGGAATTAATGATGCAATGCTTGATTTTTATAAATTTATTTTGTATTGCCAAATTATTCTTTAAAAACTGCTTACAATTTTACTTCAATCAACAGTCTATAAAAGAGTCTGTTTACCCATATCCTTGCTATCATTGAATATTATCTCTTGGGCATCTTTCCTAACTATCCCACCATTAAAGGAACTAAATCAAAAAGACTTAAAAAGAAAATGGCATAGATTCTGGAAGAATGGCTCAATGAATAACAGCACTTCTTGCTCTTGTAGAGGAACTGAGTTCCGTTCCCAGCACCCACATGGTGTGAGAATAACCATCTCTAACTTGAGGGAATCCCATGCCATCTTCTGAACTCTGCATAGGCACCAGGCATACGTGTGTTACACAGTCATATATGCAGGCAAAACACTCACTCACATAAGACAAAATAAATAAATCTTTTTTTAAATTAAAAAGAAAATGCCCTAACAGTATATAGAGAACATTTTTTATTCTATGAAGATGTCATCATCCACATGCATATCTTTGTGTATATGTGGGCATACACAACACATTTATAAACTTTATAAATTTTGTCATATTTGAAGAATTCCATCAATTTTATCTATTAAGGTTTTTAATTATTTTAAAATTGTTTTTTGTTTCAAGGAAACAACAAATAAAGTTGTAATAAAAAGTGCTTGTTCTGGCATCCTTCAGAATGGGAAAAGATTTTTACCAATTACACATCCATAAAATTCTAATAGCCAAAATATATAAAGTCAGAAAACAAGATATCAAGAAAATAAATAACAATTAAAATGGGGTATAGATCTAAACAGATGATTCTCAAAAGAGGAAAGTCAAATATCTGAGAAACCTTTAAAGAAATGCTCAACAGCCTTAGTCAACAGGGAAATGCAAATCAAAACTAGTCTGAGATTTGATCTGACACATATCAGAATGATGAAGATGAAACAAAACAAAACATTGAGAGCTCATGTTGATGAAAACGCAGAGTAAGGGAACACTCATCCAGTGTTGGTTGGAGTGCAAATTTGTATAGCCACTATGAAAATCAGTGTGGCACTTCTCCCAAAATATGGAAGTCAGTCTATTTCAAAAGCCAGCTATATCCCTCCTGGGTATATACCCAAAAAATGCTTCACCCTACCCCAGAGACATTTGCTCAAGCATGTTTATTGCTGCCTTATTCATAATACTAAGAAACTAGGAAACCTAGATGTTCCCTCAACAGGAGAATGAATAAAAAAATGTGGTATGGGCAGTTGTGGCATAAGCCTTTAATCTCAGCACTTGGGAGGCAGAGGCAGGTAGATCTCTATGAGTTCAAGGCTAGCCTAGCATACAAGCCTGATCTACAGAGAAAGTTCCAGGACAGCCAGGGCTACATAGAGAATCCCTATCTTAAAAAAAAAGGATGAAAGAAAGAAAGAAAGAAAGAAAGAAAGAAAGAAGGAAGATGGGCTACATTTGTATATGGAGTATTTCTCAACTATTTAAAAAACCAAAATTTAGAGTTGAATGGCTGGAACTAGAAAAAAAATCTTTCTGAGAAGTGAGGTATACCAGACTCAAATGACAAATATGGTCTGTATTTACTTATACATGGATATTAACTGTTAAGTCAATGATAAGCAAGCTTCAGTCCATAGGATCATAGAGGTTAGGTGTTGATAGGTATGGAGTAAGAGACTGGGAGGATCAGCTAGATCTCCCTAGGAAAGGAACATAGAATAAACATTTATGTTTAGATGGGAGTAGGGGCTCGATGGGAGGATAAAGTCAGAATGGGAAGTGGAAAGGGAGATGGAGAGAAGATGAGGAGAGGCAGCTAAATCAAGGGGTGGTATGGAAACCCAATACAGTGGAACCTTCCTAAATATGCATACATGAAGGTGACTTAAATGAAATCACCATATAATGGGTAATACGGAGCCTCAACTGGATATCTCTTACCATCAAATGAAACTTCTACTACCAGGAATTAGTTACATCCAATTGAGTTGTTGGCCAAAGGGGTCCTCTAGACAAGACTCTGCAAACTGACAGCTAGATCCTATCATTAAAAACAACCTCTGTGCAATTCACTGAGCACAGAGAAATAGAGCTGGTGCCTACATAGAGCTTTCACTCCTAAGTTCTAGTGTTTTTGGTATACAAAGGTATCCTGCGAGCTACCAAAAGAGAAACACAGTCTCCAACCCAGCTGCAAGCCCTTTGATCTACGATGCATCCTGCTTGCAAGATATGTTAGTGCATCGATGGCACAATGCTTGTGGGAGTAACCAGCCAAAATCTGATTTGATTTAAAGCTCACTCCAGGAGATGGAACTCATCCCTAGCACTGGTTGGGTGACTAGGTAGCCCCAGGACTTACGTTAAAATCAAATACTACTGCTTCACTGAAAGAATGTAGAAATACAATGACTCCTAATGGCCTTCTGCTATATTCATAGAGCAGTGTGTTACTCAGCCACCATCAGAGAAGCTTCGTTCCGCAGAAGATGGGAAGGAATACAGAGACCCACACAGGAGAGTGGGAGATCTTGGAAAGCTCAGTCCTCAGTGGGATGTCTCAATCCAATACCACCCTTCAAGGCTTAGAGAACACTATGGAAGAGAGGGCAAAGGGACTGTAAGAATCGGAGAGGATGGAGGACACCAAGGAAACGAGGTCCTTTGAGTCAACAGGATGGATACACATGTGAACTCACAGAGACTGAGGCAGCATGCACACGGCCTACATGGTCTGTACCAGACGGTGTCCTAGAGCTGAAAGGAGAGGTGGACCTGTGGCTTTATCCATTAATCTAAGAGCTTTTCCCAAACTATAATCTTTTAAAATTAAAATTTGGTTTTCTTTAAGGGAGTCTCACTGGGAAAACAAACTCCCCTTAAGAGTAGGCTGTGTGCCCAGCAGTAGATGGCCAACAGAAAATGAATTCAGTGGCATCTTCCGAGTTTCCCTGCCTCATTATGTCATGTCAAGGCTATTATTATCATTGTCATCATCATCATTTAATTTTATCTTACTTTTTATTTTCATTTTTGTTTTCTTTTACATATATATATACATATATATATATATATATATATATATATATATATATATATATATATATTTCTCTCTTTTTAACCAATAAGTCCTTCAAGTGTATTTTATGGCTTCCAGTTTATTGTCTTTTGGGAATCTTCAAGTATGTGAACAAGTAGGTTTCTGCATCTGTACCTGTTCCTTGTGCCTTATTTTGGACTCTTCTGTTTCTTTGTTTTGTCCTTTTCCGATGTGTAGTTTTTGTTCTATCTTATTATATTGTATCACATTATATTCTGTTATAATCTCTTGGAAGCCTGTTTGTTTCCTAAAGAAAGACAGAAAGGAGGTGGATCTGGGCCAGAGGAGAGGTTGGTAGGAACTGGAAGGAGTAGATAGAGGGGAAATTGGAATATTTTATGTAAGACAAATAAATCTATTTTCAGTAAAATAAAAATGTTTGTTCAGTGAATACACTGCTACTCACACACAAGAAGCGTTGGTATATTTCAGAACACTGGTGTTTTTTTTTGTTCTTTTGATAAAATATCCTCTTGATTTTGTTTAGGGGTATATTATATAAACAGCAAAAGAACAAGATAGATATAAGAATTACTATGGAGGATCAATTAATAGTATCAATGTGAGCAACAGGACGGAACACAACCAACTTTCACTTCTTCCGCTGATAAGGTTTGCGTCCTGTGGAGCCCAGATCTGGATCTAATTACTGGCTTCTGCTTTATAGGCATTCCCCCTCCTGTGTCAGGTACAATTCATCAGGCTCTAGCACCCCAAATCCGTAAGAGAGCTGAGCATCTTAGTCTTTTTCGTATCTCTGGAACTGCACAAATGAATTTGGCACTCTCTCCTTTCTCTGGTTTGAATGGTTTTTAAATGTCCTTTCCTTCACTGGTATCCACACAATTGGAATCCAGTCTGTCCCGCCGAGAAACCTGAATGATTTTTCAAAGCAGCCTCTTGTTAGTTCATGAAATGGAGCATGCGCTTCACGATCTCTGGGCTCCACACACCACCTCACTGTGTGAGACTTCAGATCACTAGGATTTCTGTTTTCATTTCTGACCTCGTCTGAATCCTGTTCATCTTGATAATCCCAGCAGCTTCTCTGCTATTCTTCAAAGAAAGGCTGTGGAGCTTATATCAAAGACCTGGGGTCCAATTCTCTTAATTTTGTTTCTTAATTTCTCCCCACTGTCTTTCAGGGTAATTAAAAGGTCACGATGTAATTATTTGTGAGAACTGGGGGTTCTGTTTGTTTTCTCTACTTTTTAGTTTCTATGTATGAACACAGTGGTCTGTTAGTTGATGAAGAATCTGGGCTTTGGTGCAGATCCCTGGGTTTGGTCATAGAACAGATTGTTTCATCCTTACAAACAAAACCTCACCTAACAAGCTACTTTTATTAAATTTATATCCTTTTCCCACCTTTCACCCAGTATCTTGCTCTTTTAGCATATATCTACATAAAGTAAATGAATGGACACATAATTGTTCTACATTAGAAAAATTAGGAGTTTGAAAGTAACATTTACCCAGGTATAAGCAGGCATTTGATGTGGGTGGGATTCCTCTCTGTATGCTATGAATATATTTTTATTACCATTGGTTAATTAAAAAAGCTGCTCCAGCCTATAGCAGAGCACAATATAGCTAGGCTGGAAGAAATAGAGAGAGAGAGTGGGTGGAGTCAGAGAGACACCATGTAGCTGCCTTAGGAAACAGATGCCGATTCTTACCAGTAAGCCATAGCCTTGTGCTGATACGTAGATGAATAGAAATGGGTTAATTCAAGATGTAAAAGTTACCTAGAAATATGTCTGAGTCATTGGCCGAACAGCACTGTAATTAGTATAGTTTCTATGTGATTATTCAAGTCTGAGCAGTTGGGAAACAAACAAACAGCCTTCGTCTACAGATATTTGAGGCTGACTCTTTTTAGGTCTAAAGTCAGAAGTAGCTTCATGGTGGAGGGAAAAGAAAGACCCAGGAGAGTGGTTGTAAAACTCATCCTAAACTGACTCCTCTGGGAAACGCTTATCCTTTCGTTTCAGTGGGATCTGTGGTGCAAATGCAGCTGCATCAAAGGCCCCAACATTACAGAGCAGAAAGGCTCTGCTCCTCTCTTTCCTCTCGATTCCATGGGAAATGAGTACAAAAATCCTGCTGAAAAAAAAATAAAGGCCCATGCTTCCCCATATGAATCTATTTAAAATTTAAATATGACAGCCTCTGTACTTCACTTCGCCACCAATACTTTGTGGGTAAAGTGAAGGGAAGGCTTGAGATCTTCGTGACATCTTAACTTCACAGTCAGAGGGAGCACATGCCCCAAGGCCATGCTGTCAGCCCAAATCTATTGCTTTTGTCAGATGTTTTATTAGATTTTCCTAAGCTGTGCCACGCTTCACGAAAGCGTAGCTCAAGAACCAAATTATGATACCATTCACATTATTATCACAGTTCTCTGGGCTACTTCTTATGACAGACTGTGAATTTCAGTCCTAAGAGAGGAACTTCCGCATCTCTTCCCAAGACCAGATGAAATTCCTCATGAAAGAGGCATCAAAACGGTTGTGGTTACCGTATCTGACTTGGTGCTTTTGGGAAGTGGTTGCCTGGGCTGGTAACATAGACATCTTTTCTTCAACCATCATCGTCTAGAAGACTATACTTCAAGAAGCACCTGCCATTCCTCCACTCCAGGAATTCATCTCAGACAACCTTGTTTAGATGATCTGACGTCTTGCCGTTTTGAAGGATAACTCCCATCAGTTGAGTGACAACTCTGGGTGTCACTTTGCTGCTCAGTGTTGCAACAGGGACTTTGTTTTCTTCCCGTTACCCAACACTCACATGGGCTCATAGTTAAAGAAGTTGTTTTTGAGGTCATACAGCTAAAAGAAGGGATGCCACGTTCCACTAGTCAGTGGTTCAGGAAGGAAGGTATCTCTCTTCACTTGGCAGTGTTTGCTGGTGCCTAGCCCAGCGACTGGCTTGTACAAGGAGTCTTCAAGGGCAAAGATAACAGAACAGACGAGCCATGTTTACAGGTACGTTAACTTGCAAGGTATATGAATGCCAGGGAATGACACAATTCCATGATGAAGCTCTCACTTGCTGAACAATTATAATTTTAAATGTTTTTGGTAGATTTCAGACCTTTGAGGAATTCCAAGGTAATAATATTAGAAGTTTGCAATATTAATGACTTTAAAGCTTAAATTAACTTCATAGGTAAGCATAATTCAAAAAAAATTTCAGCCTTCTACATCCCAATGTTGATTTAACCAATGCGACTTCCCAGGAAAGACTTTTCTTATGGATTTGCATCTGTGGGCAATGTGGGCATGGTTTGGACTTTACTGTTGACCTTAAGTCCTGAGGAGGCACATTCTTCCCCTGACTGCTTTGGAGCATTAAGCCTTCAAGAGTTCTTTTAAGCTGAATTTTCAATGCTGATTCATAATATTGAACACAACTGATACATAAGGACGCTCTCCTGTTTCAGGCTAGGGGGTGCCAATAGCTTACCGCACAGTTTAGAGCTCACGGTTACAATGGTATCATTAAAAGGGGAAGGTGTGCATTTTTTTTTACAGCCAGAACTTAACCCCCACCTCAAGTTTACCTTTGTGTTGGTAGATTGATCCAATGTGTACTTCGATTAAGAAATTAACTCTCCGTGGATTATTTGTTATGTATGTACACATATTTAATGTTTCAAAAATAAAATATGAGAAATAATATCTGTTGTGCACTATGAACATTTCCTGTGAGTTGCTTAGAGAAGTAAATCTGTTGTCAGTAGGAATTTGCATTTGGCCTTGGAACTGAAAAGCAGGGTGGTTATTTTATGTTATTATTTCACAGTCTACTACTATATCCGTCCTCACCAGTTGAGAGTAGCCCCAACCATCATTTTGAAATCTAGGTAAACAACACCATATGCTCAGTGTTGAAGCCTTTTGGTCTAAATTTAGTGCCATGGTTATGATGACTATGAAAGCAGACCTTCTATTTGTAGACTAGGAAAGAGCTGGAGCAATGGCTGGATCGATTAAGTGCTTGCCTTGCAGACTCAAGGACCAGAGTTCAATCTCAGAGCCCTTATAAAAAAGTCAAACATGGTAGTATATGCTTGTAATCCCAGTGATGGGTTAGTGGAGGCATTTAGACCCCTGGGGCTCACTGGTCCGCCGGTCTTGCACACTTGGCAAATTCTGTCTCAGAAAGCAGTATATGATGGCTGGGGGAGAAACCTTGAAGGTTGTCCTCTGGCATCTCCATACATGTATGCACTCATCCATCAATATGAACACACACACACACAAAAGGGAATAACTCAAAAAGTTTTTTTTCCAGAGATATTTATACATTCCTAAAATAAATAAAAGGCAAAAGAAAACCTTTTCATGTTTGTTCAAGGGAAATAATAGAGAATGACAAGATGGGTACTCTGCTTGTAATATTTCAGAAGGAATGCTTATTTTTGTGGGTGCCAGCACCAAGGATTAGGTTGCCCAGTGAGGAAGCATAGAGAGCCCACTGTGATAGGAAAAGTCAGTGATTTGCATTCGTTTCTGAACCTCCGCACAACTGCACTTTCACGAATCTGTGGCCATTTTACACGGTTTTGTCTTATTACCTCTGAAATAATTCCACACTGGAAACAGTTGAGGTGTGATCACAGACTCTCCTCTGTAGGCAGAATGCACTCTGTAGCCTAGGAATTTCTAAATAAGTGAGACTTGAGATGCCCTTATTTAGATATAACCTGTGGTCACATTCAGGGTCCCATCAGCTGAGTTTCCAGGCAGGGCTGCTCGATCTAGAGCTCAGAACACATTTCCCAAGCATTTCTGAGCCTTCTGTTCTATTATTAAGGCCACACATATGCCTTTTCTGTACTTCTCAAGGAGTATAGGATGGTATTCTTCAGATAACTTCCAAGACCCCCTTAAATTCACTTCTTAAAAAGACTCTAAACAGAACCAAATCTGATCCATCTTCCTCTATCCTTTTTATTCTCCTTCTTATACTAAGTTTTCAGTGACTGGAAACCAAATGACCTATCTTATGTACCCCTGCTTTATGCATAATAGGTACAGGACTGCTCAGGAGAGAAGCGGACAGTAGTTACCGCCATATGCTAGGGCCATCCTGGTTTTTAGCTGACTTTTGTGGGCTGATTGAACTCATGCTCAGAGAATTCCGCAACCGTACCATTTAATGATCTGTTTTTCTTGAAGAATCCTAGGATATCATGAGCATAGATTGTCAGTGTTGTGGGTTTTTTTTTTTTTTTGAGTGAATCTGTTAGGAGGAAACATCAGCTTGGACTGCAAGGGCATGACGGACGTCAGGGTGGCCTAACAAATGTTGCTGGCTGTACTTTTCCTTGCAGAAAATAATTATCATTGATTGCAAGGACAAGAGGATAAGCTATATATAAGAGTGTGTATGTGCATATATATACATACATATGAACACCAAATATCTAAACATCATAAATATATATAATTCAAGAAAACCATATTTGTTTTTGTGTATGATTTACCTGGGTATCCATATCATTTAATCTCCACCACCTCCCATGTATAGCACCCACGTCGAGAACTGATTCAGAGTTGACTGAGGACTATCCCTCCACAGTCTTTGCAGTGTTAGAAAGCTTCTCTTCTGGCTACATAGGGTGCTTTAAATGGGAAACCCTGCCATCTAGATGTTGCTACATCATGAAGACATTCTCTTTGTTTTGTTTTACATCTTTTGTTGGCCGCTGGGGCAGAAATCAGCATTTTTAACTATCCGGAGGATTTGTTTGAGGCTGTTGGTGTCACAATGATTTGTGGTCCTATTAAAATGACATTTGCTGATGACATGATCCTACGCGCTGTATCAGTTCATCTCAGCATGAAGACGCGCTGATCTTTTCATCACGGCCACACAGGTGATCTAGTAACCTGCAGCTCTAATATGATCAGCTCCACCGTTGTCACCAGCATTTGCATAAGTGCTGCGCCGAGATGGAATGACTTTCTAACTCAAAGTCACGTCAAGGGAAAATAGCTGCTGCGGCATGATTTATCCCTTTATTGACTAAATGAAATTGTTCAGATCCTGAAGTATGCTCTCTTTCCTTTAGCACCAGAAATTCTTGTGGCTTCTCCCTATTCTACTTCTTCATGTTAAGCACCCCACACTGGCCCGCATGCCTGTGTGTGTGTGTGTGTGTGTGTGTGTGTGTGTGTGTTTGCGTGCATGTGTGCATGCACAGCCAACCACATTACATTTGCACTCACACTTCCTGTATACATACATGCTTGCATACCCACAATAGACTTTTGCAAACACAGGACGGAATGCCTTTTAATGTGTTTAACTAGTCTTTAGTATTTCTGCTCCCAAATAGACAATCGATAAACATGGACTCATTAGGAAAATTAGATAACTATTATGGATCTCACACTCTTTTGTTTGCATAGAGAACCAGCAAAAAGGAACTGTCCTTTTCTTTCAACTGTTCCCAGGGGCAGAGGCAGCAAAGGAAAGGGAGCATAGATTTGTTTGAGGCACACATAGCTTTAGCAAGTGTCGCTTGTCACAAAAGGAACATGGCCATATTGACAGGAGGCATCTCCCTGAAGTAGCAACTACCTCTTATGTTCCCTCTTGAACACCATGGATGGATAAACATATTTTTTAAACACATCAAAGAAAAAATAAATAAAAATCGTTCTTTGGGTCAATTTTTTAAAGCATCAAGTCCATTTTATGAAATTCACCGGTTTTCTTACAGAGTTGTAATGGTTGTTCTAAGTGGGGAGCCCTAAACCTGGGTGCTGACACTTTCAAGATGACCACATGTGAAGGTAGCAAGAGGGCAGCTTTCTCCCCAGGCATTTGATGTTATCCCATGTGAAAATAGCAGGCTGAGGACATTTCATAACACAGCCTGTTTTTGTGGTTCACATTATAGACCAGCAGGGTTTGGATATCTTGGACCAGGCCCAAGTTTCTGCATCTGCCTGCCTTTGCCCACCAATATTTGAAACCCGTCAGTTCCCAATGCTGAGTCCTTGTGATGACAGACAGCACACTGGATAGGAGACTGTGCAAATAATGTCCACCTGGCTCAGTAAACCCATCACCTAGCTCCTGGCCAGTCCTGAGGACGCTGGGTGATAAATCAGAAGCTGTATTTTAAGGAGAAAGAAACACCTAGTTTTATTTTTAAACAACAGACACCTCAAGTCACCTTTCGAAAATAAACTTTTGTTCTCTCCCTTCTTCATAAAATAAGTCAACTGTAGTTTCTAGGGGTTTTACATATCAAGTCTTGTGCTTTTAAAATAACTGTGTGTTACTACAGCTTTAGACATTGATCTTCCAGATATATGCTGCCGCCCCAAATTGAAATTTCTAGAATTAAATTTATAGGGAATTGTCATTCTGAGTTTTCCTACTAAGTTTTAATAATGTGATATAAAGAAAAATAGGGCTTTCAAATCATAGACCAATAGAAATTTAATTCAGGCCTCTAGTTTCTGCTCGCAAATGACTCATCTGTAAGTTGGATTGAGCTTCTTGCCCCACACTTTCAAATGACAGAGGGAAATGTTTTTTGCAAAACTGTGCAAGATAAATAACACTGCAAAACTAATTATCGAACTGTTCTTATTGACTGAATTAATAGTCCAAAACATTGCACAGAGTGCAAAGCTAATGAAACAGAGGCAGAGTAGTGTAAATAGAAACGTCTTTACAATAACTTAGAATATAATTGAAGACAAACTTTTGCCTTGCATCATTTTTGGAATTTGAAATTGCTTTTTTCTTTCTTTCTTTCTTTCTTTCTTTCTTTCTTTCTTTCTTTCTTTCTTTCTTTCTAATTTCAGGATCATAGGGATTAGCTATTTTGTAAATATACAAACTCTTAATTGTCTGAGCTTGTCTATGGATTTCACAGCCCTTGGGGATCCAGAGAACTGAGTTTAATAATACTTTTAAACATTGGCCTGGTTCAGTTTGGTGTTTTAGCTGTTTTATAAACAATGAAACAGCAGAGAAGTTACAGTAATGTTACTGCAGCTTCCCCAAGTGTGCGACAGTGATTTTCACGCTGGAAGCATGACTTGGAACATGTGGCACTTGCCGCCTGCTCTGGGCTAGTGAGTATTTGAGGCCATCCTTGCCAGTGTTCATGGACACAGGTATCCTAGACCACCACTCTAAGTGTTCTCGGATTTAAGAAAAAAAATTAAATTTTACAATTCAAGTGTTCCTTAGTTTTTTGAAATTCCCTCTTTGGGTTGGTGCAATGTCACTGATGAATCAAAAAATTTGTCACAAGTAGACTTGCATTTCATGTTCACCAGAATTATTCCTATTCTTATTGTTATTTATTATTGGAAATCCTTCTCCAGCAGAGGGAAGTGGGGACATATGGGTGATTTCCCAATGAGAGCCATCCTCTCGTGGAGCCTTGGAGTTTGGGAAGTGCTTTCCACAACAGGCATCCACTAGAGTCTCCCACCAGTGTGCCTTTTCACTGTCTGGCCAAGGGTGGTGGGCACACTCAAGGTTGCCTTGTACGGAGGAGCTCACTACCGTCTCTCACTTTCCTCGTGCCAGGTGCCACTTTAGTTAAAAACAGGACACACTCATCTAATTGCTCAGGTCTTATCAGAAGATCAATTTGGAATTATCCTCATAACTGTGCAGCTCTCCTCCGACAGTGTAGTTATAGGCACAGAGGCATTTCCTTAGTGAAACTGTCTGTCTTTGGTCTTTTCTTATGCATAGAGAGAGAGGAAGAGGAAGAGAGAGATGGAGAAAGAGGGAGAAAGAGAGAGGGGGTATTAATTCATATCATAAAGAATTCAAAATATTAAATATCAAAAGAGCAAAGAATCCAATCAACAAATTTATAAATGAATAAAATGTACGACCCTCAAAAGAAAAACTACAAACAGCCAATAAATATATTAAAAAATTTCGTGCTGGAGAGATGACTCAGAGGTTAAGATCATTGCCCACTCTTCCAAAGGTCCTGAGTTCAATTCCCAACAACCACATGGTGGCTCACAACCACCTGTAATGGGGTCTGGTGCCCTCTTCTGGCCTGCAGGCATACACACAGACAGAATATTGTATACATAATAAATAAATATTTTAAAAAATTTCAAGGTCTTTAGCTGTTAGGGAAATGCAGATAAAAACTACAATGAGATTTCATTCCACCTCTGTCAGAGAGTTATCACCAGGAAAATAAGAAAAAGTAAACCAACAAATCAACATCGGAGGAAAAATGAACATGGCTATACTGTCAGTAGGGATGTAAATTAGGACATCTGCGGTGAAAATCACTATGGGGCTTCCTCAACAACCTAAAATAGAAGCGATGAATGACTCACCTGGACCACTTCTGGGTATAAACCGGAAGGAATCAAAGTCACACAACATTGCTGCCGGCAGCACTCCTTACAATAGCCAGGATGAAGAGTCAGACTAGGTGGCTGCCAGCAGAGGAATGGGCAAAGAAAATGTGGTATATATACATAGGGGAGTATTACTCGGTCAGACAAAAGGACAAAAATCTTGTGGTTTACAAGAAAAAAAAATGGATGGAATTTATTTAAAAAAAAAAAGCCAAACTCAGAAAGACTAGCATCGTGGAGCATCTCTCATATATGTAGTACTGGGAAAACAAAGGCAGCAGTACAAGGAGGGCTGTTAGGCAGGTGAAAGGGGACGAAGGGGAGGCGAGGGACAAGAAGGGGTCACAGACAGGTTGAGTATGATCAAAGCTATTACATAAATGTATGGAAATGTCTTAATGAAACCCTTTCCCGTGTACAGTTAATACCTACTAATAAAATGATGCGAACTGCCGGCTTCTAAGAGGGAGGAACCAGGAACGTATAATCCTATCTGATTTCAGGGTTTCATTCAAAAGGCATTGGGCTTCAGGAGAGGTTGAATGTTAACAGGGCAACAGCCCAGGATCTACTCAGATAAAAGGGAGCATTATTGAGCTGGCTGGCGGGAGCCCAAAGGAGAATGAGCTTTCTCTCGTGCAAATTGCCTCGCCCTTCGAAGCCGTACCAGCACTGCAAACGGGACATATTTCTTCTCCAGCTGAAGCCGAAGTATCATGTTTACTTTTTCTGAACGTAATGATGAAGTCATTAAGAAGGAAGCTCCTAGACTGGACTGCGTTTGAAGGAAAGCATCAAGAAGGGCCTGAAGAAAGCACTTTATTTTTGAAGCTTCACCAGCCATTCAGTGAACTCCAGCAAGCTGGACAGACAGGCAGTGCCCATCCCTGGGAGGGAGCTGAATTCGTGTAGCGGGTGGGTTCAGAAAATCCAGCCCATAATTCCATCTCGACACAGTGCAACCTCTGCTAGGAGGCATCACGGACTCCCGGAAACCAAGCCTCATATTTGTGTGTCTTAACTGGGAGGTAGGGAAGTCTTGGGTAGGAAAACATTTTCTATGTTTCGCCGGTCTCTAAATGCAATTTTAGCATTTCTGTCTACTGCTAATCAAAACAACACACCGTCACAGTGCGAGCCTTGATCTTGGACTTGGCAACAGGCTCAGTGGTTATTTTTCTAGCCTGCCTTCATTGTTCTACATCACTCTCAATAGTGTTTAAACTCATTGTTTCTCTGAAATGATTGGAGCTGGAGCTTACGCTTGATTTGTTAATGAATCAGAAACACAATATTATTGTGACACAAGTTTATTTTTGCATATTTATGATGACTTTATTTTAATATAATTGTATTTTTGTAACGCTAGACACATTTCATTGTTTTGAGAATGAATTCATGGAATTTTCCCACTGTCAGTGGGAACCATGGCACAAAACAGAGTGTTTAATACCTTTGAAAAAGATTCTGTTGTTGAGAAGAGCTTTTATGTGTGGTTCAGTTTGTGTATGTGTGTGTGTGTCTTGATAGATTCTTTGGTAGGCACTAGGGATACACATATGAATTGCTGTATTATTACTGACTTTAAAAGGCCTGGCAAAGCATTAGATAATTATATGCCAACAACAATGGCTGTGCCAACTATTCATGCTAAGCAGTTTATATGCATCGTAACTTTTTATCTCCTCTTTATAGACAAGGAAGCTATGGTACAAAGAAGTAAATGGCTGGATCAGGTAATTGGTGCCACTTGGGTTTGTGCCTAGGAGGTGGCACTCAGGGTCTCTGTGGTGAACCACTGGGCTCACCCATTGTTCACAGTGGAGTAAACACATGTGCGTGTGGAAATGTTCTCCAGGCGTGAAGAGGGCCTGGACCCAGCCTGACAGGGGTGAGAGGACAGGGTCTTTGTGGTGTAACTTCCTTGAGTTGTCCCAGATAAGGCTAGCAGACTAGCCACTCCCTGCTAGGCAAAGGAAGGAAGTCTTCTGAAGGGCAGGGACACAGGCCATGAGTAACGAAGCCATTCCAACAAATATTACTGAGTGTGTTGTAGGAATAGCAAGGGGAGCAGTTGGGTCGAGAAGGTAGGGTGACGTAGACAGTAGGCATGACAAGGAGGGCGAGTGTGTGTAGTTTTACCAGAATGTTCCATAGAGCCCATGTTGCCGCCATCTTGGACTTCCAGCCTTCTGAAGTGTACATCTCATCTGGGATGGAAGTTCTAGCTGAGACAGATGCTACCTGGGCACCACCTTGTGTTTGTCAGTACCTCTGTGCCATCTTAATTAATTCTCCTCACAAGTCCTCCCTAGTTTACAAGCCTAGATTGGGGTGTGGTGAAATTTAGGACCTGGACACAGCTAAAGGCTGAGTTGCTGAATTAACCTGGGAAATGTGTCTCCAAGGATTTTTACCCTTAACCCATACAGTACGATTTGCTGGCTCCTGGACTTGAGTTAGTGTGTATCTTCCCTCCCAGCAAAGGCTCTGCCTGTGGGCCAGTTCTCTAGTCCTTTCCATCCGTGCCCATTATCACCCATGCTGATGACTGGCGTGTCCTATCCTTTCCCCTCTAGTACGGCTCCACTCTCTGTGAGTAGACACAGCATCACAGGGAGCTAAACCGTCACCCCAAGGAGTTCTCACACTATACAACCACAATGATACAAATCAGCCTAGTAATGGAGCTACTGGTGTGGGCTTTCCCTTCTGCTTTGATACAGACAATTCTATTTATGATAATGCGTACTCCATCATACTGACATAAACTCTCTTACTTATGTCTTTCCTTCATCTTTGAAACAACTGGAAAAGAGACAGTCATCCTTTGAGTTTCCTCCCATACCCGTCTCAGAGTGGAATGTTGAATAGTCAAGGATGCTCACAGAGCCTTGCCCCCACACAGGGCTACTCTGTATCTTTGTGGCCCAAGACAGTATATAGAATTGCAAGGAAACAGCTTCAGAAGTTAGGTCGAAGGTGTTCAGGCAGCATGTGTTCCAAGATGTCACTGATTCATGAATTGGAATTACACGGCTTCTATGGAGTCCTTCATACTTTACTCAAACAGCTTCTAAAATATTCAAAACTAAAAACGGACTAAACACTTTTGAAAGGAACCAGGTTCTTTAAAACTAAAATTTATATTCTTTTATTTTATGAGTATAAATGGTTTTTTGCTTGTTTGTTTTTGTTGTCATCATCGTCATAGTTTTTGTTTTTTTGGCATTTGTGTACGTGCATTAAGAACATGCCTAGTTCCCCCGGAGCCTAAAAAGGGCTTCTGATTCTTTGGAACTCAAGTTATGTTGTTGTGAGACACCATGTGGGTGCGGGTTGTCTTGGAAGAGCAGCCAGGGCTCTTCACCACTGAGCCACCTCTCCAGTTCTTACTGAGAGCTAAGAGATCAGAGGTGGATTAGCTCCCCCAGCCTGCAGGGACTGTCATTTGCTAAACACTTGCCACATTTCGGAGGTGCTGTAAGGATTCTTCAGGCGGCACTCACTGTCATTAAAAGAGGATGAGGGAGATGCATTTAATTCCCACCTTACAGGTGAGGGAGCTGTTTCTCACAGATGTTGAGTAACTTGCCTAAGGGTGTTAGGAGGTAAAGGTGGCATTCAAACCCAATCCATCATGGTACAAAATACTTCTGAACTTGGCCACAATTCTATGTCCTTCTCCTCCCCATGTTTCAACAATACCCAAACAATTGCTCTGTCTAAAGACAACAATGTTCAGATTGTGTAGTATTATAATAAACAGCTACATCCACAATTCTCCTTAAAACCATGATTTTCTTTTCACTTGTAAAGGGAAAGTCATGAATACAGCTTAAGAAACTGAAACAGTGAAGCCTAATAATTGAGTGCGAACGTATTTCAATTGTGAAATTTGAACAAGTCTTAAGCATTCTTATAAATAGCTGACGAGTTCACTATGAGTTCAGAAATCCTCTCATTTGCTTGAAGTCTTCGTTTCTTTGTCTCTAAAGACCTCATCAGCTCCTTCCTTTGTCAAGAAAGTATTCGTGAATATCCCAGCCCAAAACGTTCCTGTTACTTCATCCAGGAAAATTAACACTATAGGAGAAATAAATCAAAAAAGAGGAGCAATGCATCGCTCATAGGCACCTAATTAAAGTAGCGTGGGAAGCATGTTATTGTAAGTTTATTACTCCTGGTTGCCTTTTCAAAATGTTGCTTGATGAATAGAATCCCCCCTCCGAGATCTACAAACCTACTGATCAGTCATCTTAAATTACACGAGAACATAACACATAGGAAAGCTCTCACTGATTCACGTCGATTAGCAGTTGTGCTACGAGCCTGGATGTTTACTAAACATGAAAGTGATTTCTAAAATTTGTGTAATTTGAATGTCATCTAAAGGTACTCAGAACGATTCTTGGAAACCTTTATATATCATAGTATGTAGCTTGGAATAAAAGAGTTGTGTCTTGGATCTCATGCAATATGGCATATTTAAAACCATGTGAACAGCTTTAGCAAACACTAGTTGCCCAGGAACAAAGAGTATGTTGAGGAGGCAAGTGCTGAATTATAAGGATGTAATAATTACCTTTTGTGTATGTAAAAAACAATGAAATTGAGTCATAATAAACCTTATTCTGGCCCAAGTTATTATCTAATTTCTAAATTAACGCAATCTTTTCAACAACTGTAAAATATAGACACACTTATTACTTGAGTACAGTGAGGGACCAGGTTAGGGGAGTTTTAAAGGTTCTATTATTGTTAGTAAGTCCGGTGAGCCAGGATTGGAGCCCGCAAATTGTGCTCCAAAATGTGTGTTTCTAAGCAGTAAGCATTTCCTTATCTCCACCAGAATACCTGGGCATGGAATACAGCTGAGTCCCCCTAGGAAAGTCCCAGACACAGAAGTTTGCTGAAGTTTCATGTCAGCTATTGTATAGTTAAAGGACTTGCCAGATCCTTTCAAAATAGAACAGAGATGTCTCTCCAAATTAGGACTAGAACATCCAATGACCTAAGAAATGGTTGTTATAAAAATCTACATCAAAAGACCTTTGATCAAAGTTTTCCATGTAATATTCAGGAGGAAAAATAGAGGAGTCATACATTATTGCTGATCGAGAAGGAAAAGGGAGAGAAGGGAGATAGAGATGTAGAAGGAACATGCCTGTCATGGGAGAACCCGTGACAGTAAATTCCTTGCCTTCTGACAGGTCAGGGAGAAGCCTGTGAGAAGAGCAAATTTTGAGTACCAGTTTCTTTCTCAGGGTAACTTACAATACAAACAAACCAATACACACAAAAAAGGGAAAGGAAAGTCAGGATGCTGGAGGACCAGATGAGGGATGAAGTTCTTGGATCCAGATAGCTGGCTATGCCCTCAGGTGACTTAGTCTTTTAAAAAACTTTCTTTATGTTTATGAATGTTTTTTTCTGCATGTGCATCCGTGTACCGTGTTTGTGTCTGGTGCTCACGGAGGCCAGACAAGGTGGTAAATCTGATACGGAGGTTCTGGAAATCTAACCTAGGTCTTTAATAAAAACAATCAGTGTTCAGAACCTCTGAGCCAACTTTCCAGCCTTATCTGGCCGTTGTATGGCTTCTGTGTGTCCTTGGTACCTCTCTTTGAGACAATTCCCTCTTTATAAAGGTAGCAGCTAAGTTGCATTACAAGCGACCGAAATGACACCCCTTAATGTACACTACCCATTTAAAAGCCCCGTCTCCAAATAAAGTCCAACCCTGAGATCTATTTTGAGGTAGCACCATTCAGTCGATAAGTGAGAGCTTACAGTCTTATCTTAAATAAGTGACAAGTCCTCATGGAATATGAAGAATCACAATTATGGAAGAAAAAAAAATCAGTTTGTTCTTTTGTATCAAATTTCTTACAAACTAGTGTCAAGTATCACTTTACCATGTTGTACATAAATATAGATAATTGATGTATGATGTTGTGGAGTTATAACAGAATTTATATGATTATAGATAAGATATTCTGAGTGCTTTTGAGAATGATACCAGCCCCCTCAAATACCTACACCAATCACCATTGTTATTCTTTTGTTCCATGACAAATTCATTTCCTTTTCCATTTCATTTCTTCTTCCTTCCTTCCTTCCTTCCTTCCTTCCTTCCTTCCTTCCTTCCTTCCTTCCTTCCTCCTTGTTTTCCTCCCTTTGCTTGTTTTTGTTTTTTGAAGAAGGGATCATTCCACCTTCTTACTGAGTTGGTACTTACTGTACAGCTAAGGATGACCTCGAAATTTAATCTTCCCACCCCACATTTCCGGTGCTGTTTTTATAATCATGTACTGTGCTTAGCTTATGTGGTTCTGAGGATCACACAAGGGTTCTGTAAAATCTGCACCAACTGAGCTGTATATATCCCCAGTCCCTTGCAGATATACTTTCTAATATCAGGGGGGAAAATTCTGTCTTGGAAAAGGCCAAATTGTGGGCATTTTTTAACTTCCTATGGCTCATGGTCTTTGTCACAAATATTCAATTCTCTCATTATAGTATGAGAGTAAAAATTCATAAATGAATGGGTGTGACTGTGCATCAATAAAATCCTTATTTCTGGATGCTGACAGTTGAATTTTACTTAATTCTCATGTCACAATATATCATTGGCCCTTTGAGTTTTTCCTCAGCCTTTTGAAAATATATATATAAAAATCTTTATTTCTTACCCTATGTGAAAAGAGACAGTGGGGCAATCTTTGTTTATAGTAAAGCTTTCTGCTTCATCTCTAGGAGAACAAGCATGTTCTAGAAAATGATGCTAGGAACTTCAGAGCTGTTTCTGGGGCAAGAATATGGTGATGCAGTAGAAACTCCCATTCTCTTGTCCTACATTCAAAGTATTGCTCGAGAGCAGCGGTTCTTAACTTTCCTAATGCTACGACCCTTTAGTAGAGTTCCTCCTGCTCTGGTGATACCCAGCCATACATTATTTCATTGATACTTCATAACTATAATTTTGCTACTACTAGGAACTGTAATGTAAACATATGATATGCAGGATATCTCATATGCGATCCCGTGAAAGGGCTATTCAACCCCAAAGGGGCTGTGACCCACAGGTTGAGAACTGGGCTATAGACAAAGGAGTCAACAAAGCAGTTTTTTTGCCCCCAGAGAGAATATACTTGTTTGGTTTTGATAGTTAAGGGAAGAAGTAATAAAATTTTGCCGAGCAGATGCCACACATATGTGGGCTCCTTCCTTCTTCTTGTTGGTGGATGTAACAACAGTGGGTGATTAGATGAACGCTTGGCCCTGACTCTGATAGGAGCAATGCTTTGCTGTTTGGGAATATGAGGATTCCCCCTTCCCACAAAAGTCACATAGCTCTTAAAGGGCATCCCACAAAGTTTCTGTCCTAGCTGAGCATCTTATGGAAAAGATAGGAAAGCCATGTTTCTTGAGGGATGTGCTTACTGAGAGACTATCCATGCTTCAGTAGACTATTCCAGACTCATGCACATACAGGCAGCCCTAAGTGGACTCAGAGAGAGAGGGGGGGGAGGGAGGGAGGGAGAGAGAGAGAAAAAAAGAGAGAGAGAGAGAGACAGAGAGAGAGAGAGAGGAAGAGAGAGAAAGAACTTAAAGTTGGGAAGGGAAAGCAGTGTGTGCATGAGGAAGAAATGGAATTTGAGGGACTAGAGGATGGATTTGATCAGAACACATTATATGCATCCATGAAATTCTTTAATCTTTAAACTTCAAGAGATAGGACAAGGTATGGTCTCTTTATTTCTGAAGTCCACATCTATTGCCTTAAGTTGTTCTGCCATGGTAACAGCTTTCAGAATTTCAAAAGAGATGAACACTGCTCTGCTCTTTGAAGATGTGCGAAAGTTGAGGTCAAATGCAAGTCCACTGCATCCTGCATGACATTCTTTCATTTAGAATGAGATTTGAAAATTTGATTACATTTAATCAAAACATTTTCCAAACATTATTCTCATGTATCAACTTGGTCTTATTTTCTTTTGGATTAATTTGATGGTGTTCTTTTGTCTCTCAACTTCTTGCCATTCTACCAATATCAACACCGACAGCTTTCTTAGGGCCACATATAATTTTCTGAGCCGGCCTATGGAAAGGAAACCCTTAGGTTGGGTTTATGTTCAACAAACAAGGAAGTCAGTGCTCACCAGGAGAAAGCCTTGACGTAGCTGAGAAGCAAGACAGGTAACCCTAAATCTGTATCAAATTGGGAGCTATGTGACAAAATCAGAAACCTCATTGAGGTCCAGATTTCAAATATGCCTAGAGTTATAAAATTGCTCTTCATTTCCCTCACTTAAACTCTTCCCCATTAGTAAAGAGATGTTTTCTTCAACCTTCAACAAGACAACCATTGTCTACTTTTGCTAGCCAACCCCCTGAGTCTAAAGGACAGATTCTCAATTTGGAGAACCCAGGTACAAATGGGTTTATTTCTTCTGGCCCTTTCTAAGGACTTGATAGAATATGAGTTGGGTTTCGAAGGGAAAAAGTATGAAGACACTAAAACATCTCTGGAATTATTGGATAATTAAACAATTAACAGTATATGAAGCTTCAAGCAGTTCCCAGTAGAGTGCTGCGTTCAGTGCACAGCTGTAGATGATATTCTTAACAGTTGTCAGCTGGGAAGCTCCGGTGGGAACCAGTTGCCCAATGGTAGTTTATTTACGAGGGCTGGTTGTGTGGACTGTGCCCCAGATGTGCCAGAAAATCTCATGGACAGCTAAGTCCACAGAAGGCTGCTTGAGGAGTTTGGAGGTAGAGCTACAGGGAGTTGGTGTCTGTTGTAAGGTACAAACAACCAGCATGTCTGTTCTCACAGTGAGGGCAAGTCCACTGGATTGGCCCGGGTTCCAGTTGAGCTCTGTTTCGCTCATCTGGGCTCTGTCAGTATTTCACCTTGTTTTTAACCTCGTTTCTTCATTACCCTGAGGTAAAATGAATATGATGTCTTCTTGCCCCCAATTACCCACGACTTAGCCCTCTCCCAAAGCTACAAATACCTTATTTGGCAAGGTGAAGAAACTATGCAGATGACATTAAGGATAGTAAGCCTGAGAGTCTTGTGTTAGTCAGCTTTCTGTTGCTAGGACATAAAAGCTGAGACAACTGAACAAGGCTTCACTCTGCTCACTGTTTTAGGGGCTTTGTTCTAAGGCCAGCTGGTTCCATTGTCTTGGGTTTGAATGCATGAAGAACATCTTAGAAACAGGATCCTGCCATAGAGGAGCTCAAACAACAGCACAGGCACCACCCTTCAAAGGCACAGTCCCAGTGGCCTGGACCAAGCTTTCAACCCACGAGCCCTCAGGGAGCAGTCCAGATCAAAACTATCGCGTTCTGGATCACGCTGGTGAGAGCAGTCTATGGGCAGGGACTCTTCAAAAGGAGCAGGTGGCCTCTAGTAAAGAAGGGACTGAGCTGGCAGAAACAGAGGCAGAGGGGATGTGAAGACTCTGGCCAAGGATACAGTGATTCTCTTGATGGAAGAAGAACTTGGGCCAAGTCATGTGGACAGCTTTTGGAAATCAGAGGAGAAGAGGAAGTGAGATTTTTGCCTAGAGCCCCGAGAGGAAGCTCATATTTACAGACCATTTTAAGTTTCTGAACCTTAGAACTAAGTGAATATACTATTATCATTTTGGGTAATCTATCTCAGTAAAATTAGGCAAGAAATTCACCCTTTTACTGAAAATCTCCTTTCTTACTGATGACTTTTCTCACTAGATACCTTTATTTGATGACAAAATATAATTAAGATATAAATAGGGCTTAAATAAGACACTTATATGTATATTACATAAGTATTTATGTCTTAATACTTTAATAAGTATATGAAAAAGATACCTGTATTAAAACTTTTAACCAGCTTGGTGGTGGTAGTACATGCTTTTAATCCCAACACCAAGGAGGCAGAAGCAGGTGGATCTCTGTGAGTTTGAGGCCTGGTCTATAAGAACTAGTTCCAAGACAGCCAGGGCTATTACACAGGGAAACCCTATCTTGAAAAAACCAAAACAGAAACAAAAACAAAAAATAATACCTATTACCAAGTTATAAACAGGGTTGCATGCCAAGTAATTTTTTAATATCGTTCAGGTAACTTTGTGAATATCCATCATGGCTAAACTGAGCAAATATTATCATCAATTTTCTGTGTCTGAGCACCTATAGTCACCTCTAAGTACCAAATATCCTTTCCCTCAATAGGCTAATTTTCCAAGTAGCAGGGCTTTGGATTTGACTGCAATGCAGTGGACCTCCTGGTACTTAGGACCACACCTAAAGGAATGCTTCCCATGAGCCCATTTGGCATGTTATCAGGAAATTTCCACTGTGCTTGTTCACCCCCTCCCTAGTCATACTCCTCGGGAAACCTCTCACTGCTGTGGTCCAGGTGATTCCGACTTTGATAGATGCTGCCAACATCTATCTGCAGCAGGTACTCTGATATCACAGTGTGAACAGGGTTCAAAGTGACCTTTGCTCTACTACACTTTGACAAGAGGCCCCACAGAAGCTCACCTAATGCCTGGCTCCACAGGAGGTCTCTGAATAACTGTCCACTTTGCTCTCTGATTTTCTCTGGCTCTACAGAATCTGAGCCCCCCTCTCCTCTCTTAAAACCTCACCACCAAATCATTCTGATTTCTCCAAGTGACACAGCAAGGTCTTGTGCATATGAATGGGTTAAGATGCACAATATTAGTGTTTGACAGGAAGAAATGTCTCTCTAGACTGGATGGAGAGAGAGAGGGAGGAAGGAAGGGGGAAAGAGGGAGGGACGGAGGGAGGGAGGAAGGGAGAGAGGAAGGGGGAAAGAGTTATTCTCGAATAGTGGGGTACTGACCTACGCTTATACCCTCACTGTTGAGGTCTGGGACAAAGCTTGGGAGTATATTACTCTTGGAGTTTCTAGTATACCTCCTGACTTGTGTACTCTCTGTCCTGTTGATACCTGACCCCAAGTCATTAGAAAACAGAAGAGCTCTGTTTAATAACTCACAGCCCTCCTTGGGTCATCCGAAAAAGGTATTCACATTGAGACATGCCTCTCCTCTGATCCTGTATTCCTCTTCTCATTTTAGTAAAGGGGAAACCTCTCATCACGTTGCTATTTCTTGAGGCCAGTGCTGGTTTCTGTCATGTATTTAGCTAATCCAACTGTTCTGAAGACAAGCCAGCCTCCCTTTGCATCTATATTTTTATACGTCCCCAATATGGCATCAAGAAACTTAGGAACTGAGAATCTGCTTCACAGAGGCACAGCTCACAGGGACTTGGGCTGGCATAAAGAATTGGTTTGAGTTTGAAGTTGAAAGTAGCCTATTATAGTTTAGTGATTATTGTGGACATCTTTATAAAGTTGAGATGGGACACCCTGGCTATAGAGAAATGTGATTATAACTAGAATCCACTATCAATTGTGGTGGCACATGCCAGTAGTATGTGATGAAGAGGCAAAAGCAGGAGGATGACAATTACAACCCACTGAACAGGTTCCTATGGTAGATTAGGTTAAGGCTTTGGAGCTATTTGCTATGGCAAGAAGGAAACAGTTCCTCTTCTGCTTTGTTTTTCAAAGTGTTCATAGTTCTTCTACCTTGTGACTCTACCATTTTGGAAAGATGAAACATGGAGAGGACATAAATTAAAAAGCAAACTTAATGATGGTATTCTCAAGTATAACAAATGATGGAGACACATATTTGTCTTTTGAGATTTAATTTTCTGTATGTTTTTCTTTCTTTCTTTCTTAAAGGTTTATTTTCATTCTAATTATGTGCCGTGTGTGTGTGTGTGTGTGTGTGTGTGTGTGTGTGTGTGTGTGTGTGTGCGCGTGCGTGCGCGCACTCCGCTGAGTGTGGTACTGGTAGTTCCCAGAAGAGGACGTCCTTCCCTGGAGCTGGAGTTACAGGAGGTTGTGAGACACCTGATGTGGGTTCTGGGAACTGAACTCCGGTTCCCTGGAAGAACAGTAAATACTCCTGAGCCATCTCTCCAGCCCCTGATTTTTGCTTTTCATATCTGATATAAAAATAGTCATCATTTTGTTCCACACAAAGAAAAAGTGTTGCTAAGCAGAAACGCAGGATCAGGTAGGAGGTGAAGTTCAAGATAATTTAAATATATTGAATTTTTTGCTTGACTATATTTACACACTTTAAAATCTTCACACATATTGTATAGAAAAATATCTGTCGTTATTTCTTGTCTGTCCATTGGTTTTGTTAAAATTTATTATTCCTTTTTAAAAGAATTAACAGCATGCACATGTGTGTGGGTGAGGCACGTGTACCATGGAGCATGTGTTGAGGTCAGAATGCAACATGCAAGCACCGCTTTTCTCTTTCCACCATGTGGTTCCCAGAAATTGATCTCTTGGCTTGGCAGTAGAAATCTCTTCCCACTGAACCATCTCACTGACCCCATCCATCGTTCTTGCCAGGAAGAGATTTGAGTCCATCCAGTAAAGTGGGCTCGAATTCTTCCGGTTGGTACTCATTCCTAAACTGTTTCAGATAAATGGACAGAATTTTGCTGCTACCAAGTTTATCATTCTTGAAAAGTGGTTTTGGCTTTTCCATCTTCATCTTGGGGAACTTGTGTTTCTTCTTCCTGTTCCTCTGTAGCAAACACAAGCATATTCTATTAAAGTGTGGCTTATCAGCAGACGGAAAGTCATTCTTTTCTAGCAATAAGACATTTAAAACATCTGCACTTTATTTCATGAAAATCCTTTTTCAGTCAAGATAAGTAATGAAATAGAAAAGTTCAGATTTCTAAAGATAATTGTTCAACAATGTAACACTCTATTTTTATATACATGTAACAGTAGGACAGTCTCCCCATGAAATCTGATCCAAGCCTCTAAGGTCATTGTGGATCTATAATTTTAGTCCTCAATTATTTTTTCATTGAAAAATTTAGGATTGAAGAGTTACAGCAGTCATGGAGAGGACTGATCATAGCAGATGTCAAGATTCAAGCAAATTTGATAGAGATGCCTACAAATATGCTGAGGAGCTCATGACCTAGGAGGCAGAGGCAGAGCTGTTTAACCTCTTCAGGACTTTTATCAAAAAAGAGTGAAGCCATTTCCCTTACAGCGGAGGTTTGTGAATGTTCCTAGGAGTAGAATAGAAGGAATTTTCTTCTTATTATTTAAATTCAGTTATGAGGAAAGTCGGGGATCAAATGTATGGGAGAAGTTCAAGTGCGAACTTCCTAGGGGTCACAAGGACATGACATTCTCCTCTTGAGACAGGATTGGCTATCACATTCTTAGCAGACTCTAACTCAGTGTTTCTCAACCTGTGGGTTGTGACCCCTGTATCTCCAGAAATATTTACATTAGATTTGTAACAGTAGCAAAATTGCAGTTATGAAGTAGTAATGAAAATAATTTTATAGATCTACAACACGCGGATCTATACTAAAGGGTCCCAGCCTTAGGAAGGTTGAGAACCACTGCTCTGACTCATTGTCAAAAACCTTAAGGTTCTGCCAATCTGCAACTACTTCCTCTTGTGCCCTAAGCACATCATCCATACTCATTCCCCCTTTCAGGTTTCCCTTTACAGATTTCCATACCTACAGATCATCTCGTAAATTTGCTAAAGCATCTCCACTCAGAGAACTCCCTTCCTCATTTAGCTCAAGGATTTCAACTCTTCCCACTAGGATGTGAGTGTCTTTAGAAGCTTCTGTTGGCTTTACTGTCATGATACGTACCCGTAGACTGTCAGTGACTAGAAAGGTGACCATCCAATATGAGTCCGATGACTTCTAAAACATGTTCCTTGTTTATCCCTCAACTTTACAAATTACTCTGACCTCTCTGGTCCTGCCAAGGTTAGTCAGCAACAGATAAAAGATATGTCATTGTCAAGGTGTCCAGACTGCCAGCCTCTTTCTGTTGTCTTACAGTCAGTATTTTATACATTAGCCTTTGCCTTTCATATCATCTTTTGATTTTAGCATTTTGATCTTCTCAATGTAATTTCTGTCTCTCTATGGTAACAAGACAAAGATGCTCTTGTTTTTAGAGGACAATATCTGGAGGACATAGTTAGAATTTATAAGTGATATTCAGCTTTTCCTTCATAAAGACAGAAATAAGGATCTTAAGGAAAAGTCAAAATTTTCACAATAAAGCTTTAAATTTCTGTGTGCACAAAGGAACTCTGGAAAAATGGACAAGAAGTTGATGAACATAGACATCTGAGAGATGGAGACAATAGCTTAGAAAAAGAGACCAGACTGTATAATTATTCCACTTCTATGCTGATATTGGAGAGTCTTCTGTTTTGTGTTGATTTCATTGGTTAAATAAAGAAACTGCCTTGGCCCTTTAATAGGACAGAAAATTAGGTAGCCGGAGTAGACTGAACAGAATGCTGGGAGAAAGAAGCCGAGTCAGGCAGTCGCCATGATTCTCCCACCCAACACAGACGCAGGTTAAGATCTTGCCTGGTAAGCCACACCACGTGGTGCTACACAGATTATTAAATATGGGTTAAAGCAAGATGTGAGAATTAGCCAATAAGAGGCTGGAACTAATGGGCCAGGCAGTGTTTAGAAGAACACAGTTTCTGTGTAATTATTTCGGGTAAAGCTAGCCGGGTGGCGGGACACAGATCAAACCCAGAGCCATATGAAGACTAGGAGAGAGCTCTATTGTGAGAGCACCCCCTAGCTCTTGTTCTGCAGCCTAAATATATTTTTGAAAAAGCATATCCATTTTATGCACTGTTCTCACTAAATAATTGAGACTCCTAGGACAAAAGTGAAAATAATATATTTACATGTAAACAGGTCACACATGACCATTTTTGCTTTCAGAAACAGACAGGAAGCGTGGTGGTGTCCATATGGAGCCACGAAGTTGAACAGATGGACTTGCAGCTATGAAGGTTGCGCTCCTGTGCAAACCCAGACTATTTCAGGAGTTCTAAATGTTATCACATAAATTCTCCTTTGGAGGAGCTAAAAGAAAACACATTATGAAACCTTCCAGGAAGGCCGATAAAATTTAAAACCAATCCAAATTCCTGTACTAATTGAAGTTGCTTAATTCTTTGTTTCTACTGACTTGTGTGTACTATGTGTGCCTATCACTTACATAGCAATATTAAAACTGTTCGGACGAGCAATGAGTAGGATATACCAACAGACTGAAGACTCCATTTAAGTGGCAGTGACATTGTATGTCATCATACCTAATTAAGGTTTTTAATAGTTGATTGACAGTTATGAATTAGCATGGGCAGGGCAAAAATATGAGCAGCCTGCCCATGAATATGGTTAAAGGTGAATGAATTGTTTTTTCTTAACTTCTGGGCTCATGAGCCTTTAGCTTTCACAATGAATAAAATGATCCTCTATGTAAGCCTCAAACCATGTCTCTGTATTTTTCTCCCTGCATATTTTTTTTCAGGTTAGCTGATTTAATTAAATATTTTCTAAAACACTGGATGTTAAGAAATGCACAGAATCTAAGACTCTGAGATCTCCCACTTTAGCGTTGATTAAAATCGATGAGTTTGGAGTTTTCTGCTAAATCAAAAGCTCTTAGCTTTCAGCAACTCTTTATTTTTGGAGAAACAGCTTTTTCTTTGTGTAACAAAAAAGGCTTAGGAAAGCTTCTTTAAAAAAAAAAAAGCTTAAAGGCTGCCGAATCTTAAAATAGCCCCTAAGAACTGTAGCAGGGGTGTGCAAATGCACTAGGCTCAGAACCAGAGGCTCACGGGCTTCCTAGTTCAGCTTTTGCCCTCTGCTGGGGTTACAAACTCTAGCTCAGTACCCCTGCTGTGCTATGTCTTCCCCAGAACTCATTACCGGGCAAAGTGGACATTTCTTTTGTTTCTTTCCCACTAATCCCATTCTCTGAGTAGCCCGGAGTATCACTGCACAAACTTTTTATGCACCATGTGTATGCCATTAATTGACCAGAGTTATAGAAACTCCGAGTATGACATGCAGCTTCCATGACTATGTTTCTTTACTCCCTGGAAACTTGATGTTTACCTAGGGCCTCCCTTGGATGCCTGGACATGCTAGGTTTTCACAGGTAAGTGACATTTCTCTATCCTCCAGCACATCTTCCTATGGAGAGAAGAAAGGCTAGAAGATTCTTGCCATGTACTGGATGTATAAACATTTAAGCAATATCTCTTTTTAGGATGGATCATAGCAATGTGGAAGTAAATGGAAGAAAGAATACTGTTTCTCTTAAAGTGGAGAAAGTACTTGTTCAGTACAAGATGCACCGAGGGACCCAGGATGTGAGAACTCAAGGACATGGTAGAAATGCCCCAGTTTGGATCAGGAAGCCCGAGGCAGAGAACGTGGGGCTTCTGCATATGTTCAGTGCTCACTGGGCCATTGGTTGATCCTGTCATCCTTTCACTTCTGTGTGGGGTGATTGGCACAGAGAGGCGACTGCTTGGTTGTATGTTGGAAGAGCTGGAGAATTTCCCTCACAAATGGACTGCCATCTATATTAGGACTCAATACAAAAGCAGCTTATTTCACATGCACACCGCAGGGCAGATAAACGTGTTGGTAGCACTGATGTTTCTAGAGATCATCCAAGGGCTGAGTTTTCGAGAGGCACAGCCATCTTCCGATGGCAAGTTCTGGGGCCGCCTTAAGATTGTCTCCATTCCTAGAGCAGAAAAAGCTGGCAGAGCTGATTAGGAAGTGTCCGTAGACCACACCATGAGATGACTGCATTTCTATTCTCTGTCTCGTGGACTGGGAGTTGGTTGATGGCTATATATGACTACAAGGGAAGATGGGAAATGTAGTCCATCTGTATCCAGACTAAAGGAAAGAATGCAGGATGAGAGGCCTGACCATAAGTCTCCACCAGAAACAATGGGGCTAGAATGAGTGACTGCCTGGGCGGAGGAGTGATCAGTGACACTTGTTCAGGTTAAGGCAGTTTTCTTGAAATACCAAACAACTCAGAATCAAATGCACAACTGTGATAGGTGGGCCTCCATGAATATATTAATGAAACTTCATTTTAATTAAATTGCAAATTAAATTTCATTTATTTTCCTTTGCTTTCTGGAAGAACCACCTGTTAGGTAGGAAATTAGGCTTTGCAACTCGTATGAGATTTTGGCTAGCAGAACAAAATGAGGTTCTATTGCCAGTTTCTTCTTGATTTATTTGTTTTATTCTTTCCATAAAGATTCATCTTTCTAATCCTTTTGGCAATGCTTATGAGGACACATGATGGGGTTTATAACCAACCACACTGGCCAATTTTTCTTGTGATTCTCATAAAAGCTAGAAGATGGTCTTGACTTAGTGGCAAGAGGAGGGCATGGGCACCTCACATTATGCAGACATTCATCCATCCCTTTATTCTGCAAGTATTTATCACGTGTCTTGTATGTGCCAGGCCAACACAACGGGCATGGTTTAATCAATAGACATTGACTTTGTGTCAGAGTCCATGCTAGGTGGCAAACATCTGTTTCCTCTTTTAATCCTCCCCAAATCCTACTGAGGCAGAAGTCAAAGCCTCTGAGGAATGGAAAGGCCACTGAGATTAAATCACTGGCCAAGGTCACTTATTAGTCATACACAGTAGTAAAACTGGGACTGGAAGCCAAGTATGCGTGGCTCTAAAACTGTCTTTTCCCTAGTATGACACTTTGGTTCCTTGGGTGACTGTGTATCATCCTGATTGTTCGCGTAACAACATATGAGAGCTTGGCAAATATTTGCTTAGAAAATGAAGCGAGGGGCAGGAAGGAGCTAAGGGATCAGGCCTCTGGGATTAAACCCCACCCCATTTACTAAAAGCCAGGATTTAAGAGTATTAAGCACAGATGTTTTATCTTGTTTACTCTGATGTGGGGGAAGTTTCCAAAAGAGAAAAGCCGTAGGAAAAGCAATCTTTTTTTCTTTTTCTTTTTAATTTACCTTCTGTAGAAATTCTATCACTGGTGTACTTTCCACAGCAACTGCTCCTGTCAACCCCAGATTATGGAGGCAAAACTACAAACCTCTCACAGAATGCCAGGGACATGCTGAGAGATATTGCTGCCTTAATGGAGACTATAGGATGGTTGGCCAGTTGTTGGCTGAGCTGTCCAGTGCAGGGTGACCAGACGGATCAAAGTAGGTTGTGAGCACAGTATACCAAGAGTTCCTTCAGCTGGGGTAAACTGTGAATGGGACTCTGGGAGCAACGAGCTCTCATAGGACACCTGCGGGCTGTACTTTGCTAAGTCGTGAATCAAAAGATGCTTTTCTGAGCAAGGCATTCTCTAAATTAGAGACTATTGATTATTAGCAATATCCATGCCTTGTTCATAAAGAGTGTATCCAGAAAAAGGACTGACATAAGACCTGTTATATCCAAAATTTTATTTTTAAATATTCTACTGCCGCATTGACTATTTCTGGCAAGCACTAAGTGTTGATATATTTAAGACTAATTAGGCAACTACTGTGTGCCTAGGCTAAAGATAAACTATTCAATAGCTAATAGAATCTGTGCTCTGACCGTGTCTCCCTTCTTGTAGGAAGTCAGACAAGGCTATCAATACAAAGAAAAGGACATCTCTAGCAAGAAGGAGAGCTAAACGATCTGGAAGCTATGGAGTAGCTTTCTCTCAAATGGCTCAGATTAAGGAGCTGCAATACATTGAAGGCTGCTTAAATGAATCAGGGAGCGTTGGAGGCAATATCTGAGCGGGCTTATGAGAGAATGGGGGAGATTGAAGCAAAAAATCCATATCTCAGGGAATAGCCATTTAAGTGACCCTGATTTAGAAAAGGGAAGACAAGCAGAGGAAAGCTGTAGGAGGAGGTGAGGGGTTTCCTAAGCCGCAGGGAAGACCTGAAATTTTATATTCTTCATCTGAAGGGGATCTGTTGGCTTGTTAAAGAGAATCTAGGCAGCTTTTCTAAGTGGTGCTGTTGGCGTGGTTTGGGAAGTTAACTGTATTTGTATGTAGAGAATCCATCTAAGAGGAGCTAGAAGTCTCCTCTCTAGGGTGTGAGGCTGATTTAACCCAGAATAACAACGCTGAAAGGGTGAGGCAGTTAAGAACATTTAGAGTCATAAGTGGACACCTTTAGCTATGGTTGTTTTGTTTTTCGAGACAGGGTTTCTCTGTGTAACAACCCTGGAGGACCTGGAACTCACTCTGCAGACCAGGCTGGCCTCTAACTCACTGAGATCCACCTGCTTCTGCCTCCCAAGTCCTGGGGTTAAAGATGTGCACCACCACTGCCAGCCTAGCCATGGTTCTTTTTATCAGGAGCAAGAAAGCCAAGTCTTTTCTCCTCTGGGAGTTTATATTCTAGTAGGAAAGGTAAGAACCACACAGATAAACTAATGATAAAAAAATCAGAGGTAAAACAAATAGTGGCAAGTGGAATAGAGAGGAAGTAAATCAAATATGAAAAATACTATGTTGCCAGAAAAGAATTTTCTTCCTTTCTTTTTTCCTTTATTCCTACCTTCTTTCATTCTTTCTGCCATTCTGTCTTGTCTTTCATTCTGCATTTCTTTACTTTTTCATTTTTCTTCTTTCCTTTAGTTCTGTCTGTCTGTCTGTCTGTCTGTCTATCTGTCTGCCCTCTCTCTCTCTCTCTCTCTCTCTCTCTCTCTCTCTCTCTCTCTCTCTCTCTCATCAAAAGTTCTCATTTATGTTGTCTAGGCTGGCTTTGAACTCACTGTATTTGGGGTGACCATGTACTCCGTGAATAGCATGCTAATTGGGACCAGATGCTCACAATACATGAGGAATACTGCACTTTCAAATCATAGCAACATTTGTGTGTGTGCGCGTACACGCTCTTGTGTGTGAATACAAAAGAAACAACATTAGGCATTATATCAATATGCACATGAGATTAATTGGTCCCCATTTCTAATTGGATCCTTTGTTTAAAGCTAATGTTTCCTTACTATAAAATTATTATGTTCCCAATGGTAGTTAGTATGTATCTTTTGAGGTGATACTTAGCAAAAAGGTCCCATTACTTCTCAAACTTTGAAAGCTTCATGAGCAGTTCCTGTAATTATTGCCTGAGTCATTAATTATGATGATATAGTTTCCAAATGTTGTTGTCTAATCCCACCCTTCCCTCCACCTTGAGCTGACTTCACCAGTTCTCTCTGATTCCCACTTTACTCAATACTTTGAATCATCTCATGATATTCATTTTCTTGATCTGAATGTCTCAGACTTGGCTGCTGAGAGCTCCTTCATGCTGGGCTCCTGTGTCCCTTGTACACATCTCTATCACTGATTGAACGCATCCTTCTCTTTGCTTTCTGTACAAAGGGTTTCGCCGGGCCCATCGTTTATATCCCTTAACCCAGTCCCTGCAAGGAAGACATCTTTGTTAAGATTTTTTGAGCAGTGCTTGTAAGTGTAACAAGCAAACAACTTGGTAGATAGCTGGGACTCAGAGGGAAGAGGTAGAAAATAATAAGCCATGTATGGTTCAGCAGCAGGGCTACCTGGCCAAGTTCAAGGATCAGAAAGCAAGCCACTGTGGTTCAAGTTTTGTTTAAGATGGAGCACATTGGACAAGATCAGGAAGAATCAGGATTGTGGCCATATTGTTATGAGCAAGGATGTTGTTATATGTTTAAATACATACATATTCCAATCATAGCTAGTAGTGAAAAATATTTCCCCTCAGGAGGTGAAGAGCCAGGAGACAGGCAAGCATACATAGCATTAGAAGAGAGAAATCAATTGATACCCAGCCCAGGAACCTTGAGGAGGGACTTCGTTAGCAGCTAAGAGGATGAATCCATCCAGTGCTGATTTTTCAACAGATTCAAAACAAAAAGCCAAAGGCAATAAAATCACTTGTGACTAGTTCACCATCCAGAGGTGTGTGTGTGTGTGTGTGTGTGAGTGAGTGTGTGTGTGTGTGAGTGTGTGTGTGTGTGTTGGCAGAATTATGGAAAGAAGGGTGATAATGGTTACAAGGCAGAAAAAGATCACCAGGGGCACACAGCAGTAGCAGGAGATGGCAGCTAGAAAATGCTTGCCTACGGCACACAAGGCTCTGCTTTCTATCCTCAACATTGCTTGTTGGCACTGGCCTGTAATGCCAGCACTGGGGAAACAGGAACAGGAGAATTTTGAGTTCAAGGTCATCTCTGGCTACATAGCAAGTTTGGGGATAGTCTGGGCTTCATGGGATCTTGTCTCAAAAAAACCAAAGAAGTAAAATAAAGAAAGAGTAAGAGGCTTACAGCCCATCTACGGAGTTCAGACAGGATTCCATTGTTCCTGGATTTCTGAGGCTTCACATGAAAAGAACTCCATTTGGATTCCGTTCAGGAGGAATCATGGGAAATAGCTGGATGAAACATCAGCCAAAACATCTTCTCAGACTTCCTGCACTGTTCCTAATTCCAGGCTGTACTGGGCTAATCCAAGCCATTCTCTTCATATTTCCTTTTGCCGTTTCCTCCCTCCAACCCAAGCTTACTTTCTTCTTATTTTTGTTTTCCCCATTCCTTTAATCATATACTAGTGTATGCTCTTGGATTTGTATTTTAGCTCGATGACTTTTTATTAATAACAAAAACTGCTAGTCATTTCATATTCTGTCTCTCCCAGGATTCAGTTTGTCCTGTGCAAATACTTCTTGACTGTAATCACTTAGCTGTGAACTCTTTTGGGGGAGGGTGGAGGGAGAGGCACCAACAGTACCTGGTTCAAAAGAGAAGTTCAATGAGAATTTGGTTGGACAAAGGGATACACAGATTGCCAGTGTTTCAAGGACACAAAAAGGAGCTAAATGCCAGTCACCCAAAGAGCACTGGAGTAGGTTTAACCGGCATGGTCAGTGTCTGTTGTTTAGAAATGGGGATATGCATTTGTGTGTGCAGTATGGCTTGTAGCCAAGTATTATCACAAACAAAACAAAAGAATAAAAAGCAGTTCCTAAGCATATTTCATAAATATTCCCCATAATGAAAACCTGTTGAATTGTGCTGTTCTTTCTGTGTGGTTTTTGAACAGATTCCCAGGATGATTTAAGACGCGTTCCTATGATCAGGACCTTTCCTTTCCTTGCTATTTAAATTGCATATTGAGCCATTGTGGGTCTTTATGGAATTTAAAGATGCCTAAGGACCCGCACACATGATTCCAGACACCTCCTTCACACTAGAAGATATACCAGGCCTGTATGCCAGTTCCTCTCCAGCCATGGCACCTAAGCACTTCTTCAGGCTCCACAATCCACAGCAAATATGGTTCCTGCCACTTAAGCAATCACCGGACCATGGCTTCACTTAGGTGAGTCCTCAAATGAGACGGAGGCACTGCAGAGGACCTCGGGGTGAATGCTTTGAATGCACACACACGTGCACGCGTGCACACACACACACACGCACACGATGTGCAGGTTTAAGAAACTATGGAAATCAAAAGTAAAATTAATGTGTCTTATTGATAAACTGTTTTTTACCAAGAGTAAATAAAGATAAAACCGAAGTGTGTGCGCAGCGTCATCAGCTTGAGGATGAGTGTCTTTCTGAAACATCGCCGAAGGAGTTTCCCTGAAAACACCTTTAGTCTCTAAAAGGCCACAGGTGCAGTACATACGATGCGCCACATACTCAAGTATTTTTATTCAAAAGCATAAGCCAGTGACGCAAAAGGATAAATGAGAGAATGATTCCGATAAAAATGAACAACCACCTTTGGAGTTGGTCTAATGCTTTGCTTTTGAATCTAGTTTAAATATAAAGAAAACACCGAGGAAACAAAATACAGCAAAACATCTCTCTCTCTCTCTCTCTCTCTCTCTCTCTCTCTCTCTCTCTCTCTCTCTCTCTCTCTCTCTCACACACACACACACACACACACACACATACACACACACCGAGAAATGTCCCTTTCACTTCTAGAAGGGACTGTAAGTAACCATATCCTTAGGTATGCTGTGAGGATGGTAACTTAAGCAGGCTTGGCGGATCCTGAGTGGATGGCAGAGACATGGCAACTCTGAATGAGCCTTTTGCTGGGGCCAGGCCTGTCCTATCTCCCAGTGCTTGGTCTCATTAGCACCTGCCCCTTGGGGCAGTCCTCTGCCAAAGGAAAGACGACCCGAGGAGAGGAGTGTGCACCATGCTGGGCATAGACTCACCCGGCTTTTCTGTCTGGCTTTGTTGCAGGCCAGCACATGATCGTGGGGCGTTTGGCTGTTTCCCCATTCCCACACTGGGCCATCCTTTGCGCACCGGTTGTCTTTCCCAGGTTGCCGATGTGAGGCCACGCATGCGCACTGCTGCTCGGGGGTTGGGGGGGGCAAGTTCACCGCCCACAACAGCTGGCCTTCCTCCATTGTGAACCAGTAAATGCTCAAAACTTTTGCTCCACTCCCAGGGGACCCCCCATTAAGATGATCTTGCATTCACTACCTGCCAACAGGACCTGTAAGCAAGCCAGGAAGAGCGGCAGATTAGGCGTAATTATGAATTCCGAGTGGAAGGGAGTAGTTCGAGATTGTTTTTCATGAAAGGTCCATTTTTTTCCCCTTGCTGAAAATCCACACAGGGAAGCACTGAAGGCTCCCCGGAGTCTTTATATTTAAATCTGTTTTGCCATGAGCGAGACCTATGCGTTCGCTTAAACAGACAGAAATCCTGGCAAACTTGAACGCTCTTCTTAGAATTGGATTTTGGTCCGCTCAGGATTTGTATCCAATTTTCTAGAGAAGTATTTTAACATTTATTAACAAGAACCGGTACCAAATGTAACCCTCAAGACATTTCCCAGGCTTAGCTGTCAATGAGCGCTTAATCCCCAAGGATCTAGAAACCAGCCCAGCCAGGAAGAATTCAAAGGCTCTTGCAGGCTGTTCCTAAGTGCTTAGCGCGTGGGCATCAGCAGCAAGGCAACTGTGCTATCTCTTGTTCTAGTCTTCATAAACGAGGGGAAAAAAAATCCAAGATGCCGGGCATAGAACCCCTTGCATTTTCTGTATACACCACGTTAATGCTGTGCAGCCTCACCACGGGACAGCTTTTCCTAATTTAGCCTGAACTTAGTAACACCTCTTCACACGCTTTCTTGATCTCGCTGATCTTTGCTCTCTTCCCAAGGCGGCATCAGCAAACAGCAGACGGCTCGCAGGCGGTCCAAATGGTCTGCTGACTCCTCATATATGATCTTCGCTGTGTTTAAACCGTAGGACCAGAAAGTGGCTTGACAGTAAGTGAAACGCTGGCTTTTTAACAAGCCTGGGAAAATCCTGGAAAGCAATCACGATAATAATAAAATAATAGTGAGAGCAGCCAGAGGGTCCACGAACTTGCAACGAGGAAGATTTGATGCCAGCTTTCACGTTAATTCTCTTTGAATCTTTGTAAATCCACGGGGCAGACGCCATTCTTACCTTTATATACGGGGAGATGGGCAATTGCGCCCAGAGTGTCTAAGTTAGTTTCCTAAGCCTACGAGACTTTATTCATTTCATTATTTGGTAGGGAACAGATGAAATTTAAACCTTGACATCCATCTGTTTTCGTGGATGCTAAAAATATTTTTTTAAAATCTTTTATTTAATTGCTTTCAGAGTTGGCTTATAGAACACACAAGAAAAACCAGTCTCATTTCTTTCTAATTGTCTTTCTATAAGATCCTTCTGTTTTCCATATTCCTAAAAATTATTTAAATATATTCATTGTTTGTGGTTTAAAAACCGACTAATGCATTTAGTTCAGAGAAAATCCAGATGTTTATTTAAAGCTGCAGTACCCCCAAATCCCAGCTGAGTTAAAAATCTTCACTTTTTATCCAATTGTGTATTTGTATATAAAATTTTCCCCTTTTATGTATAATTTTAAAGCAACATATGGCACATTAATATTTAATGCACCCTTGTTTATTTTTTTCATTGTTTATACAATTATGTTTACCCGTTGATATTGTTGTACTTATCAAACCATTTAAAGATGAACCAAATGCAAGACAGGAATAGAACTCAAGAGGATGTGCGTTCCTTTATGTAATCTGTGCCTCTCCATGAGTGCACATTCTCTGGATTAGTGGTTTATGTCTTTAATCATAGCAACAAGACTCTTATTTTGCAAGATGGATTATATTACTCCCTTGCTTGCTGTTAGGTTGTTTATATACCTCACAACAATGTCCAATGAATTCTCAGATTCACATCGAGTAGTTATCAGTACAAGACACTTGCTAGTCTGATTTTTTTTTAACCTAAATAAACATATTCTCTTTTGGGTAGTCAAAGAACTTTCACTGGACCATGAATTGTTTGATCAGAACAAGTATCTGACTCTAGATGTCCCGTGTAGAATACAAAGGTTACTTTTGACAGACATGGTATGCGAAAAGTTTTTAAAGGATTTTCATGTCCAAATGAACCATGGGAAATGCCGGTGCTTGTCTACCATAGTTACACACACCTCTGCATATTTTCACACATTCATTTTTCAAATATAATAGTGACCATGCAGAGGTTACCTGGAGAGGCATCAAAGAAATGGTTTCCACATTTTGTGGGGGCTGTGGTGTTTGTTTGTTTGTTCTACATATGTGTGCTTTGGTCTTGAAATACCCAAAAGGTCTTATATGAACCCTTCCATCCTAAGCTCATGAAACCAATTGCTGGCTTATGAATAGCAACTGCATCACTCAGAAGGGCAGCAGGAAAGGGAAAGGAGGCAGATGAGTGTCTTGCACATCCCAGTATCATAAATAAAACAGAGAAAGGGCTTCTGTTTTTCTTCCCCAATTGTAAAAATAATATACCCAAGTCATGAAAAATCAGGGAACAACTTATCCACAGGTTTTCTTGAAAAATATTTGACAAGTGTGATTAAGAATATGGCCTCCGGAGGAAATTCTGCTCAGTGTTGTAGAACTCATTATTTAACTTTGTTTTGCGGAGTCCGGTATCTTTGTACTTCTCTATGAAATGTACAGCATCTCCTCCCTCATCCCAGCAATCCTTACACCTCATGCCCCCACACTGTGTGTCTTTAGCCAAAGATCCAACGTGGAGAGTGTTCCATAGGTGCCTGGTTTGGGAAGTCTGGGGACAAAACTCAAGGGTGACACCTTACCCCTTATCAAGAGCCCCAGGGAAATAAGGTGAATCTTGCAAAGTCTCTTTCTGAACTCATTGTTTCTTTGAAGCCTAGGTGGTTAGGTGTTCTGCTTGATGCTAGGCGTGCAATGGACTTTTCCAAAAGCAATATGAAGTTTTCATCTGATGAGTTGCCGAAAGAGAAGGGCTTCACCACACAACCAGATACTATTGGCTAAAGTTGGTGGCTGTCTAGCACGCAGGCATCATACCCTGAGGGGAACAGAAATGGCTTTGAATGCAGGTAGATTGGGCAGGCACAGCCTTTGGTCTCTGCTGACTGGGAAGAATGGGAAAGAGTCCGAGAAGAAGCAGCATGTAAAACATTAGAGTCAAAAAGATTTTAGGGTACCATGTCACCCTGACCCTGACCCCTCAAACACACAGTAGAGCCGGGACAGGAAGGCATGGTTGTCTAGGTGATATGTGGGGCCCTTGTATAAGTCTGTCTGACCACTCTATACCTGAATATTCTTATTAATCCATAAACCAAAGTTAATGACACCTTCCCCAGAAAGCACATAGCAAGATGAAATGAAATGTGATCCACTGTGGACACCTCAATCACAAGAGCCCTCCTCTCCAGCTTCCTCTGGCTGGCAACTTTTCTTCCAAAATTAAGGACATGTGTGTCTTCTTGAGAATTTAACCTGCTGGAAATTTAAAGCTATTGCTTCTCTTTAAAAAAAATGATATGTTCATAAATTAGACCTCATTTATTGGACTGAAAGCGTACCCTTTCAAACTCTGTGGGAAGACGGTTTAGAAATACCCAATTCATTATTTTTCATTTGCCTCCCCCCGCCAACACAATGTAGTCAGTTTCAGAGAGAAATACTCAGCCATACATCTGAACATTAGCAGGGGAATTAATTTTAAAATCAAACCCACCATGATGAATTAAGCAAATGAGTGATTGGCAAGTAGAAAACTGGAACTGGACAGCTGGGTGCCTGGTGTATGGCAAACTCTTCCGAGTGCGCTGGGAATGTGGGTATTTGGGTCAGGGAGGAGGAGAGAGGAGAGCAATTTCTTAACTTTGTGTTTTGACTTCACCTGCCACACACATAGCTCATGCTTGAGAAGGCCTTTCTAAACTGCAGCTCAATCTGTAAAATCAGGAGGATTTTACAGGTTCATTGATCCTGAGAAACTTTAAGGAACTACTGCCTGGGAATCTGAAAATGCAGAGATCAGAAAAATGACCAGAAGCGAAGTGTGTTGATGTTTCCGTGACTCACTGCTTCCAAGTGGCACTCACTCATCCATGCCCACTCATTTCAGCCCCTCGTCTTCTCAAGAGCAAGCCCCATGCCTGGCGTGAAAATCCAGCTTTCTCTTTGTGAAGGTTGACCTCTAGTCCCATGGAGAATGCTGCATAGCTAAGTAACATCAGCGTTCGTGTGCTTCAGACATTTGTGTGCCCGCTTCAGGAACCAGCCAGCATCACTGGGGAAAAGGGTCTGCTCTACTCCACGGACAAATAGAACTGGAGCCATCCCTGAATGGAGTCCACCCTAGCCCTCATTCAATATGGGACTTCTAGGCAGATGAGATGGCTCGCAGTGTGTGTGTGTGTATGAATGTGTGTGTACACCCATATTAACCCCCACAACGATATATATATATATATGTATGTATATATTCATACATATATACATACATAAAAAATGTGAAAGAAGGGGTTACATCAGAACAAATGCAAAACTTTTCAATCTGAGGCTCTGGATTCTTGTTAAAAATTTTATTATATTTACTTATTTATTCATTCATTTTGTGTGGGCAAGTATGTGGTTGTGCCACGGTAGGGAGGTCAGGCAATAACTTGAAAGAACCTTTTCTAGCCTCCTACCATGCAGGTCCCAGAAACCAAACTTAGGTTAGGTTGTCAGACTTGACGGCAAGCACCCATACCTCGAGCCAGCCAGTCAGTTGGGGAAGCTGTGAGCTCTTAAGGGAACCCCATTTTCTTTTTCTTTTTGTTTTTCATTTCTGTTTCATTGAGTTCAACCTAACAGCTGAACTTTAGATAGCATAGCAAACACTTTGTGCATATCAGTTTTTGTATCATTCTGAATAGCGCTTGAGTCCTTTTCTCCTTCTGAAGAGAGAAGCTGTTTTTCTGTTTCCTGGTGTTATGGACAGATTCTGATCAGTCACCTTCACCAGGAATTGGGCGACTACTACCAGCTTCCCAAGAACTATGTGATGCTATGCCCAGGGCTGTGCCTTCTAACTGCCCGACCCACGAACCAAGCTCCCATTGTTGACCCTGTCACTGCAAGAAGTATGTCAGAGCTGGGTTTACCTGATGCTACCTGATAAAGCTAAACAGTCATCAGGAAGCTAGTAATGAGTAGATGAAGAACGAAGTGGATTAAAACATGAACTTAAGTATCTATATGTCCATGTCTCTACCCATGTATGTATATAGTACATATATGTCTTTCTATATCACCATCACCTATCTCTGTCTCTCTGTCTATCATTTATCTGAGTAACTAAATAGGAACAGTTTTCATCAAGGAAAACTGTGTGAGAGGCTTTTATTTTTTTAAATATATTCTAGGTTGCTGTTAGGGATGTTCTAACTAGAAGGATCAAGGCCACTCTTTCTATGAGAACATTAATACTTCTTCCTAGATGATCCCTATCCATAATGTTGCACACACAATTCTGATTGGTGTTTACTCTGATGTTGAGAAATAGGCCTGGATTTTTTATGTGATTTAAAGTGGGAAGCAGTCTTCATTAAGACACAAACCCAGCTTTCATGGCTCCCACCCATGGCAGATTTCTCCTGACTCCTGTAAAATTCTGTGGAGCTTGGCAGAGAGAACACTACAGGTAGTTGATGAGCGAGGGGAGACTGACCAGTGGCTGTAATTCCCTCCTTCCCACCAGCGCTTCTTTATTAGTGTGTTTGTGACCGAAACGCGGGGTTCCAGTGCTTTCTGCCGAGGCCTCTGTTCAAACACACCAGTGTATGTGAATGTTATCGCGTTGGTTCCTGATTAGGTTTGCAGGGACACGATTGTGACAGTTCTCTCCTGTAGAGAGCTCAGCCCTGGCTCTTTGGTCTTTACTTTGCCTCTGCCTGTCATCTGTTGCCTGGGTGATGCTGTGACCTTCATTCACTCTTCAAACGATCGCTTCCTCGGTTCTCTGATGATACAATGTTTTTAACTCAGGGAGTCAGTTGAAATCAAATGACTTGATATAGGGAAAGAACTTGGCATTTGATATGAGCCTAGCTCACCCTTCAGAAACAACACAGTCAGCAAACTGGAAGGATGAGATTTAGAAAAAGACAGATTTGCTAAGAGGAAGGTGAAGTGAGGGGTTGGGATAAAGCCAGGACCTGCTTCTGAGGGGATTCAATGCAGCTTATGCGCTACTGTGGTTTTCTTGGCCATTGAAGAGAAAGGAGTCCAAGCCATTATTCACCAGCACTCATAAGGTTTACTCTCAAGCAATGTTCTAGACACTTTTACGTCTATCGAATGTGTTGTCATTCTAAGCCTGTGAAGAAAGTTCTACTCCCATTTAGAGATGGAAAAGAAAGAAAGAAAATAAATAAATAAATAAATAAATAGAAAATAAATAAAGAAAGAAAGATCTTAAAGATGTGAAAGCTAGATAGCTCGCCTTGGTGTTGTGGATGAGAATTGGCACTATAGTCTCATGTCTTTGGATGCTTAGTCATCAAGCAGTGGAACTCTTTGAGAAACATTACATGACCTTGTTGGAAGTGTGTCACTTGGAGTAGGTTTTGAGATTTCAACTTATGACAGGCCCAGTGTCTGTCTGTCTGTCTCTCTGTTGTCTGCCTACTGCCTGCAGACAGGATGTAGCCCCCAGCTACTTCTCCATCACCACGCCTCTTATCTGCCACGATGCTCACTGACTAATCCTCTAAAACTGGGCAAGATCTCCTGCAGTCAGGGTGTTTCTTCACAAGAGCAGCAGCTAAGACACCAGAACACCCAGAGAGCACCCGAGCTTCAGTTTGCTGAGTCCACAGTCCTGGCTTTACGAGTTTATGCTGAAATGTTTTTATAATAGTCCTTACTGGCACACCCCTGATTGTCTGTAGTCGAGCAGGAGCTTCTAGGATTCCCTTTGTCCTTCCTTCCTTGCCTCCCACTTTCCAGAGCATGCTCTTCCTGTGTCTCGGCTGCTTTCATGTCTTCTGTTTTGATCAACTGGTTATAGTTGTTGCCCCATTCAAGTACTAAGGAAGCCTGACCCGGCCAGCTTCTGAGATTAGATCTAGAGGGCCCATTCAGGCTCGCATGGTCATGTATTACATTTGTTTTTTTTTTTTGTTTGTTTTGTTTTGTTTTATTTGAGATAGATTCTGACATGGTTCAAGCTGGCCTTGGACATTCTCTGCTGATCCCCTTGCCTCTACTGCTGAAGGCTGGGATTAGAGACCCAAACCGGGGATCAAGCCTAGAGTTTGGGCATACCAAACATGCCGACCCAAGCGACATCCCTGGCCCTTCTGATTGTTCTAAAACTTCAGTAAGCCTTCCAATTTATGTGTTTTCTCTCTTTGGTTTTTCTAGAGAACTGAAAAAGTTCTAAACAGATTTTACTGCTTATATACATGCAAACTGATCAAAATTAGTAGGTGTGTGCTGTGGACTCGGCCGTATTTCCCCATTTGACTACACACTCTGTGGTGGCACGGGTGATGCCTTTAAGTTCATAGCAATGATCAAACCTGCAATTTGTTTTGCAGAGACAATGTTCGTTTATTGTTCCTTCTTACTGCGGAAGGTGATTTACAGAGCGCTAGTAATTCAACCAGCCTGACAACTGTTCCCACCACCGGTATGTTTCTTCTCCTCTTGTCTTCCACGCTGGTGTCGTGAAATATTTTCACTCCCACAAGTAGTGAATTTGTTACCTTTTGGGGCACAGACATTCAAATAATACCAAGCGGTTATTTACTGACTTAAGTAAACGTTGCCAGCTTTGATGCCGCACGCCTATTAAAAGATATTGAAAACCACAAAACTATCCCTATAAATTTGGGAGAAAGCAGCAGTTGAGAAGTCGCAGCTTGTTTTTACTGTGCTGAATGAGGCTTGAAAGGAACCAGTCGTTTCTATTTAGCTACAAATATCTATGCATATTCATTTGTATTGCCTCCTCCCCTCCCCCGCCCTCAAGTGAATTGACAACACCAGAAGCCAAAGCCATCCCTTTCTCTCCTAGACAACATTAGATAAACATTTAGGCTTCCATGCCGTGAGTCACTCTCTGAGCTGGAGGCATCAATTTTGAAACAATCATTCCATTGACAGAACCTTCCCATGTCTGAATGCTGCTTTGAGATTCTGGCTTGTTTACAGAGGGCTCACACTAGCCATCTGAGGGACACTCCAATCCACAGGGAATAAATCCAAACAGTTGCATGGAAGAGAGCTGGGGGTGAGGCACAAAAGAAGTGTCCCTGCACTTCAGCATTTACAGGAACAGCTGGATTGCTGACTAACCCCAGGTGTGAGTTTGACTCTGTTTCAATGGCCATGTTAGGCACTATGCATCTGCAGCCTAGAGACTCAGAAGCACGTGGAAATAGCAATGTCCACCAACTGTGCAGCCTGAAGGAAAGAAGCAGGTAGGACTTAGACATCCAGAAGAAAGGCTCAAGGTTGCAGAAGGTCTATATTCTGTGCTTCCCCCCCCCCCCCCCGTGCTGCAAAGATAGGAGGCTTTAAGTGGCAGTGACGCTGTCTTTTATTGTTTTTCTTTAATAAGGTAACTTGAAGAAAGAGTCTAGGGTAAGAGACCCTATGCTTGCCTGTTACTCTCCTTGTACATGATTTTGGGGGAAATCCACCTGATTGTTTTGGAAGAAACAGTAGCTGATTTCAGATGGCCCTGGAGATTCCATCTGAGGATGACACACTTCTCTTGTTGTTTTCAGGGGCATCATCTTTGGCTTCCTAATTCCTATTGGTTGAATCATGGCTAAAGAACTTTCTATTCACAGTTTTTAATGCCACAATTGGCATCTGAAATTATTTAATCATATAATATAGAGAGTGCGTCTAGAAATAAAATCAAGTACTGCTCAGCCTCCTAGTTTAGGGAATCTACTTCCCTGTTAATTTTTTTAACCACGGGGGTTAAAGGTGTTTTACATATTTAAATGAGTAAAATGCTGAAGGACAAGCAGTTGGTACAGTGAAAGGATAGGATATCCACATTGTTCTATAAATAAAGTTTTATTGGAACATGGTCACATCACTTGTTTCTATCTTCTTCGTGGTTGTTTTCCTATGGCGATCACAGGCTTGAATGGTTAATGAGAAATTAGATGCCAGGAGCAACTTTAAATGTTAACCTGTTAGCCCCAGTAAAATGCTTTTCTGGACTCGGGAGAGGGCTCAGTTGCTAAAGTTCTTGTTGCACATGAAGACCTGTGTTCTGATCCCCAAAACTCATGGAGAAAATTATAGCGTGCCCCCCAGAAAGCAACTAAAAATATCTCAGCAACAAAAATGAAAGTCAAAACAGACAAGCATGAAAACAAGAAAATCAGTAAATGAAGAACACCCCCTTCCATGATGTCTTTTTGTGGAGCTTAAAAAGAGTTAACCTTAAAAAGATTTACGAAATAAGATGCTTTAGCTTCTTGTATTAGGCCAGATGTTTATGCCAGCTGTTTTATATACCTTTAAGAAAGGGTTCCACTAAAATGCCAGATGTTTTATTTACGTGGGTCCTAGTAGCTTATGGAAGATCCGGTAACATCAATGTTGCATGAAGTTATCCTGGTTAGTTTGAGTTATCTGGGTAGGTCGAATCCGAAGAGTGATGGTCCTGGGAAGGCACTGTAACCATGGTATCCGTGGGGGCTTTACTTCCTCCTTTCTCTGATACCTCAAATGGTCTAAGAGCCATCTTGCAGTGCTGGTCCGAGAACCTTCATTGTGAGCGTAGCTGTTCCTGACATTCAAAGACTACCCCCTCATGTCTTTGAAGGTCTCCGTGACTCATCTCTGAACGCTACACGCACCTCGAACCCCAGCCTTCCTCCCGCTCTCCGAGTTGGCTGTTTACGTTCTTCAAGTCTTACCATGTTACGGCCTTAGTCATCACCCTGGCAAGCCAGCTTCGTGGATGCATCGTCTGGAGCTTCAATCTGCCCCATAAGTCATGTCTTCCAGTTCCTTTATCATTCTCCATGCTTGTCTCTGAACTCTTTCCAATTTATCTCCTGCCTTCTCGCTGGAGCTGTGATGCCCCAACTTGACTCTGGCATTCTCCGGGTGATTTCACCAACCCACAACTCCATACCTTCTTGAAGTCATAAATCAAGATAGAACTAGCTCTCCTCTTCTTATGCCACAGCATGATGTAAAATGGAAACGAATATATAAATTGCTACGGTGTCTCCTTTCTGCCCTTGGTGGACTTCATACATAGCCAGCGGTCCCATTATTGTGGCGTAGGAAAGAATCTTGAAAACTCGTTTTTTGGTGCATTAAAATTTAAAGACAATCTCGGGCTTTCATTATACCTTACTGCAAGACCTGTAACAATGTGGGCAGTATTTTTATTTTTAATGCTCAATAAGCCCTCCAATACAAATATTTTCTCCAACATGAATCTCTCTTCTTGACCTTCGTTTATTTGACTCTTTATTTGAATGACTGTACGTGATCGTTATTTAATATTTTAAAACTCATTCTAATTAAAGTGGGATGATCTTGAGAGATGTCTCAAGTGTTTTCCTCTCATGGGAAAGTGCCTGGAGAGGTGTTAGGTAGTGGAACCAGATTCTCCTATCGTTTCTAAGTATGCAAGAGGAGAAGCGTATTAGTCTAATGAAGGGAGTGGAAAAATATCCCCGCACATAATAATTTGAACACCAAAATGATCTGGAGAAGTTGGAGATCTTGATAAATGGGGCCAAGTAATTGACAGAGTGTTTTAATTAGGGCAAGGCATCTGCCAGCTAATTACCTTTTCCAGGATAAATAATTACAATTTTTCAGGTTCCCATAGCTTATAATTTCTAGCTGTAGTTAGTCTCTGCGTTCTGCTCTTCCTAAGCCTTGAGACAGGATAGTAATGGTCCAGTCCTGGGAACTAAAGGTAGAGCGTGTTTGGTAGAATGGCCTGCGGTGGGTTTTTACCGCAGTTAGTGAGATCCAGACCCACCTTCTCCGCTCCTGTTGACTGTTGTTAATGATTTCATGGAAATAAAACAAGGCAGACGTTTCTGGCATCAACCGGATCTGTAAAATGCAAGCTTCAAGTATGAACGTCTGTCACTAGGGAGTTAATATTCTGTGATTTTTACATGGTCTTACAGATGCATATTTTCTGTTTCACCTGCTGTGTTTAGGGACAATGCTGTTTAAATTTTTATTCAATAATAATAACCACAGTAGAGGTGCATCTACACATATTAGATTTGTAAGAAATGGGACAATATTTGGAATTGAATTCTGGTCTTTGGAGAGGGGAACAGTGTAATTCTATTAGACTTTCCTTCAAGAGGCATTTTTTCTTTAACTTAGCCAAAATTTTACTTCATACATTTCATTTAGCATTAGTCCTCTGCAAGGACTTTTTGCAGTTCAGTTATCTGTGAGAGCAAATAAGTCACCACTCACACGTTGCCTGTTGAGGAGTTTGCAAGGGGCTACGTACTTCAACTGTGATAGTAGTTCATACTGGGAAGAAAACGTCCGAACAAATACAATGGCTCTCCTGTGCTTCGGTGCATTTGGCCTTTAGATTTGGAGAGAAGCAAATTCTGCGAAACCTCACATAGTCTCTCTGCCACAAAGACAACATAGCCCGCGCGAGCTCGGCTTTATTCATCAACATGGGTGCGTAATGATTGCCATTAATCACCGTCCTGTGATTGATGAGACCATGGTATACTTGAGAGTTTTTCCCACATAAGATTGCTTTTTCCTGTGTACCATCTGACCCTAAATCCCTATCTTTGAAGTATCAGTATCTGTTTTTTTATATAATGGCAAACCATTCACATATATTTTTATCAGAGTAGAAGCAACGATTTGCCACCATCTGCGTCTACGTGTACAGAATAGCAAGCATAACTGTCCCACAGAGGTCCAAAGTCAGGGTGTTGGCAGGCCCAGTCTCAGACTAAAATTGGTAGAGGAGGAGGATCTTTCCTCACCTACACTCACCTTCTGGCCGTTGCTAACCATCTTTGTTCTTGACTTAGAGTGTAACTCCGATATCCACCCCGTGTCGTATGGTCTCCTCCTTGTGTGTTTCTGCGTCTGAACTTCCCCCATCTTAGAGGAGCACCAGTCATTCTCCAGGGCTTGCCCTTACGTTGTGTGACTTCATCATGGCTTTGTGACATCTCTGTGTCAGTCTCCTTTCTATTAGGATAACAAATCCTTGAGATAGCTCAGCTTATAAAGAGGTTTACTTTGGTTCGTGGCTTTGAAGGATTCGGTCCGTGGTTGGTGTTGCTGATTGAGGGACCTGATTGCTTTGGACTTGCGATAGAACAGCATGTCATGGCTGGAGAATGTGGCAGAGCAAGAGTCTCAGCTCCGATCCAGGGGAGAACAAGGGAGGGAGGAAGCAGTTGAGTCAAAAGTTCCCCTTCAAGGTCATGGTCCCAACGAACAGCAGACTTTCCATGGGACCCTACTTCCTAAAGATTTTCTTACCTCCAAATAACACCACCCTGGGAACATGGCCTTTGGGGGACACTTAAGACCCAAATGATAGCAATGTATAAAGAATAAAGTAATGATCACAGGGATTGCTTTATGACAAATATTGCCTTTATGGAAACATAATTTAGCCTACAAAATTAATATAATGCAACTAACCATTAATATAGACTAGAATATAAGAAAATTCTTTTCTTTTTGTTTTTTCAAGATAGGGCTTGTCTATAGCTTTGGAGCCTGTCCAGGAACTAGCTTTGTAGACTAGGCTGGTCTCGAACTCACAGAGATCTGCTTGCCTCTGCCTCCCAAATGTGGGGATTAAAGGCACGCACCACCGCTGCCCAGCAAGAAAATTCTTATTAAGCCTGTAAAACTTGGGAAGCCCAATCTGCAGGCATTGGGTGGGGGGTGTACTCAGAGTGTGTAACACTTCTAATGGGACAAAAGGCAACACAAAGTTTGGGAACAATGAAGATGTCTGATAGAGACCCTTGGGGCCAAATAAGCCTCAAATAGTAATGCCAACAGGGTGGAACTGACTTTCACCCCACTTTGTAAATGAAGAAATAGAAACGAAGATGTTAGGTAGGTCATGTAAAAATTTCTAAAAATCACATGTGAATTCATTGGTTTGTAAGCCCAGACCATTTGACCCTGAAAATAAAGGTTCTTAACAATTTTCTAGGTTAATTTGCAAACGATGAGGCGGAAGCGAAGGCAGGCTGAGAAAGGAAGAGAGTGAGAAGTAAGGTGGCCGTCACTTTCCTCCTGGCTTGTCTTGTCCTGGTTTTGCCTGCTGGCTCTACCGAGCTGGTTGAAGCAGAGCAAACATCAGCCACCTGGAGAGGCAAAGCGGTTCAAGCATGGTCGTGGGTGGGTCCCTGGAGTTTCAAGTCTTTAGAGGATCAGGTGCTACGTGCCTGGAAGAGGCCCCGGAATCTGCATTCCTCATAATTCCATATGAAGACCGTGATACTGTTGAGTGGGGACCCCAGCTCAGGGGCCACAGAGAAAACTGAGACGAGATCAGAGTAGAAAATGGCAACCTTAATCCCAGGGGTTAGACAATACTGATGTGCAAATGTATAGCTCCAACTGCTTTAAAAAAAAAAAAATCCGGGTCTTCTATTCGATTCCATTGGCTGACTTCTCTGTTTTTATGCCAATACCAAGCTGTTTTCAATACTGTAGCTCTGTAATAGAGTTTGAACTCAGGGATGGTAATGCCTCCAGACATTCCTTTATTGTATAAGATTGTTTTGGCTATCTTGGGTTTTTTGTTTTTCCATATAAAGTTGATTATTGTCCTCTCAAGTTTTGTGAAGAATTTTGATGGGGGATTGCATTGAATCTATAGATTGCTTTTGGGAGAATTGCCATTTTTACAATGTTGATCCTCCCAATCCATAGAACCTTCATCTGACGATGGATGGAGATAGAGACAGAGACCCACATTAGAGCACTGGACTGAGCTCCCAAGGTCCAAATGAGGAGCAGAAGGAGGAGAACATGAGCAAGGAAGTCAAGACCGCGAGGGGTGCACCCACCCACTGAGACAGTGGGGCTGATCTTATGGGAGCTCACCTAGGCCAGCTGGACTGGGACTTAAAAAGCATGGGATACAACCGGACTCCCTGAACATGGTGGACAGTGAGGGATGCTGAGAAGCCAAGGACAATGGCACTGAGTTTTGATCCTACTGCACATACTGGCTTTGTGGGAGCCTAGCCTGTCTGGATGCTCACCTTCCTAGACCTGGATGGAGGGGGGAGGACCTTGGACTGCCCACAGGGCAGGGAACCCTGACTGCTCTTAGGACTGGAGAGGGAGGGGGAGGGGAGTGGGACGTGGGGAGTGGGGGGAGGGGGAAGGAAAAGGAAGGAGGGGAGGAGGTGGAAATTTTTAATAATAAATAAATAAATAAATAAAAGCTTTATTTTGAAAGATAAAAAAACAAAACCCAGCAGTGTAAGACACTGAGTATGCATATCTGTCGCACACACACACACACACAAAACACACAACACAGACACACACACAACACACAGGCCCCAATGCACACCAGTGTCATAATCTGTTACTAGGTTTATTATAGTCAGGAAGCACAATGAAGTTTTAGACTTTTGAAACAGAGGACTTGGAATTCTAGTCCAGGCTTGTCCCTAGATTAGTCACATACTTCTTTTTTCTACACCACATTACCCCACCCCTCAATATAAAATTAGGGAGTTGAGATAAGGAAGTTGTCAAACACATTGTGGTAGTCAGCCACAAACCGTCATTTTTGAGAAAAATGGTGATTTTGAAATAAAAAAAAATGATCCTTAGTGATTTTTCTGTTTCTAAATTTTGTACAAACATAAATGTTGATTGTTAAAGCACTAAGATAACCAGACTATAAACATTCCATACTCGTAAAATATCTGCCCACAGGTCAATAAAATTAATATTTGGGATGTCCTCTCAAAGATGAGACTCATGTATGTAGACACACACCCTTGTAAATATACTAATTTGTGATCTTTTAATTTTTATTTTTTGGCATTATTTTTATTAATGAGTTTTATTATGGCATGTATGTTTTGTTTTCATTCATTCATGACCCCACTGCCATCTTCCCCTTGTGCCTTGCTCCCCTCTGGCTGGTTCCTTTCCTTTCCCCTTACATCTTCATTTTGCCTTTTTTTTTATGGAGAATCCACTATCGCTTCTACTTTTCATCACCCTTGATATCTCGTCCTCCCTTCCCTATGTCTCATAACTTACATACACATTCGCAAACACACACACACACACACACACACACCTAAACATAATTTTAAATCTGGTTCCCTATAAAAAGAGACTGTGTGTACCACTTGTCTTTCTGAGTCTGGCTATTTCACTTAACACAATGAATTTTTAAACAGCATTCTATGCTCGTGCATGTACTGAACACAGGTGTTATTTATGACTGTTGGTGTTTTCATAGCGTTATATTCCACGACAAGCTTACAATTTCTGTGTCCCATCACTTACTCTCGGGACTCTAAACTGTCTCTCGCTTATAGCTGACAGACAGCTAAATACGATGTTTGTTCTGGTGAACACCCTGACGTGTGTTTGGAGGCGCTTATCTGTTCCAAGGGTCAACAGCTGGATCAAAGAGTAATCCTGACTTGAAGATTCATAAAGTATGACATTAGAGCAGGCTGTAAGATGTGTCAAGTGATGGTCCTTTCGCGTGCAGGAGAGAGAGAGAGAGAGAGAGAGAGAGAGAGAGAGACAGAGACAGACAGAGAGAGAGACAGAGACAGACAGAGAGAGACAGACAGAGACAGACAGAGAAACAGAGAGCAAAGAGAGAACCAGACACACACATGGAGAGACAGATGGAGACAGACACATACAGAGAAAGACAGAAAGTGACAGAGAGAGACAGAGACAAAGAGAGAGCAGAGAGAGAAACACACACACACACACACACACACACACACACACGATGGGGGGAGGGGGCAGAAAGAGAGAGACATCCAGTATATGCAGTTAGTTTTTCTTTGCATCTATAATGCAGAAAACTGCAAGGCAATACTCTGATGTGTGAACAGCTATTAGCTCTTGATTTCTGGATGAGAACGATTTGCAAATTGAATTCCTTGCCATTCTCTGTGTTTCCTGGTGGCTCTGCAACCCTGGGGAAGAAGGGAGCAGAGATTTGGAGTAAGAAGCAACAGTGGTTTCTGCATCTAGCTACGCTGCCTGGAATGGAACCAGAAACATGAGAAGGGAACATCTGTGTGGGAAGAGACAGCAAGAGAGGAATTCTTTTCTTTCTAGACTGCAGAGGAAAGTTTTGGCTTCAAAGGGGCAAAAAGAAGAAAAAAAGAAAAAAGAAAAAGAAAACCTATCAAGGTTCAAATGCTATCCATTTATCAATTCCCTCAGTCCTTGAGCTCCATCGCACTCTGGCAGAAAGAGCTGCTTCTGAGAAATCAAATTAGGACAGTGCCCAGTCCGGCATGCACCATCTGCACGGAGGGCTCTTTGACTGGCTTTGGTAAAGACGTTGGTGAACTGATTGCTTTTTATGGACCAAAGACCATGAACTGGTCCAATATCCTTTATCTGGAAGGCTGCAAGGGGCGAGCTGCTGGAATTTAGGGCTTCAGGGAGCTCTTCCTGCCTGGATTCCATTCAAACAGTGAGAGAACGCGCAGGAAGAAATCTGTACTCAGCAGAGGGTGCAAAGGAGACTCAGCAGGACCAGTGTGGGATGGTGGTCGGGACTCAGAGCAGCCTCTGCCAGACCCTTGAATGCCCAGACTCTGGCACCCCAACGATAAATTTCTTTTCGTTGCTACTCCATAACTGTAATTTTGCTACTAAGCCGTGTCTCAGTTCCTAAGACCCTTGGAAAGACATGGTTTCTGATGGTCGCAACCCACAGGTTGAGAACCACTGGCCCAGAGCAACGGGAGGGGGCGAGGCTTCCAAAGACCCAGTCTGGGCATGCAGGAAATGTCAGAGGCAGCAACCTGCGGGAGGGCAGGCAAGAGCTTTGCTCCGCGTGGGAAGGCATCTTCTGATTGATTCCCTGGTACATAAGCCAGTGACGTTAGTCAATCAGCACAGGATCTGCGTGGGGTGGCGAGAGCGAGCAGGAGTGGGAGGAGAGGATGGAGGTGGAAAACGTGCCAAAAGAACTTGGGATGCCCTCTAGAAAGAGCATTAGCTCGGGGAGGGGGGATTGGGACGACTCGGGATTAGCCTTCAGGGGAAAATGCTGGGAACGGGCTTTGCTGGCAGGGCGGCCACCAGAAGCGCAAGTGCCATGTCCAGGGGAGGTATTGCTGGCAGAAGCACTCTGTACCCTGCAGAGTATGAAGTAAAGACCTATCCTGGGCGAAGGCCTTATGGGGAGCCAGGATGTCTTGGGAGCTTGGCAGCCAGGGCACCCATGGGAGCATCTACGAGACTATCGAAACAAGAGAAACAGAAACGGCGAGGGGCACTATCAGATGACTCCAGGGTCACACCCTATGCTCATGGCAAAACACCAATGTACATAAAGTAAAACTAAATAAAAAATTTTAAAAAATGTACAATAAAAAAAAATAAGCTGCTATTAAACACAGGTGGAAGTCACACAGGATTGTCCATATGGCTCAGTCCTTAGACAGGAACTCAGCATTGTGGGAGAGGAGGAGTCTCTAGAGAAGGAAGTGTACTTTGCCCTTCACCACCCCAACCCCTCCCTTACACGTTTCATTACAAGGGTCCCATCAAGGTTTACTGTTGATCACTCGTGGCTGAGATCCCTGCATTTTTTTTTTTTTGGCCTAATGGTTCCTTCAGAGATGCCCACTTAATCAGCACACGCAACAGGGTGACCCACCCCCAATACCGACATTTCTGTTGTCTATCGGAGCACATTCATAGCGATTGCCCAAGGGTCACAGGTTATAATGAATGCCTGCTTTATTCTCCCGTCTCCTTCCCAAGAGCAGGCTCTCCCTGAAGGCAGAGCTCAGAATGCTCTGCTCGCCCTCGCATCCCAGGGGGATGGGCTCATCATAAAGATTTCCTGAATAATTACCCGAGTGAGTGAGTAAGGAACCCAGGGAGGGGCCAGAGGTTTGAGGAAAACACAAACTCAATGGAAGAGTAGACAGGCCGGGAGCATGGCAGGCTGGTCCATTCTGGGGACGCTGATCTATCTGTAACATACGAGGATGTGTAGCTACCCTTAAGGGTCACTGCTGGAGGATGGAGGAGCCAGGCTCTTGCTTGGCAATCCTAAGGCAGTATTCACATTCTTTGGCGTACACACATCCTCCCATCCACTCCTTCCCCTCCCTTCCCCTGCACCCAGATTCACTGAAAGAGCAATGCGACAGGACTTGGGAAGGGGCAGAGCCCCGGGCATTTGAAGGTTTGCTGGGTATCAGGCTCTGTGAAGTAGTTCATACATAGGATCATCTCTTTCCCCCAGGCAGATTTGTAAATTGGGTGTCAGTGGCACCCCTTTGCACTGGAACTAACAGATGCCACCAGATTTGCTTATGGGAACCCTGCTCAAGGGCAAAGCCAGGATATTAACCTAGATTTGTTTCTAATTCTGGCGTCTCTAGGTTTTTTTCTAGACAAACTCGCCCCACAATGAAGTATGTTTAGAATGGTGGCTGCTTTTCGAAAGGCTTAAAGCATTTCTGAGCAACCCAAGCTGTTTCATGGTGGTGATGGTGGTAGTGGCGTGTGTGTGTATGCGCATGCGCACGCACACGCACACACGTGTGTGCAAGTGAGTTCTCAAATATGTGTGATGGGAATGCCTATGTTCTAAGTATTGCTGAGTAACTGTGCTAATCCTTTAAAAATAACTTTTCCATCTCAATTATTTCACTTCCACTGTGTGTGTGTGTGGGGGGGGGCAGGTGGAATGTTAACACCCAATTTTAATGGCATCAATAATGAAAATCGATGTGTATTTACTCAGTGTGGGGTAGATTAAAGGTCTTACACCTGTGATTGCACATGGTCTGGCAAGATTGAGACGTGGCAAAGTCAGCCTGGATGACAGAAAGGGCATGAAGATCCTTAAAGAACAGAGGGGTCTCCCTGAACGTTTGATTATAGTGCTCTTTGGATTCACCTAGCTGTCATTGTCCTGTCCTAGCGACCTCGAGGTAGGCAGTCCTAGTTAGGTTTGCCTAAGAATTTCCTTGCCAGTTCACCGGTAATGCTTATCCTACCTGTGAGACTCAGCTCCCTCTGAGTTGCCAAGATGTCCCTGGAGACCTAAACACTGGACTTGTCAAGCCCTCGGCAGGTGTGGGGAGCTGAGGCTTGGGACCTGCTGATTTTCAAAGGGGAGTCATTTCCAAAGAAGAGGTGAACAGGAGGGTTGGATGGAGAAACCGGAAGCAGCTAGTCTCCCACACCCCACCCCTGCTTTTTCTCCCACGGAGCGGTGGCCTTGTTACTGTATTTGAAGTGATTAAACTTTCTTGGGGTACTTAAGTTTTTCTTCAAGTGCAAGGGCACAGCGTGACTGAAGGGCAGCCAGAGGTCACCTGGCAGTATTTGTTTTGATCTGTTATCAAAAGCTCTACTCATCTCCAGCAGAGAACGGAACTGTGGTTGGAATCTGTTTTTTCGTGGTCTTAGGCATCGGGGTTGGGTGGCTTGTGACAAACGCCACGGGAGTGGAAGAGTCAGGGCTCTGCTCTGGGTCTAGTTTGCTGACAAAATCAGCTTTGGCACTCAGGGGTGTGACTGTTTCCTCAGTGTGGTCAGGTCTTGTGTCTTGAGAGCTGGAGACAGTCGCCACTGCAGAAGAACCTCTGAGCTTCCTCCAGGACAGTAAGGAACACCTTACCTGCTGTGTGACCACAGGCCAAAGGAAGCCACTAGGAGGAGCTAATGACTGACCAAGTGTGTGCTCACCAATATTTAATGTCAATTGCTTCACCAAGTGCCCAACCTGGGCTCGTTGCAGGCTCCGGGTATTTAATTATTCATGTGGTAATGGATGGAGCAGGGATCGTCTGCCCTTCAAGCGGTTCACAGAGGAGAACAGTTGTGGCTCCCAGTTTCATTTGTGGGTTTATTTGTGCCAGGAGGACGGCGCTTCAGCCTTACTGCAACAGGACAGAAGAAAGACTGCATCAGCAAATCTCCCACTTCACACACACACACACACACACACACACACACACACCCACATGCAAACCATCAATGCCTTCTACAAACAAACTACAACTCCTCCCCTACCAAAACAATGAAAACGATCTCAGATCACAATGAATACCTTGTACAACATCTGGGGAGTCCTTCTTTCTGTTCTGCCCAAGGAGTGAGATGAAGCAGGAAGAGACCATGACATTTAATGCTTGAAATCCAGCTCTGCAATTTAACAGTTATATATTTTGACACTATTTCTTAACCTCCGGATTCCTCTTTTCCCTCTCCCTGTGCCGTCCTGTGGTAAGGATAAAATGAGTCTGGACATGCCGTTGCATGTAGAAGAGGGAGCACCCAGCTCTGTTTGCTGAGTTTCCTGCTTCTCAAGGCTGGCAGAACTCATTTCAAATGACATCATAGTTCAAGTGCAATCACATGGCTCTCCTCTGCCTTTTCATCAGGCAGCTCAGCCCAGCCTTGTCAGCGTCAGCACAGCCTCCACCCGCTTAAATATTCTCTGCAAAGGTAGACAAGGGGGGATTTGGCATCTCTGAAACTCCTGGGTTACATTATGCTGTCTGATTTACCCCAATCCATAATCACGTTTTCCCTGCTCTGGGCAGGAATTCTAGCAAGCCACATCGGTCCTTTCAGCTTGCTGCAAAGGCAAGAACCTTGAAGAACCTTCAGTTCTGTGTCTTTGGATGTATTTTTGAAAAAATGGTTAAAATATGTACAGCCATCCATACTCTTAATGTAGATGGGTTTGGGGGTCAAGAGCACTCAAAACCCTTTCAGTGGTTTGGTTTCCAGCTCTGACACGGTGACTCACAACTGCCTGTGACACCCTGATCTGACGACTGTAGACTCCTGTTTGTACACAGAGCACCTAAACTCAGGAGGGCAAACACATATACACACTACAGAAATAGATCTTAAACGTTGGGACTTAATGTGGTAAAACTTAGAAACTCTCTTTGGTAAGAAAACATTTGAAACTCATCATGGCCGTATTATACACTGTTGTAGAAACTTATGATGGCCGTATTACACACTGTTGTAGAAAACTTAGGATGGCCATATTACACACTGTTGTAGTATGTGTGTCTGTTAGAGCAGGTCACAGGGTTGCAATCCTACTGCCTCAACCTCTCAAGTGCAGGGAATTCAGCCACGTGTCACAGCACCTAGCTATGATCATTTTCATGTGAATTTACCATTTAATGAACAGTCTGGAAATACAAGTTTAACCTTTCCAACTTATCTGGTCATGAAGCTAATACACAGTAGAAGGAGCTGTGGAGGATAAGAAAGTAAAAATAAAGATAACAACCACCTAGTAAGTGGACTGTTCTGCAATAAACTCTATTTTTTTTAGGGGCTTTTCTCTGTGTGTGTTTTATGTTTATATATGTTTATGCATATATGTGTGCATATACACATATGTATGTGCATATATTTGTTAAGGTTAGATTATCCTGCATGGCCTAAATATTTTCAGTTAGCAATTTCACAAATATTATATCCTTACAGATTAAACAATACTATATCTAGGCCTTGGAGAGAGTTCAGAGCATCAGAGTACTGGCTGTGAAATCAAGAGATCCTGAGTTCATATCCCAAGCCACCCATGTAAAGTCATGCATGGCCACATGTTCCTGTAATCCCATGTCATTGGGTGGAGACAGATTGCGTCATGTAATATACACTCCATGTCAGTTATTATGGATGTTACGGTGGACACCAGGAGGAACGTATGTAAACGTGAGTTTGAATTTGTGATTATCCCCTGAGGATGGGTTCTGTTAGAAATAGTACTAGTGGCATACAAGTTTTAAGTTCCATTTTTCCCCTTCTAATTTGTTCTTTTCTTTAGTTAAGCAAAACTGAAGGAGGGTCCAGGGCACTCTGTCTGAATCATGAGGACTGCCACTTTAAAGAAAAATGAGCAGTCATTAGAAAGTATCAGACCGATAAGGGGCGTGTTCCAATATATGCCTTTCTAGTCTTTCTTATTGATATTTTTCTTTGACAGTTCCATTCACATATAGGGGAATTCCATTTACCCCATCATTTTATCTTACTGTCACAATTGTCAACCCTTTCCCTCCCCCACAGGTCACTTTCCCACCTTGGTGCCTTTTTGTTTTCTTTTGTGAGCCAACACATTTAACCATGGTCATCCTTGAGGTAATGGGCATGTTGTGGAGGTTTGTGGGTTCACCAGTGGGGATATGCTGAAGAAAACAGCCTTCAACATCCATCAACAGCCAATAGTTTCCCCAGAGAATGGCAGGACAGTGGACTATTTCCATGGATGACTCAGGCTGATAACTAGGAAGCCTAGTTGATAAGGAAAATACAGAGCAGATTCCATTAGAGTGATCTAGATGAGATGATGAGGCTGACACAGGAGTGTGGGAGGGGTGAGGTGGGACCAGGGGAGGTTATATTATGAGTATCTTTAGCATTAGAGTCAACAATATCTAGTGCAGTAGGGTATTGAAAGGAGTGAAGTTAAAGTGGCCACAAAGGGCTTTGGCCTGAGACTTTAGAAGGACAGAGCCCTGGCAAAGATTGGAATGGGGAAGGTGAAGACAAACAGGTGCAAAGGTAAAAATGGTACTTAACATTTGCACGAGTGTTTAAAGGTCATTCACCTTCTAAGTGCAGATGTCGCAGATGTCGAAGTAACATGTCTTGATGAGCATTTTTGGGAACATAACCCTACACAAGTAAATTTCCATGTGTAATATCATAAAATTTTTTGCTAAGTTGAGCTTTACATGCACATTACTCACATTTAATACTTATTTTTGCAATTGTTTGGAACTTAAACCAGTAAAAAAAAAAATTGAAGGAAAAGGATTGTTGACAGAGGTTTCTGTCTTGCCTGGTCCCACTGTTCAATCCCAAAGAAACACACAGAGGCCTATGCTAATTATAAACTGACTGGCCTGTTAGCTCAGGCTTTCTTATTAACTAATTATTACATCTTACATTAACCCATAGTTCTTGTCTGTGTTAGCCATGTGGCTAGATACCTTTTATCATTGAGGCATTCTCATCTTGCTTCCTCTGTGTCTGGGTGATGATTGTAGACGGAGCCTTTCCTCTTTCCAGAATTCTCTTGTTCTGGTCACCCCACCTTACTTCCTGCCTGGTTACTGGCCATTCAGTATTTTATTAAACCAGTACAAGTGACAAATCTTTACAGGGTATAAGACCATTGTCCCATAGCAATGGATAGTTTAATCATTGGCAATGTTTAGTGTTGTTGGGTCATGGTATTCACAAACGGGATTTTTTGTTTATTATTATTTAGTGATTAAGTTATTTTCAAAAAACCTTTCCACAGGCACTATTCCATTGTGTTGTTTGTACCCCAACTGTACTCCTTCAGTCTCCCTGGCCCTCTGACATGATTGTTATCCACATGGATTTACTTTGAAGGTTTCATATATTGATGAATTTATGATGGAGTTAATGAGTTTTGAGCTGCAACATCGAGAACCAGCTCTAGCAGTGTGTTCACAAAAGTAAGGTAACATTAACAATTGCCCCTGCTCACCAAAGTACAAATAAGCCACATTAACACCAAACTAAGAAATTCATTTGGGGAAGTATAGCTGTGGCTTTAGGGGAGACTGCTTAATAGTGCATAGTTTTCACACAGTTAAATTTTTACCACTGTTCTTCCTTGTCATAGTTAAAATTAACAATACAGTAATTCTATTGGTATCAAGGCATGAAGCCAGGAAATTCTCATATTCTCTTTCTCTGTTGGTCTGACAGAGGAAAAACAATGTGTGAGAGCTACAAGACCAGAAGTTTCTGTAAAATTAAATTCCCTTTGATCATTTGCATAAAGTCTTCCTAACTGAGGATTCAATTTTCATTGCTACCTATTCAAAAATTAAAATTCTCTCCTTCCAAGAATTTGCTTTGTAAGCAGTACATATAACCATACATGAACTATGGAATAAAATTAGGTTCATGTATTTCTGGGTTTTTTTTGTTTGTTTGTTTGTTTTTTCTTTTCTTTTTGTTTTTGTTTTTGATTTACAGAGACAGGGTTTCTCTGTAGCTTTGGAGCCTGTCCTGGAATTAGCTTTTGTAGACCAGGCTGGCCTCAAAGTCACAGAGATCTGCCTGGTTCTGCCTCTGAGTGCTGGGATTAAAGGCATGCACCACCACTGCCTGGCAGGTTCATGTATTTCTATGAATCTGATAAAATATTTCACTACTCCCAAATAAAATTGCAATGCAAGTTTTTATTTCAAGTCATATCAGAGACGAAACAAATTTTCCCATCAATATAATGAGTCAACTTTTCAGATTGGTTGATTACTTAAACAGACAGGAGTTAGAAAACCACACTGGAGAGAGACTTGGTTTTCTTGTGGATGATGACTTTTTCAAAGCTCCTATGAGCATGTGCTCCATGGAAATCAGCACACTGGGCAATTAGTGCTATCACCCGAAGAGCATAAAAATCAGTCACTGAACAAGACAGCTAGAAATCCCTCCACTGTCCAGCTCATTCAGGAAATGAACCTTACAATGAATCTGGCTCATATGACCTCCCCAGTACCAAGTTATTCGTGTGACCCTGACTTCTCGATGCTCAGTGCTACAAGGCCATGGTGATAAACCATGGAAGATCTGGCATTCAGTATCATTGCTCTTGCTTCTATGGAAAATGACATAAATCCCTGTTAAATGAAGAGGCAACGAAAATTTATAGATGAAACTTGATGGGAAAATTGCATAGGCGTGATTAAGACTGCAGTGTAAATGATTTCTTCCTTGTTTTCATATTTGTAGTAATTTTCAGTTTTTTAAGATTAATATTTTGTTTAAGAACATTTTCTCTATAATATTAAGTTCTGTACAAGATTTTATATTTGTAGTATTGATTGCTCCCTCCTAGCCTTTTATTCCTAAAAGAAATTATTTGAAATTCTATGAACTTTAGAGGAGAGTTGTGTTTCAGCTGCCATATTATCCCAGATTAGCCTCAGCAGGCACCTCCAGGCCAGAGAAAGGTAGAGGGGGGGTAGGGTGAGGAGTGGGGGGGATGGCTTTCTTAGAGCAGTGGGTCTCAACCTGAGGCAACCCCTGTGGGGGTTGAATGACCCTTTCACACAGTCCCATATCAGAAAGCCTGCATATCCGATACTTACATTACAATTCACGACAGTAGCAAAATCACACTTAGAAAGTAGCAACAAACTTTGGTTTGGGGGCACTATAACATGATGAACTGTATTAAAGGGCCGCAGCATTGGGAACTTTAAGAATCACTGTCTTAGAGATTTCTCTAGCTTTAGTGACGTGGCAAAGGCCTCTGGGAGGTTCTTTGTGCTAACGGTTGAGCTTGACCTATGAGGTGGGCAGTGGCTGAGGCCCACAAGCAGAAGAACTCACGGAACTCCCAGCCTCACCTTGGAGGTCATGGCGTTAGTCAGTAGAGAACTGGGACCCCGTTACCCTTCTTAGGTGACCGATGGTCCTCAAACCTGGTTCCTCGGTCAACTCATTCTCGGTCCTCCATTCATAGGGTGATAAACAGCTTCACTCTGCAAACACACAACCCTGCCTTTTATACAACATAACAGAGAGAAAAGATTTAAAAAAAAAATGGAACATTTACCTCATGTCTAGAAAACCAATTTAAATCGCTGACCTGAATTGTGTTCAAGTAGGTCCCTCCGCATTTCTCTGGGAGTGCCTGGGTGTTTGTCATGTCCCCACAGAGAAGGCAGCACATTTCCCTCCCTTCTCAGTGACCTGTGAGTGTGTCTGCAATCCTGCTTTGCTATCCAAGAATAACCTGGTCTCTCCCGCGAAGGTCAACAAGCAAGGAATTACTGGAATGGCTACATGGGGAATGTGGATTATCTGAGATTTTCACCTACTCCTAGCAGGGCCACCTTGTCCTAGCAGGAATCAGGTTTGGCTTCTAATAGCGTGCCAGAGAACAAGGCGAGGGCCTGCCTATGTTCCTCTTAAAATGCATCGTTTGTTTCCAAGGGGGATAATGTGATTTGCCTCACAGAGGAACTCAGCAGTCGTTGGCTCACCCAGAGGTAAATCAGGGTTAAGTTGCTTAGGAAGCCACACAGGTCAGTGGGCCTGGGCAGATGGATGGAACACACTTGGCAAGTTCTTGTCCAGACATAGATCCCCTGACACAGGAACTAACTGCCCGTCCATTCACGACTTTCCCAGGACCGTTTTCCTGGGTGGCACAGATGCCAAGGGAAGCATACAAAATGAAGATGTCTCTTGACTTCCAGGGGGAAACCTGCTCCCAGCACCCCAACCTTCTTCCTCCTCCCCCCCCACGAAAGCCAAGAGACTGAAACAGATTTTGGGTCAGAGGAGACTTCAGATTTGAACCGCGTAAACAACGCTGTGGGACGCAAAGCAGCAGGGACTGCCGGTCATCCAAGCATTCAGAGAGATTATGAGAAGTTCTTTTTCTTTTTCTGACTTAAACATATCCATCCTCTCTTCCTAATTTTTATAGAAGTCAGTGTGTTTCAATTAAATGTGCCAAACTGCCAAAGCCTGTAGGACATGTGAAGGAAGGTAGGCTAATAAAGTCTTAAAATATGTCAGCAAAATCCAACATGTTTGTGCTCACAAAATCGATGATTCAAGGGTCTCACACTTCTCTGAACGAGAACAACAGCTCACTGAGTGTGAGTGAGTCACATCCAATGCAAGTCCAGACGTTCAGATGGGCAGGCAGTGTTATTGAAGTATGGAGTAGCAAGCCATCCTGATCTCCTGGAAGACTAGAGAGCATCAATCCAGATCAACAGATTTCGTTTACTGAGGGTGATCCGTATTTGTCCTAACACTGGTGAGATAAACTTTTAATACCACTTAGCTTCCGAATTAACCTCAGTGTGACTTTCTTTCACAAATACAAATTCTCGCCAGTTATTCTATACTTGTGGGTCTCCCTCCCCACTGGGTTAGACAAACAGATTAGCTTTTTGAAAATGGTAAAGCAAAATGAAGAAATCCCTTAAGAGATGGTATGGGAGCTCTATTCTAAATGTAAATAAGAGGCTAGATACAAAAGAAGAAATAGAGAGAAACGGGTTCCCCACAGCACAGTCACCCTGAACCAAATAAAGGAAGTTCTTTTGTGAAAGACTTTTCAAAAAAATTAGGGGAGTCCTGGGGATGCAGTTGAGTGGTTGCCGAGTAAGCACAAAACCCTGTGTTCCATCCTTAACACCACATAAAACAGAGAATGGGAACACATTATAATCCCAGCGCACAAGAGTAAGAGGCAGGAGGATCAAGAGTTCAAGGTCACCCTCAGTTATGTAACAAGGTCAAGGCCAACGTGGATGATAAACGACTATACCTCAAAACCAAACCAAGCCAAACCAAACCAAAACAAAACAAACCAACATTTTGCTCCAATTTTGTACCAACTTTTGCATATTATTTTATTGTGCTCAGAACCAATTTGTACTAATCATACGGATGTCAAACAGCTCGTCTGTTGATGAGGGTGCAGCGATGTCTGTTCCGGTGTGCAGGAGTCTCATCCTACTGGGCTGTGTAGGGAAAATGCAGGTAGCATGCTGGCCTCTGATCTCAGTCACAGCTGAGAGGTGGGCAGTCTAGGCCTGCTGTTCTCTTGACCAGCTTGAGCTACATATAGATTCTTTCCTTCTGCCTTTTAAAGGAAATCCTCTCAGAGAAGTGCAGAGGCTGTCAGAACTGACAGGCCTGTGCATGGACAGTGGGGGATGGGAGGGCTGAAACACAGGAGTCACATGACTCCCTGTCTCAGCCTTTCTGTGCTCATGGCTTTCTTCCCTGAAGACCCTATGGGGATTTTTTTAAGAGACCAAAGAACTTACATGTAGCACTTGTCTGAGTAAATGGGTACTCCATGTCCTCGGCAGAGGAGAAAGGCCATTTTAAATGCTAAAGTATGTCTAAAGTGAACAAGAGTAAATTCTGGAATCTGAATGGCTTAACTATGAGAATTTGGCTCAGGCCGGAAACTGCATACAGGAAAAGACAAAAGCTTGCTTTCCTAACTCTGTTCTTCAGGGCTTATTACTGTTTGCCATGCCATTCCCTCCCCCCCCCGTACCCGAATAATCTTTTCAACAAAATGGGGATCAGGAAAGGAAAAGGAAATGTCCACAATGCAAACTGGCCCCTGGGAACCAGCACTGATTAATGGACGATTTTATGGCTCATTTGTAAAAAAGGAAACTTGAACAGAGCTCTCTGTTTACTTTGCTCCTACAATTCAAACCAAGGAGACAGAGAGCAAGATGTGAGAGGGCGGGGCATCTGTAGACCTCAGCGAACTGTGCAAATAGATTGGGAGCATCTGAGCATTAAAGAGCCCCAATTTCCTGGGGATTTATTGCAAATAATGACTGTCAAGGAATGACAAAATGCTAGTGCATCCTTCACTTTCCTCCTTACCAGTGTAAACTCAAGCCCACGTGAAACATGAGAACCTTAGGGATGAGTCTCCCCAAATGAGCACCTGTTATCATCGTAATGGCTAATGGACATCGTGGCTGGCTTGCTTATACACTTGAGAGTGTGGGTTTGCCTGTACATGCATATGTGAGCATGTGTGAAAGGGATTAGATGTGTCCTTGGAGCAAGCATGCGTGCTTTTATGAGTTAGGTCTTTCTCGTGCAGAGTTGCTTCTCCACGGTTCTCCATCTGGGCGAGTCTAAGAACAAGCTTGGCTGATCTCACTCAAAGATGAGTGCTGGGCGGTTGTTTCTAAACCCTCGAAGCTTAACATGCAAAGAGGGCCACTTGAGATCTCAGAAGTGGGTTCTCCCTGCCTGGCAATGCACGATTGTTTGAATGGCATTAAATCCCAGGCTTCTCTTTCTGTCACTCAACCTTTACAGGTAGCTGCTTTAAATTTCTTCAATAATATAAATTAGCACCAGAAGAAAACAAAGGGTCGTACGTAGATAGAAGGCGAAGTAAGCTCACTTAGGCAGGCAGATGCTGGGAAGCTTCCCTTTGGATGGTGCACCAGGTGGTGTTTGCAAAACTCCCCGCTCTCCCAATGCATACAGCCATCTGCACATTCAAGAGGCATGGCCTAAGTTTTGTGTTACATTTTGCCTCAGTTTCTCAAGTCATTGCTGTTTCATGGGACAATTTTGTTCTGGAATCTTCCCCAGTGCTGTATTAATCCCTGGTCTAGCTTCTTTTGTTTGCTATATACCAATGGTTATTATACAACAAAATGTCTTTTTTTGTTTGTTTCTTATGTTTTTGAGACAGGACTTCTCTGTGTAGCCCTGGCTGTCCTGGAACTTGCTCTGTAGACCAGGTTAGCCTCAAACTTAAAACTCAGAGATCTGCCTGCCTCTGTCTTCCGAGTGCTAGGATTAAAGGTGTGCTCCAACCCCCTCACCCCCCAGTGAAGAGGTCATTACTTACTATAGAAATGAAGTTTTCTTCATCTGAGTGTCAGAATCGTAGCTCAAGCTAGTGTTTGAACACCAACCTTGCTTTTGACTCTAGTCACTTAATCCAATTCCTGGACCACGGGTTCAAACAATGCCTGCCGATGCTCAGTTGTATTTCTTGGTTCTTTCTCTTGTCAATTAGTCTCATTCTTTTCATGACGACTAGACACACAGGCTTGTGGCACTGTCAGCAAGGACTCCATGTCCTTGTTCCAGCCACAGCATCCAAATGCCACAAAGGTTCTTGATTTCCCACCACGAATGTCCTATGCCCCTCCTCAAACAATCTCTGGATTCGAGCGGGAAGAGCGGCTGGCACAGTATGGGTGGCCCAGATTTGGTTGCGGTTTCTTTCTGAGTCTTTCTTAAAAGAACAGAAAAAGTAAAGGTAGAAACATAGTAGACAGAGCAATGGATACTGTCCTTCATATTGTTAGACCCCTCACAAATTAAAGCTTCATTAACAGCCCAACAGATACTAAAAATCAAACTTTAAAAGAATTACAGTAATGTGCCAATGTCTTCTTTAAAAAAAAATCATGGCATCCTATTTCTGAAAATATACTGACAACCTAGTAGTGGGGTTGTGTTTCAAAGGACAGATATTAGCAAAAGATAAGTAACAGGCTGATTTTTCAACTGTCTTTCTGGTTGTACCGGCTTAGCATTCTCAGTAGGCAATGTCTATCTAAATGACCTACTAAGGAATCTCACTTAGAATGCATTTGGTAGTGGATCTAGAGAAAGGTACAGGCAAGAATGTAGACCTCATTCTATTTATAGCGCTAAAGGAAAAGGGAAACAGGACCCAAATAACCCTGCTTGTGAAATTAATTAAAATAGCACTTTCACTGACTTGGCTGATGAAAAGAATGTTTTCACAAATTGTTTAATGAAAATATAATAAAGTGTACCTATTAGGTGTTAAGTTTAAATCAGAAACCGCACAGATCCAGAATCTCAATTTTGTAAAACTAAATGTACCTGGGGGGTGGGGGGAGAAGTTGAGAAATGGAAAACCTTGGCTTTGATAGTCTTCAGATAGTAGAGTTTGGGGGTAAGATTATTTTCCACTCATATTTTTTTAGTTTCTCTCCAAGTATTAGTCTCTAAGCCAAAGGAAAATGCCTTTAAATGTGTGTAAGTGCATTGAGAGGCAATTCAGATTTCTGCTTAACAAGGTATCACACCACTTTCTTTTATAACGTTTTTCTACCCTCCAACTCCTTATCATAAATAATACCCTGCCATACTTTCAGCTCATGCACATACCAATATATTATTTCATTACTTTGTTCACTAATGTGGTTAAAAAAACAAAGAGCAAAATTAAGGATTTGGTAAAATTCTGTTTTTCTTCAGTTCCCGACTTTACTTCTTGCTGGAATAGTTGTGAAGGTGGTTTTGCCTAAACACTTTTTGTAGCAATTAAAAGAACTAATCATTTCTAAGAAAATACTAAAATATTCAATGCACACTGGAGGCTTTTCCCTGGAAAGCGGCGCAGTGAATAGTCGTATTGAGTCTTTGCTGTTTAACGAACTTGCGCTTTGAAAATGCTCCATCATTATGAGGCAACATGGGCTTATAAGAGGATTTCATTACCTCTGCAGTGGCTGCCACAGAGCCCAGTCTCCCCGCCACCTTTGACTGCCACTCTGACTCATTTTGAAGCAAGCTAGGCATCCGTATCGAGGGAAGAATAAAGCCCTGCATGTATAATTAGTAACTTCATGCTTCTCTCTTGGTCCTGACTTGTAGGGAGCAGTTTTTGTTTCTGTAGTTAAAACACAGGGCTGTATTGAAGAAAAAAAAAAAACATTTTTCCCATAATTTCCGCATGGTTGACCAGTTAGCCTTGTTGCATTTTAGATGCAAGAGTTTGTTTTGTTTTGTTTTTGCTTTGTCCATTGTTATCTTGTCAAAGGTTTCATGCCTTAGATGGTTAGAGCAAAGGGTTGAGTTTTTCTGAATGGCACCGAACAGCAGACCATAGATGTTGGCATCACACAGAAAGTTTGTCTAGACATCTAGGGTAATTATAAAGTATAGTTTAGAAGAATCTTGGATGCAATGATACATTTTTGCTTGCTTGATTTGTGGGTTTTTTGAGGGACAGGGAGGAACTCACTCTAGACCAGGCTGGCCTTGCATTCAGAGATGTGCCTGTCTCTGCCTCCCATGTGTGCCAATACAGCTGCTATGATATAGTTCTGTTCCCTAGTTTTTCTGTTGATTTTCTAAAGACAGGGCTTCCTCCTTCCATACGCTCTTCCTAAGAGTCTTAGGTTCTTTAATGGGAAGGACTGTGGATGTAAGAAGATTTGATTATGAGAGGAATCCTCTGACAACCGCAGCACAAGAACCCATCTCCTACTCAGATCCTCCACAGCAACCATTTTCTTCACGTCTCAAATTACTCCATCTCTAGGAGGCAGGTTCAGAGGTTACCATGGTTCATATGTCAGATGTACCCTCAAGTGTTTGTGTTTAAACAGTTCCAAACCACTGCACTCTTTCTAGAGCTTTCCAGGAAAAAATGAGTTGCTAGAGGCCATTCTTGAGTCTCTACAGCCTAGTCCCACTTTGTGTTTACTCTCTGCTTCTAGACAGTAGATGCAATAGGACCCATTGCCTCCCCGGTCCTGCCCCAGTCTCTTCCCCTGCATGATGGCATGTATCCTCCCGAACCTTAAGCCACAGCAAATGCTTGCTTCCTGAAGTTGTGTTTCATTCTGTATCTTATGACAGCAACAAGAAAAGTGGGTGACAGAGAGGGGAACCAGACTTCTCCAGAAAGCTGAGGTCTCCTTTTGCATGTTCCCATCCCAGATTGAGAATATTTCCAGATCAAGGCTCCCAGGGAGGTCTTCTCTCCAAATTCTCCCCCACTCTTAGATTGATGATGTCATTGCTTTGCTTTGAGGCTTCCTGTGTTTGCTCTTAATATTCAAATTAGGTCTTTGAAATGTTTTTCTGTGAATTCTTGTGGTTGATACCTCACCCTACTAATAGTTACCACATCTGGAAAACCATACTGCTGCCTAGATGGCAGTGTGCAAAGGAAAACTAATGCTCACATGCTTACACACATAACAGGTACTCAAGCATGTATGAAGACATATGCACACATGCTTTGAGATATCATTTTGCATTTCATATCCCACTTGCCTCTGCTTTTATGTCTTTGAAAAGCACCGAGTATTTCAAAACCAGCTATAAGTTTTCATCAGGCTTCTTAAAGCCTAAAGAAACCCACTCAGAGAAACTATTCTTAAAAGCACCAATTTGCTGTTTTAATTTTGTTCTTTCATTTATTTTATAAATTAAATCATTGGGGTTTAATTCCCAAAGCCTTTTCTCAGTTTTATGTGAGTATACACATGGAGTGTTGGAAAGGACACTTGGTGACAGGTATGATGTTATTCTAGGAGAAGCTGCCACAGGGACATGGGGCTTCACTTCTAGATTTCTCTTAATCTCCTGTTGCTCTATCGCTTGAGCAGGATGCCAACACCTTCTGGAAACGATGAGAAGAGATATAAAGGGTGTTCTAGGATTAGGAAGCCGGAGGCTTGCATGGCATTCTGGGGCAGACCTGTTACCAACTGCCAAGATACTTAGTATGGAATGTGAAGCCCTTGTGAGATGCCGCACCTCTGTGGGCAGTCTGCATCCCTTCCAAATTCTACAGAAAATATCTCTGTGCAGTCTCAAATAATTAACTTTCTCTAACATACTCAGCATTGTTTGCGTCTCTGTTTCTTTGTCCAAAATGCCTTTTGTCAGTGGCAGGTTTTAATCAGGCTTTCAAAGAGACCCCCTGCTCAAAGAAGCTATACCCATAGGTGGGTGCTTGCTCTGCCATGGTTCCTAAGACCCAAAGTAAACTCCTGAGATTTATTTTATCATTCAAACACACGTCCTCTCTCTTCCAGTGTCCCTCACCATCTGGTGGATCCTTTGAAGACAGGAACAGAACCTTCATCACCCAGGAACCACAATGCGTTGCAATGTTTAGTGCACAATTCTGCCCAATATCTGAGAAATGAATGGTTTACTATCAGTGGATGAAGCCCAAGGAAAATAAAGAAAATCAAACAGAAAAGGACAAATCTACAAGCAGACTTTGTTCATTGACTTTTGCTACAAATAATCCAAGAATTTAATAATCAGTGACCCAGAACCTGCTGGTGTGAAGGGAATAAATTGCTCACATTGTAGAAGACGTATTAATTCTTTGGGGCTATTAAGAGCCATTTAGATTTTGGTTACACAATTCCAAAATTGCCTGCTAGCATTGTGAGCGAATCAGTTAAAGCTGGCAAAGTAAACCCTGCTTTTGGAGAGAAGCCAGGTCTAAATTACTCATGTGTTGGTTTGATTTTTTTTTTAAATGCAGGCTTATAATTTTAAGATCAGTGAAATGCCAGGTCTCTCTTAATGAATAACTAATATTTATTTGTAATTATCCAAGTACGGTTTTCATGTATAAATGGTTATCCTAGGACTGGAACAACGTCAGAAGAAAAGCTTCTTTTTAAAACACAATAGCATCGCAATCTTGTCTTCATTCAGTAGTGTCTTTAAAATGTTTGCAACAACACAAAGGTACACTTTAGTTCAACCTACACTGCAAGGCCACCTTTTTTTAATAGCAAGGAGTATGTTAATGAGGTTAATGAGGTCATATTTTATCTGGTGAATTCAGCCTTTTTTTTTTTTTTGGTCCTGGACATGTTCTCTACACACAAATGTGTCTGTAAACACTTCCTAATCCACAGTCAAATGGCCAGCCAAGTGCCCAGGGAGCGACCCTGACATGTTGTGTATCTGCTCTAAATATGTCATCCCATTTCCATTGCTATCATGAAGCTCTGATTTTCTACTTGTGTCTGGCTTCTGCTTTCCTTCCGATGCCATCATACCCATCTCTTCCTTGAATTCCTCGCAACCTGGGTGGTTGCCTTCTGGGAACATAGCAACCACTTCGATGTCTGTGTGCCTGGCTATCAGCAATCTGAGTCAGTCCCAATACCACCATCGTCCACCTCTTTGCCCTGGTGGCCCAATTTGTCTTTGCTTTCAAATCTGGATTAGGTGACCCCCATGTCCCCTGGAAGAACTTAACTGAAATCAAGTTGCTCTTTTCCATACCAATCACCCCCACCAGGGTTGGACATATTTGAAAGGCAGTCCCTTTTTGGCACTAAGCTTTCTGAGGTCTTCTTACTGTGACTAAATATAACAGGCTTCAAACATTCATTCAATGAATCCGTAAATGGGCTTTTGAGGTTTTAAGAACAAAGATGCTGTCAAGATCTTGTTCTCTGGCTTCGGTGAAATCAGATACCTTCTCAGTTAAAACTTAAAGATTTCCAAAAATTGAGCATAATCTAAAATAATTACTTGTATTTATAAACACAATATGCACACCCATGTATATATTTCTAGTGAGCCAACATTTTGTTTTTTTTTCTCATAAATAACAGATGGCTTGGGGAACTGGATTGCCATTTCCCATTCTCTTCCTAAAAGGAGAAGGAAGGGGCTTTAGCTTGAGTCCTTGAGTGAAGGTGATGCCGTTCAGACTTGATCTGAAACTTTGGAGTCATATGGTCCATTCTACATCTGAGAAGAAAGGGCACTGCTGATCTGATTTGGAAGGAAGAAGGCTGAAGGCTGTCTGGGAAAATGGCCAGAGGTTAGAGACACTGTTGGGGCTGCCATGTCTGGCTGCATTACCTGGGCTAAGCCCATTAGCTGCTCTATACTTCACCATCAACACCTCTCAAATGGCCCTAACCCATCTTACATAGGGGATGAGAAATGGACAACGCTCTCTGGCTGCTCCCTGGTAATCCCCAGGCACCCCAATCTCCTCCTTAGAGGAGCTTTCTCCATCTTTTGGGTAACCCAGTATTGCCCTGAACGAAAGCTGGACTCTTGTGTAGAATATTTTCTAAAAACTGGGTGTAGTGGTACATGCCTAGGCGAGAGGCTAGCCCACCAGCTTAAGGCAAATGAGGCTACATAGTGAGTTCCAAGCCAGCCAGGGTTACACAGGAAAATCCTATATTAAAAAGAGAAAGAACTGCCTCACTATCTGACTACATGACAAGTGTGTTCTCACTCTGTACACCATGAGTTCTTTGAGATTGGGCATCTGCCTTGTACCCGCACAGCAAATAACGAATGAATGTAATATTAAATCTCCAACTCGGTGTTGATTAGTTCATCATTAAAGCTTCATTTCCTTATTACAGGCGTGCATATGCATTCCTCCATGTAAATACCCTTGAGAGGAAGCAGAGCACATCATTGTTAGTTAATAATTACGGATTTATCCACGTTCTGCTAAGCTCGGTTAGAGGACAGGAAATAGGGACTGGTGGTTGAGTGGGTGAGCCTGAGCAAAGAAAGGCAGGAAGCAAGGAGGGAAGGAGCAAGGAACAGAGGAGAGAGGGAGAGAGGGAGAGAGAGGGAGAGAAGGAAAGAGAAAGAAGAGGGAAGGGAAGAGAAGTAGAGAGAGAGGCGAGGGACAGAGAAGGAGAGGAAAGAGGGAGATAGAGGAAGAGAAAGAAAGAGGAGAGAGAGAGAGAGAGAGAGAGAGAGAGAGAGAGAGAACTGGAAGACGTTCATGCTCACACACTCCTTTCTTATCATGGCTTTGGTCGTTAGAATTATTTGGTCCCTCTGCTTTTACCCTTAAACAATTTGACTTGGTGATCTAACTTTGGACAGGTTTGTATTAGAGTGTCTTTACTTTATGGGAAGTTTATAAAATGTGGGGTTTTGTTTGTCCCTCCCTGCCCGCCCCCCACAAAAAGGCTAGCATTAATAAAGAACTACGACAGGGTCATCTTCACTCAGGAGTCAAATATTCTCAAGGTTTCCTGAAAGCTGAATCTATGCATTGTCTAGGGAGTTTGAAATATTCCAAGTTGCTTTTCCTGTTTTTTAGACTGTGTTAGTTCAACCTCTGTTGATGACTGGGTAGACCCATGCTTTGGGCCTTTGAGGTAAGTGCTAAATGGAAAAATTGGGACGTATGTGGTAGTACAGACTCATCTCATACCGAAAATAGAAAACAGAAGAGGAAGATGCTGGGTATTCATAATGCTCATCAAGGGACTGCCCATGAGGCCCTGCCTCCAAAAGATTTCATTATTTTCTAATAGGGACCAAACCTTAAAGTGTCTAATCAACATCCAGCCTATACCTACCCCTGGCTTTCAGTAACTCTTGTTTATTTCATTCATGTTTATTTCCCTGTGAAATGTAAGACAGTTAGGACAGGCATATACTAAACATCCCTATTCCAAAAGGGAGAAACAGAAATGAGGGTAGGAAGATGAGGTGAAAGTGAAACAAAAACCTAGAAGGGGGGACATTAGGCCCTAAAGGTCCATTCCTGGAATGTGGGAACACAACGAAGGGACAGGTCCTCCAAAGCTTGCTGCATCCCAGCAGCTTGGTCCAGGCACCAGGCCCTCAGGTGAGAAGCAGAGCCACTGCCCTGGAGGGAAGAGTCTTTGGCTTGTGTTTGGCTGCTGTCCACTGTGTGGCTGTTCATTTGGCATTGGAGCCTCTGGCTCTAAAGGAGGAGATTTCTAGGGAGCAGCTATCCATGAGTGACATCACAGGAAATGGAATCCAAAGAAACACTTGGGTGGCCTTTGTGGACTATCTTTAGTTTCTGACCCTTGGCAAAAGCCTAGGAGCACATTTCTTTTGGAGTTTGGGGGGGGGGGGAGAATCTGAATTTCAAGGCAAGAACATGACTTGGTAAAACCTCAACATTATTAATATGACGATTTTCTAATTTGTCCTCTTTTATCTTGTCTTTTAGTGTCAAAAACTCATATCATAGGATGTTTGTGCAGGTCCCAGGGCTTATTGGTTAAAGAGAATTGCATATGCGTCTGTCTCTCTTTTCATCTTAGAATGTAAAAGATCAAGAGACAGTCTCTTCATGGGCAGGAGTTCCTGACATGTTGGAGGCGCACCACACATCAAATGCACGACTAAGCCCCATTATCTTTATAGCTACATGACAAGCTAAGTACTAACATGCCAACTTTATGGATAAGAAAACTAGAGCTCGGAGAGATTTAAGAATCCTTGCAAGGTCACATGGTTAGTTCTAAATTCAGGTTTCCTGATCACTAAGCTGTGGCTTCAAACACTGCCACGGATCCAGAGCAACAAGCATTTGAGCACAGGGACAGCCTTCCCCCACCTCCCTAACTCAGAACTGCTAGAAAGCAGTAGCCACAGTACACTTTCCCATGCTGGAAGTTTATCTTGTAAACAGGGAATACAGGCTCAGAGAAGCATCTACAGAGCAGGTTGACCAGATGTCTGCCATTCTCATGCTGAGCTGGATTATAACATTGGACCCTGAGGTAGCCCTTTCTAGACGACAAATGTTGTTTTCTTTCATCATCCCCAGCCAGTAAACACATCACAGAAAAAGAAAACAGAGTCCAGGAAATAATATATTTTTAGTTTCTATAAATTTCATATGCAGTAGTCATTTTAGATGTCTGAGAAAAGGAATACTATGATAAATAGTAAAAATCACCCACAGTCCCATCAATGATTGGTAAATCTTACGGTTTTACAAAGCTGTGGTGGTTTGAATAAGAATGGCTCTCTTTAGAATACTTGTCCTGTTTGAATATTTGGCACATAGGGAGGGGCATTAGTAGGAGGTATGGTCTTGATGGAGGAAGTGTGTACTGGGGGCGGGCTTTGAGGTCTCATATGCTCAAGTCACACCCAGTGCCTTACTCTTTCTTCCTGCTGCATGCATGGCCAGATGCAGGGCTCTCAGCTACCTCTCCAGCACCATAACCTGCCTGTTTGCTGCCATATTTGCCACCATGACAACAATGGACCACTGAACTGTAACCCAGACTCAAATTGAGTATTTTCCTTTATAAGAGCTGCCATGATCATGGTGTCTCTTCACAGCAATAAAAACCCTAACTAACTAATTTAATATTTTCAGCTTTCTTCAACTACTTTTCCTTTGCTATAAATTAAGCAGCTTTCATTTCCTTGACAATTTTTTTTTTTTGGTAAACACTTTTACTGTCTTCCTTATTTTTCATCATGTAAATGCATCATAATTTAATTAGTCTTTCTCCTATTTTTAAGATGTGGGTTGTTTCTGCTTTCCCCCTCCACTTTTATAAATAACACTGTTAAAAGCTTGTTTTATTATATTTTGCTTTCATATCATTTTAAAATTAGCAAAAAAGTTGCATGATTAATAGAGGGGCTTCCATAGAGCTTTTGCCTCAATTGTTTACATTTTGCTCACTTGTGCCTACACCTCTCACACATACCCACTTTCTAAACTATTTGAGAACGAAATGTCCCTTATCACCCTAATACTTCAAACTCCTCCCTGTATATTTTCCTAAAAGCTGGTATGCTTCTACATGGCAACATATTTTTTTTTAATTTAGAAATTCAATATTGATATAATACCACTATCTATCCAATGAATTATCCTTCATTATCTCCTTTTTCTAGATTAGTATGTGATCAGCACAGTAAAAAACATTTTTATATAAACTTTTAGAAAGATATATAATGACCTCAGGTAGGATTTCAAAAAGGAAGCTTGTTGAGTGATTAGACAGGGTTTCAATCTGTCTGTGCTTTTTTTCAAAAAGCCTAAGACTAAGCAATAAATGATGAATAGACACATAGTGGTTCATAGTTCTGGAAGCTGGGAAGTTCGATTTTCACAGCGATAGAATTTAAAGTACTTATTTATGGTTGAACAAGAATGTATGTGGGTGTCTTTGTCATGTTTCTTCTACTATGATAAAATCATGACCAAAAGCATGCTGGCGAAGAATGAGTTTATTTTACAAACTGTTGTAGTCTATCATGAAGGGAATTCAGGGCAGGAACTCAAGGCAGGAACCTGGAAGCAGGGACCAAAGTAGAACCATGGAGGAGTGCTTCTCACTGCCTTGCTCCTCATGATTTGCTCAGCTTGCTATCTTATATAACTCAGGACCACCTTTCCAAAGCCCTGCTTATTGTGTGGGGGCCCTTCCACATCAACCCTGAATCAAGAAAATTTCTCATTAGACTTGTCCACAGACCAATGTGATGGAGGCACTGTTTCAGTAGAGGGTCCTTCTTCCCAGATGATTCACCCTCACTCATGGCAAGCTGACAGGAAGTTAGCCAGCCCAGTGTGGACTATAAAGAAGTTGTTCTGAATACATGTGTGACTACCATGGCAGAAAAAGCAAACAAAGGGTGAGAGGTTGAGGCTCGAAGACCAACAATCTGGCTAGTAACAAATACATTGGAGAAATGTAAAGATTTTAGAAGAATAACTAAAGCTACTTTGAACAAATAGGAAAAACAAGTGATCATGCGTGCTTCTTGAAAATCATTGGTTCACACCCTTTATTTCTCAGCTAACAAAAATAGTACTGTAGCCTTAAATATCAAGCATTGCCCTGGCTTTATAAACACAGTGAAAAACACAATAAACACGGTCTGTTCTCAATAGTCTCAGAGTCTAGATGGGGAAGCAATAAATATAAAATTATGCATATCATCCTTTAATCATTGCACTGGGGCTATGAAGAAACACATGGGTATGTAAAACTTCATAGAAGATGAAAGTTTCTAGTCTGGATACAGGGAGGATGGAGCAGAACAGGCTTCTTGGCAGAGGAAACTAACCCCAGGTTATATGGAACGGTAAAGAAATAAATTCAGAATGAAAACTACGTGTAAATCACATTTCTTTGTGCACTGAAAAGGGCAATCAAATGTCTATTGTTTGCGAGTGTTGGGAACCCAAAAGATGAGGCTCCTAGTTCAAGGTGCTTCCAGAGAGCTTGACCTCACAGAAAAGAAGTATCAAGTTAAGTCTGTATAAGGAATTTGTTTCCTTTTGAGACAGCAAGAAACCTACCCAAACCAAAAGAGGTATCAGGGAGTAGGCCTGGGAAACAAATGCCAGGGGTGGATGGGCAATCACCCTGGGAAGGCGAGCATGGGGGAAGGGCAGGGAACTCCTAAAGGGGAAAGCAGATTTGGTTTAGAGTGGGGTACAATCAGCACCAAGAGAGCCATATGGAGAAGGAGGGGGGAATTCTGGGCAAGAACCTGAGCTCCAACTGTGCTCAATCTGCAACCCATATCCAGTGCCTGCCAGGAGCCCACTTCCCCCGCGGCTTAGTCCAAATCATTGCAGGCTTTTTATTTCTTTTCCCCCAAAGCCATGGAGCGGGTCAAAGAATGTGGATGTGGAACTATGAACTTTGATCTTGAGTCTGGCCTTCCTGGAGACTTCTGTAGCCCTTGGAGCTGGAGAGGATCCAAGGGAGTCAGCCTGCCCGCTAAGGGCACTCAAGTTCCCACCTGGCGACAGGCACAGAGCAATCTTGGAGGTGAAGAGCAAGAGAAAGGCAGGGTTGCCAGGGAGCTAGATTCCAAGTGTAACAACCCGAACTCGAGGAACTGGAGATGAGATGGTTAAAGAACAACTCATTTTAAATATAAATAAAATACTATATACTCTAAGTGCTTTATGAGGAAAATGCAGTTCAGAAAAGCAGATTTGCTGCAGCACTAAATGTTTTAATTTTTTTTTATATGCTGCACGTTAGAGCTTGCATTTTCTTGTACCTTCAAGGCAAAGCCTTTTATGGCTTTGGAGATAAAAGATTTACATTTAAATCATGCTTTCCCTGTGCCACATTTTAACAATAGCTTTTTAAAGTCTTCTGTTCACCCAAAGGTCAGAACACTTTCTTTCTGCCGACATATGCTGCCACCTTAGCCTACTGAGCATATCCTTCCAGCGTTGAAAGTCTAAATATTATTTATTGTGGATGTAAAAGGAGATCCAAGTGCCAAGTGTTTTCCAGCAATGTGGAGACGTCAACCTGGGGTTGCTAGAAGAGCAGAGACACTGTGTGGGAGGAGTCAAGTTCCAGACAACAGGTGCTTCTGCTCAAAATTTCGAGCCAAACATAATACCAGGTAACTCTGGCACGAGTTGAGGAAGGTCCAGAGGGACAGTTGAGCAGCAGACTCACGTAGCTATGGATGTTAGATAGCCTGGTTGCCTAGTCCCTATTTCTTCTCTGACTCTTTCCCTGCCATTTAAATAGATTGTGTGGGCTGGAGAGATGGCTCAGAGGTTAAGAGCCCTGACTGTTCTTCCAGAGGTCTTGAGTTCAATTCCCAGCACCCACATGGTGGCTCACAGCCATCTGTAATGAGATCTGGTGCCCCCTTCTGGTGTGCAGGCCTTCATGGAAGGAATGTTGTATACATAATAAATAAATAAATCTTTTTTTAAAAAAAGTTCAGTATGAAAAATATGCAGCCTGGTCCTTTTAAAGCAGAGCCGAAAGGATGTTTTTGCTGGGTGGTGGTGGCGCACGCCTTTAATCCCAGCACTAGGGAGGCAGAGGCGGGAGTATTTCTGTGAGTTCAAGGCCAGCCTGGTCTACAAGAGCTTGTATGCAACAAAGTGACACAGAGAAACCCTATCTCAAAAAAAAAAAAACAAAATTAATTAATTAATTAATTAAATAAAGCAAAAAATAAAAAGATGGGGGAGACCCTCACAGAGCCATCTCCTCTGTGTTTTCTAGAAGCAGCGCAGTCTGCCAACTTGCCATCATCATTAACACACATTCCAAAGCTCATCATTGCAAAAAACGAATAGGCTTCCAGGATTCCAAATTATGATGGTCGGTGTTAACTCTCAACAGAATCTTGAATCTCCGAGGGAAAGGACCACTGGGCATATATATGGGGAGTCACCCTGATTGTATTCATTCAGCTGAGACACTCCGTCCCCTAGTGGGTGGCAGCATTCCCTAGGTGGGATTCTCGACTCTACAGATGGAGACAGGGAGCTGAGCATCTGCATGCATGTATTCTACGCATGCATTCCTTTCTACATCCTGAGGATGGATGGACGGGATGCGAGCAGCTGCTTCCAAAAGTTCCAAGACAAATCATATCAAACAAAAGCGGGAATTAAATTTTTAATCATTTGTGATTTATTAGTCATTCTATTCACCCTGTAATAATAAATAAGAAGTACTGGTTCTAAACGGTGTAAGAAGTTTGCAACTTTCAGCAACCCAAATGCATCCAATCCCTCCATCCCTGGGTGTTCTTAGATTAAGAATCAATTACAAAGGAAAAATGGTTTATTCCTTTGGTTTCAGGGAGGCATTGTACCCCAGGGAGTCCATTACAGTATAAAAAACTTGACCCAGAATCATTTTATTCCAGCATCTTCCAGCCATAGCATTCTGAGAGAAAATTCCCCTGTTGGAAAAGGAGCCTGCTTTGTCTGCTTTGAACGGTGTGTGGAGGCTGCACTCATCTCCAAAGAATGTGGAAGAAACGTGGACACACAGTGTTTACACAGGCGAGAGCTTCACAAGGACGCGTAGGTCACAGAGATATTGATATTGCTTTTCTCAGAGTAATACTGACAGAAAAGTCCACTGGAAAAAATTCTTTAATAAGTGTTTCTGGTTGGACATCACTTCACAGTCCTGTATAACAAAACTTCTTTCCTTCTAGATTAGAAAATTCTATTTATTCAGAGTTGCAGAGTGCTACCAGGGGACAGCCCCAGGCAGTCCAGGAAGCTGAAGCATTTGCCCTCAGGATTTTTGACCTTCACGCCTCTTCCCTGCCCCCTCCTCTATTCCACATTGTCTTTCCTGTCCTTCTACTTTTATCCAGAGGGGAGTCTCAGGACTCTGCTTTACTTTCTATCCACAGTTTATACTCAGGAAGATATTCACGACGTCATCACGTCGTTCGCACCCATGTCTGAAATTGATCAATTACATTTTTTCCCTAGGTCTTTTATTTTTTGTTTTGGTTTTTGTGTGTTTGCTTGCTTTTCTTCTGGTTTTGGTAGTATGAGGGAACCGAACTCGAGTTTCCCTGGATGCCCGGTGTGTGTCTTCTTCGGTTAAAGCGCCATTCCAAACGGAAGCCTTGACGGTGTGTGTGGAAGCCACATGGCGCATGAAGCAGCGTCCTCCCACTAGCTCGGGTAACCGGAGTAAGAATTATTTTCATTTGGTATTAGCCCAAGGAATAACCACGGTATTTATCCAGCTCCTATGATACTTTAGGGACACCTCTTACACCTTAGTGACAATCACCTTTGCATTCTTATCACCACGTCTAAGAATCAAGGACAGTAAATATATGTGTTTGCATCTACCTCTTACCATCTTGGCTTCGGGTTCTTATCCATGTTCAAATCATCATGACCTTTAGGGAAGGCAGACGAGCTATTGGTAGGAAATTAGGTCATGCTGTTCCTCTCACTTGACTCTTGCTAGAATCATCCTCCAGGACTTGGGTGTCTCTTTGGGAAGACGCTCACTGTATTTTATTAGAATTTGGAGTTATGAAGATGATTAAAAAAGATTAGAACCACTTGTAATTCTCTCATGTCGAAGGTATACCTAACGATGAAGCTGACACCCATTAATCAGAACCAAGAGACAGAGAGTGTATGTTCTCGTAGATAGTGTCACCTTTGGCCAGAGCTTGAAACTCTCACACCTTTTTTTAAAAATAATATCCTAATCTAATATTAGTGTGAGTTGGTATTTTATCATTTCTGGCCACAGATATACTGCTTAGCCAGAAATATCACATGGAACCTGTCCATGAAGAAGCCAGTTGTGATTCCAACTGGTAAGGCCAACAGCCACAGTTGCTGGAACCACAAGGTGACATTGATGACACCCTTTGTTGTGTGTGTCTCTCATGACAGATGATTGCATTGTTACAGACACATGCCCTCTCGCACCCCATCACCTGCTTTTCACTGATAGGTGATTCCTGTCTGACAGTAGGTGCGCATTCCTAGAGTGGACAGGGAAGGGGAATGTGACACCACGCTATTTTTTGCTTCTCGGTTATTTCATAGTGCGTGTTTGAGCTGGTTCCCGTTTGCCAAGTGTCATTCAAAAGTCACGCAATTGTTGGTCCATCCTTGCTCAGTTGTTGATGAGAGTGCCATGTGGGCTGGAATCAAAGCCTTGCTGAAACGTGTCTATTCTACATCTGTTCCTGGCTGAGCTCTTAATGACATGCACAGCGTAATGAGATGTGTGTCTGGTTTGTGTAATGAGATTCTTGATTTGAGTGTCTAATGAAGCCTAGAGCCTAATGAAATATAGAGCAGAATGAGATGCATGGCTTGAATGTATGGCGCATATCTGAAGGTCCTTTCAAAAAATATCAGTAAATATGAGAAAGCCCCTCCTGTCTGCATGAGGTCCATCTACATTTGTTTGATATTTTTTCACGTGTAATTTCTCAGTGCAATTGTCATCTTTGCAGTGGATATTTTTCATGTCAGAAACTCAGAATCAAAGAACTGCCCCTCACCGTAAATGGTAGTTTGAAACATAGTATGGACAATTTTACCCCTCTGAAAAAAAAAGTATCTACCCATTTTTCCTCCCATTAATACACTATTTGTTGATATGACCAGCAAGATCAATGCACCAGCTATAAAAATACTAAAAATTCCATGGCTTGTAGCTGTGAATCGTTTTTTATCATTCAGATGATGTTAGCCACTCAAAGTCAGCTGGGCTGTGTTTCGTACTTGACTAGAACAAACACATGTTTGTGATGAGTTCAAGTCTCCAGGTCTGTGGACTTTGACCATACTGCCGTATGTCTTTGAAAGACATCTGTGGGTGGATGTCCAGTCTAGGGAAACAGGCTGCTGGAGCAGTTGGATTACCCAAGTCTGGTCTTCTATCCTTCACCTGGCAACTCGTGGATTCCTCTGATGGAAGACTCAGTAGATCATGAGGACAAACCACCTTGAGACAAAGGGCAAGAGCCCAGGAGGCATGTGTTTTTACACTCATTCTGCAGACCAACTCTAAAAACTGCTGTATTTGTTTGCACCTCTAGACCACCTAGGAAATCCGAGCAAAAGCAATAGTAATGGAAAACTGCTTTGCTTGGAAATGTAGACATTTGCTCAAAGGGTACTAATACAAGCGGCGGCGGTGAGCATCAGAAAACTTATACGGAACACTATGGATTGAAAGAGTACTGAAATGAAGTAGGTAAAACATAACTTCCAGGGAGCACCCAAGCAAAAATAGTAATGGATTATCCCTTAATTTTTCCTTCAGCTTTTGGGAAACACTGTACAGGAAACAAGGTAGGGAAACTATCTCAGATTTGCAGTAAAACGTCGAGGAGGTTTTCGCCCCTTTTCATGGGTTCCTTTAAGCGTATTGCCAGTTGTTTTCTGCCAAGAACTACTGGTGATTGACCCCAGGCATGAGGTATACATTACATGAGACTTGCCCTAAAATTTCTCAAAGACCGAGGGAGAGTTTTTAGCAGTGTGTATCTCATCTGCAGCAGCCTCCTGGATGAAACCCAGGACACTCTTTGAAAATTTATAGAGACTAGTGTATCCTGCAGTTTAAGAGGGCGTCTGAGGTTTTTTTTTTTAAAACATACCCTTGCCAAGGTTTTATCTCTCTCCCATCTCCCAGATTGAATATCCATTATCTCTCAAGCTGCCATTACCTTCAGATGCCTCAGATTTATATGTCTAGGTATTTTATAGAATAAAGGCCTGATAGGGTCTTCTTTAAATACACATCCTAACCGCATCTCAGAAACCAGCAGTTGGTCCCATCACCCCATCCCTTACGGCGATGCTTTCCTATTGCACGGGGACCATAAATTTTACCCCCACATGCATTTTACAATTATGGAAAGAAATGAATCAAACAAAGTACCCAAAGTTTAGGTTTTTTTTTTTCAATTTATTTTCCAGCTGTTCTTTCCTATCCAAGGGATGGTTTGATTTGGTATATGCACAGGTGATCCCATGCAAAGATGCTTGATCAATGCTTATGGTGGATTGATTAAATGATTTGCTGATTATTTACTTCACAATCTGGCATCATTCCGACTCTCTTTATTAGTCCATCTATACTTTCACTTCCCTGGCTCCCTGCTTTAAGAAATCTTCTTCATATACCATGGAATATTTAGGCAAAATTGTTCTTACACTGAAAGAATCTAGAGTTTTTAAATTATCCATATAATGTATTCTACTGTAGTTTAGTAGATCCTAATCAAAACTTAGCTATGTATTTCCCTGTCGCATGACTACCCAGAACATCAGCAGAGGTAATTTTATTTACATAGGAGTCTGGTTCAAGTCTAAAATGTTCATGAAAATCTGCCTTAACTGGGGTGAGTTGATGATACAATTTGTATCCTTGCTACCCAGTGTCTACTCTTTGTATCAATTACATGATCTTTTCTGCGTGAGAAATTTCCGTGGGCATTCTCCTTAGATGTATAAAAGAGAGGATTTTCTCCTCATTCCACTCAGTGAACCAGTGACTTGAACTAATGGCGTTACTCACAGGAACACAGGGGACTCGAGGGCACACACACTGGTGAGAATTCATACCGTTGGCATCTCTGACTCACAGGAAACTCATCACTGCGGAGCCCCAGCATGGATGACTCACTTAAAACTGCGTTACTGATGAGATCCCTGGGCATAGACCTCCAAAGAGACTGACCCTGGACAATCACATACCACACGCCCTCAAGGAGAGGTGCTTTGTGAGGGTCTCTTGGGCATTGCCAGCCCTTCCCCTCCTTCCATAAGGACATGATAATGGAAGTGATCACAACTACTCTCACTATAGAAAGCACCGGTCATGTCCAGCCCGGAAGAGACAGCAATATCGTTTTATGCTGATGTTCAAGGCCAGTCCATGACTGCGTAAGGCCAGTTGGCTGAACTGGCAAGAGACTGGTCCTAAAAATGATGGACTGAGAAGGGAGGACACCTAGGGAAGGACTGGAAGTGACAAGTGGAGGAAAGTCTGGGACTTATCAATGGAGAAAATGTGGCAAATTGGAACTCCCAGAATAGGACCTTCTCTTTACTTGCAGAATCCACCTGGAAAGACTGATAGCAAGAGAATTCCTTTTTTTTTTTCTTTTTGGCTCCCACCATCCTCTTCTAATCAATATCTCTCAGGAAGGATCCAAAAATACACATCTTATCAATCTCTGCAGTGATTCACGGACATTCAAAGTCTGTGAGCTAGGACTCTCAGCATTTCTGGTGCGGTCTCCACATAGTGACCGGTGTGTTCTTAGGGTCTGGCAGGGAGAAGATGAAGACTGAAGCAATGACGGAAGATTTAAACAAACTGTATTGGTACCGAGATCAGACCCATGCCCTCGTTAGTGATCCAGCCCTTGTTAATAATGCATGGATTCAAGACAGCAAATCAATTAGGCAGCCATCAACAGGAGAAACCCTGATACCAAGCCAAAGGCAATTAAAATGGTGCTTGATACTGGTGACTTTATCCCATTTTTAGGCCATGCGGAGGGGTGAGCCTAAGGTTAGGATGGCAGCCTACCTCAATTCTCTTCTGTTCCAAAATGAAGCCCAGCTTCTATACTCAAAGAAACCCAGTGGGTCATTTCCATAACCCGTGAGCTAGCTCTCCTAAAACATATATTATTCATAAGAACTTAAAGTAAATATTTATTTTGAATGTAAATATATTTTCACACACCCACAGTTATGTATGTGTATGTGTGTATGTGTATATATTCCTTCATTCTGCTCTTTTACTGCTGTTCTAGTTTTGACTGTGTTTCTGATCTCAATGAATCTGGTACCTTTTGGTTTCAAGCATCTACAAAGGTGGGTCCTATTGAGCCAGGTCTTTGTCTAAGCTGGCTACTGCCCACAGTGTCAATGTGGCACAGATGGTTTATGTCTATGACATCACACAGGGCAACTCTGTACTTTTATGTTAGGAATCTCAGGCCTGGGGAGAGTAAATCCTTTTCCACAATGTCTGCCCTGTCCCCCCCCCCTTTTTTTTTACTATGCCATAGCCCACTCTATTAACTCAATTGTTGTAAATACGTATTCTATGGCAAACACGAGTTGTTTGTGAAGTGTTTCCTTTACTAAAAACCAACCAACCAACTAACCAAACAACAACCTTGACTTAGCAAGCCATAGTTACGGAAATATGGCAAACACGGAATTTCATTACGGCCGTATCTAAGAAAGGGAGATTACCAGTAACACTTGGGGCATGATAGAATGAATTCCATGGGCTGTGCCAGCCACGTTCTTTTCACACAGAACATGCTCTCATCAGTCAGTCAGCCAGCGAGAAAACGATAGAGTTTCTAATGTCAGGTAAAGACCAAGCCGTGATTTAAGGTAAAGCTCACAGGTGACAGAGCCAAACAGCTTGGCTTTTGTTTTAAATAGCGGTTGCCAGCAGGAGTTTGCAGTTTCCCGGAGAAGGTCTTATCAACGCAAATGTCAGGGAATTTGTTGATTCTGCCTCTCACTTTTGGCAAACATGTGGATCACTTTCTGCTAGCCCTTGGAAAGCCACGATTGTATATTTTGAATCATCGGAAGTTTTACCACTGTCTTTAAATATTACGTAACAAATCTGCACATGCCTGCCCCCTTCTGCATTCAGGATACATCGCTGTGACCACCGTAATCAACCTAATTGGGCAAGAATCTCTAAGCGAAGGCAATAACATTTGTTTACTTCATTGGAGGAGTGAGCTCCCTGCCTGGTAGCACCACATTTAAATTCGGTTTTATCCAGTGCCGAGAGAAACACACCCTTCAGCCAACAGTCTGTTAATTTGAATGTGTTTAAATGAACTGTGCAGGCCCTGTCGGAAACTCTGATAAGTCTGTTCTTTGTCGCCTGTGAGAGGGCACAGTGACATTTAGACCACTTTCTTCTTTCATATTTTGAAGAGCACACAGGAGCAGCTGCCCTCTTCTGTTCTTGAGGTGGCTGGCCGCATGCCCAGAGCTGCCCCGGTAGCCACCGTCCCGCACCACAAATGATTTCAGTTGCACGAGGAACAGGGCAATACTGTGAGATGAAAGGAAAGAGCAGCGTAGTCAGTCACACAAGCCCTGGCCAGCAGAGGAGGGGTGGCTCAGGTCTCTTTTGCAGGGACATTGTGTCTTTGCACGAGTTAGTTCATCTCTCAGAGTGCACTAGGGGTTGCCACCCAGGATGGAAGATGGCGACGCCACATACTCCTTTCTGTTTCCCACCTTCTCTGTTCCTTGTTACATAAACCTTGGCCAGGGACTTTGCTCTTCCCAAATCCCCGCATCCCCAGTGCAGTGACACAGCTCCTGGTGACAGGTCTGGGGCAGGAGAAGGACAAGAATTGGAGGATGTTTTCTATCATATCTCCCACCAAATGCACTCACCTTCACCAGTTTGGTGAAGCTCAAGGGTTGTCATTGCCAAAGTACTCAGTTAAAGTCATTTTTGGAAGAGGGTACGATTCTCTATGACAGAGAGAGAGAGAGAGAGAGAGAGAGAGAGAGAGAGAGAGAAGGAAAGAGGGAGGGAGGGAGGGAGGGAGAGAGAGAGAGAGCACCAAAGGACGGCTGAATTCAGAGGATTGCCTTGCCCTGTGCACCCTCTATCAGGAAAGCAATACTGCCAGTGTCCTGGGGATTGACACACGTCAGGGGTCAGCTTCCAGAATGAGAGAGTGAGCCAGCTGATGCCTCTAGGCTGGGCTAAAGTGAATCCCATGACACACACTTACACAGAGAGCAGCGTTCTTGGGAGTAGAGATTGTGACGAGAACAGGCAGGCACTCTACCACTGAGCCACACTGCCAGCCCCTTTCTTTGTTCTGCCAGGTCTCACCAAGTTGTCTCTGCAGGTTTCTAACTGGTGATGTCTCCACCTCCAAAGCTGCTGGAATTACAAGCATGATTCACCATGCCTAACTGTACGGCAAATTGTTAGAGTATTAACTCTTTTGGATCATACTGTGTGGTGGGTATATAGTATTATATGTTTGTCCAAACCAATTGGATGTTCAGCACCAAAAATAAATAAATGAATGAATGAATGAATGAATGAATAAGCCCAAGAATGGACTTCAATGTTTGGGTGATTTCGATGTGTTATTTTAGGCATGTCACTGACAGCAAACATGCCAGTTGCTGGGGGGTGTTGTTAATGAGGAGGTTCAGTTTATGCAGGACCAGAAATCAGTGGGAGAACTGTATCTCTTACCTCCTTTTCAATGTTCTTATAATCTAAAAAATTTTATAAAAATATAACCCTGAATGCATGCACATATATCTTCAAGGCAGTCTAAAGATTTTAAGTACCTTATTCATTTTTTTTTTGATATTCATTCTTCTGGAAGTTTTAAGCATTGTGGGCCCTTCTTTCCTTCCCTCCCTTCTACCTTCCTTCCTTTCTTCCTTCCTTCCTTCCTTCTTTCCTTCCTTCTTATCTTTCTTTCTTTTTTTTTGTTCCTTTCCTCTCAGATGTAAGAACAAACCATTTACTTTGACCTAGAAATTTTACTTTTCCAACTTTGCGGAAAGGCTAGAAGTGTGGTAACCTGGTAGCCATTTTTGAGAAACTTTCAAGAAAAGCAACACTCTTGTCCCTGTTCTCCAGAATCTACCTTGCCCAGTCCTCGAACATGTGTGCTGAATCAATATCAAAATCTAGAACTTTCCATGACCCATTCTAATGGGTCAGTTATCAAAGAAAGTGAGTTCGAGTGCCAATAATAGGCCTATGCTGGCTGGTGTTAGATCAACCTGACAGAAACTAAAGTCATCTGGGAGGAGGCAACCCCAGTTAAGAAAATGTTTCCAAGCCGGGCCATGGTGGCGCACGCCTTTAATCCCAGCACTCGGGAGGCAGAGACAGGCGGATCTCTGTGAGTTCGAGGCCAGCCTGGTCTACAAGAGCTAGTTCCGGGACAGGCACCAAAGCTACAGAGAAACCCTGTCTCAAAAAAACCAAAAAAAAAAAAAAATGTTTCCATAATGCCGGGCTGCTTGCAAGCCTGTAGGCCATTTTCTTAATTAGTGATTAATTGGGGAAGACTGTGGGTGGGGCCGTCCTTGGTCAAATGATCCTGGGTTTTTAAGGAAGTAGGCTGAGCAAGCCACGAGGAACAAGCTAGTAAATAGGACCTTTCCATGGCCTCTGCAACATCTCCTGTCTCCAGGTTCTTGCCTTGCTTGAGTTCCTTTTCTGACGATGAACTTTGATGATGAACTGTGGTATAGAAGGAGAAGCCAAGTAAACCCTTTCCTCTCCAACTTCCTTTAGGTTGTGGTGTTTTTATTACAGCATCAGAAACCCTAACTAAGACAAGGCCATATTAATCAGAGAGCCTCAATCGATCAGGGATCCTAAGCAGCGATGCTCTTGGGTAGACTCTCAGAACACATGGACCACTACTCACACGTCCTTTCCTTCTCGCTCTAGGGGTTGTTGTGCACATGACTCATGACTGTAGACAGCTGCGGGGCTCATTTTCTTTGATGTACTGTTCCTCTATTTCCTAGAATGACCCTGCTGACTCCGGTCAGTTGTTGCGGCCTCTGATGAATTTTCTTTTCCTTGTGTTCATGAGGTCACCTAGATCCCTTGCCAGCCTTACATAGGTCTTTTTTTCCCTAAAGGATTATTACATTAATCCCAAACAAATGTGTTTAAAAGCAAAGCCAGGAATATACCTGGGATATCGACGGCTGTAAGTCCAAATGGAGCTAGTGTTCATTATTGTCATCAGGATACTGTTCCTGCCTCCCCTCAGAAGCACTGTTCGCCATGAAGCAGTGACTGTCATGAATGACAGCTGGCAACTTTAGTATTCTCAGAGATTAAAAACTGTCTGATGAAAACCACTCACCTCAGAAACATTCTATCACGGGTTCTCACCAGCAGGGTGTGTGTCAAGCACCCCTCCCTCGGTGATAGTTTATTTTTTTTTTCTTTTTAAAGTCTATTTTGACTGGGCCAAAAGTGTCATTCTCACCGTCACAGTGAGTGAGTTTAGATCTACCTGCCTTACAGTGAATGAATTCTTCTCAGGGAAAAAGGATCTGAGAGACGCCCAAAGTGTCCCACCCTACACATCTCGCTGGCTGTCTTCTCTGATGCTTGGAATCGGTGGGAGAAGGTCCAACCTAAAATGGAGCCCTCCTCCACGCAGCGGTCACTCTCTACCAGGAGCCATGAATGTGGAAGAGGAAATGGTGTGAGGTGGGTACTGCAGCACTTCCTCCTCTCGTTTATCCCTCAAGCCTTCCACCAGCCAGAGCCTCAGGCCTCTGGAGAGTCTGGGGACAGTGAGCGCCTCATGCTGAAGCTCAAGGGTGGCACTCTGTCTGCCGCGTGGGTTCTGGATGTCTGAACATTGAAGCTGCTTCTTTCATCATGAATCCCTTCTCCCACTGCAAGCATCTACAGATGTCCTGGTGATTAGGAAACCCGGCTGGGAACCAGTATCTCACGGAGTCCATTCATTACTCATCCACGAAGCGTCATAGAGTTCTTTCTCTCTAGTTGACAGCTAGATCAGGTCTCCACCCTCTTCTCCCATGCTACCCACTCAGCTGGCCTTTCTAAGCTAGACCAAAACAATACTTAGTCCTACTCAGCTCCCAGAATCACCTCTTGCTTTCCTTCTTATTCATATACTGACTTATAGCTGAAATTATTTGTGTGTATTGGCTTACTCCTTTATTAGCTATGTTTCTCACCACAGGATAAGTAAGAGGCTGGCAGGCACCTTTTTTCTCTTGTTCTCAGCTTCATCCTAGAATACTGCCTGGCTCATGCTAGGTACCCAGTAACTACTTATTTGGAATGTCAAGAGACAGATGAAGGGACAAATAAAATTATAGTAGGTATAGATCTTAGGCAGTAAATTTGGGACCCTTATTACACACATACTTAAACACGTGTTCTGTTAAAAATCATGACTGTCAATCATTTTAGTGCATGAGTAAACATGTTTGCAAAGACCTCATACCACACCCTGCATTTTGTTTTCATGTTATGGGTCTTGTATCTCTTCCTTTCCTTCTACTTCACGTCTTGGTTTATAATTTCTCTCCCTAGAATGGTGGCCACACTGACAAGAATACCTGAGAAATAAAATAACATCTTTGAAATGATTTCACCAAGTAAAGCCAAATAGAAAGCACGAATTAAGGTGTCTAGAACCCTGCCATTAGCTCTGAATAAGTTCATCAACAAGTCTTAAGACATAGCCAGAGCTGAAGCAGTCTCTCTCCCTCTCACTCTCTTCTATTCTTCCCGTTTCTTTGTACAGAAAACACAAATCACCAGGAATTGGATTTGCTGTATTGAAGAAGGTTTATTTTTAGATTTGAACCCTTGGCTGAAACGCAGCCCAAGGTCTTGACATCCACAAACAAGGGCAAATAAAATCAAAGACGCTGGTTTCCCCCATTACATCCCTCGTTAGCTGTATCTGGCTCCTCTGTCTTTGAGGTGTCTGGAGGCTGTGGGCAGGACAGACTCCCGCAGAACCAGTAGCCTGCCTGTTCACGAGGCTCTGCTACCCCTCAAGTGCAGTGGGAATTCCTTTCTGCCTGACTGAAATGTCTAGTCTATAAAACCGGTTAGTAAAACATACTGTAATTTGGGATTTGGTAATACAGGCTTCATTTTGACAGAACTCAGGCTGACCTACAGCATTATGTCATGAACAGATGTGAATTCTAGAGGCCTGGAATGATTAAAAACTTGCTCAGAAAGAGGGAAACTTAGTCCTCAGATGTCTTCAGGCTTCCACAGTCGAGGCATTGAAACTTGTTTCACCCGGTTTAGTCCCAGCAACGTATGCCCCCAAATGCCTGTGATGGAGCCTCATCTCTCCTGATATGTGGCCGGTCCAGTGACTGCACAGAAGGAAAACATTTAAAGAGCTTTACGTGTAATTAAGATGCCCTGGAATGCATGACATTTAAATAAACGAGAATTCCAATAGGTTAAAAACCATGACAAGTCAATCAAGGTACTCAATCCTCAACTCTTACACAAAGAGAAGAAAAAAAAAAAACCAAGCATTGTAGCTATTGTTTTATTGAGGCAGAATTAGTGCATTAGGTGTGGAGTTATGTTGAAGACTGACAGGGAAATCACCGTGTGAAAGCACGTTTCAAACTCTCGAGAACTAGGAAAATATTGCCTATATAAGCATTAATGGCTACGAGCCGGGCCAAACAGTGCTCAGCGACTATGTTTATTGGCAGAGTATTTTGCAAGGGCTGTGTAATGCTTTGCATTTTTGATAATTCTTGAAATTGCTATCATAACTGAGTCCCACTTTAGGCCTACATTGATCAGTTACTTTAAAAGCCAATTTATATTTGATGTAAGAGCCTAGGAAGGATAGAATAGTTAAAATATGTATACATACATATATAAACATGTGTATTTGTATGGAAAGATAAATGCAAATATATATATATTTCATGGTATAATTTTAGGTAGAGGAGTTTAAATACATATACACAAGCATAAAAATATATTCATATTTATGTTCACATATATAAATACAAATGTAAATGTATATTTCATGATTTAATTTTAGGTGCATGCTACATATAGCTTATAGGGCAACTTTAGCAAACTCAAAGTTAAAATGTATTTAGGTAGAGTTCTCTCAAAATAAATTATACTATCTATCTGATAAGTAAAACACATGCCAGGTAGACAAGGAACCAAACTGATGCTAGGTACTTGTTTATTTTTAAGGTGAAGTGCCTATCTAAATAGAAAGGGTCCTTACTTAAGTGACATCACTAAGGTGAGCTCTACCATCAAATTGGAAAATCATGATAGCGACCAAATAAAAAATTAATTTATCCTTGTTAGAAAGTTATAGTTAGTGCTAATTAAGGGAATTCTTTGAACTAGGGACATAACTAAGCTATGTTTTCCGGCCGGCAATCAGTCATTGAACACTCTAGGGTGTTGTCTGCGATACCGAGAATGAGACAAACACTAAGTGCCCTCTCGGAACTTGAATGCCAGGAAAGGAAAGAAAAGAGGAAATAGTTTTCTAGGGTTTACTTGCTGTCAGCTCATCAATGGCGGTGAGACAGTCAAACTAGAAAGCCGTCCCAGGGAAATGGATTCTTCATAATGAAACAAAAGACTTAAGGGTACTGGTGTTTGGAGACCAAGACAATGGCTTTCAGCATGCCTCTGAGTGTTTCCAGCCAATTTCCCAGTTCCCTTTGTAACGTTTATTGAAACTCATTCCCTATGGTGGGATGCCATGTTCATTTTTAATGCAGTGGGGGAGGGACTTGGTCCTGCCCCAACTTAATATGCCAGACTTTGTTGACTTCCCATGGGATCCCTTACTCACTAGGAGGAGTGGATGGAAGGTGGGCTGGAAGGGAGGTGAAGGGTGGAGAGAACTGTGGATGGAATGTAAAATGAAATTTAAAAATTAATTTAGAGTAAAACACAAGATTTATGAACTCATCAAACTCCAGCTGACCAGTACACTTTAAGAAAGGGAAGCAGGGAATCACCTACCAATATTTTCTCCCTGTGATGTGGACATTTATGTCTGTGCGTTGTTCTCCATTGTTCCAGGGCCATACCTCCAGACAGAGCCACACTGGTCACTGCTAACCAGCTCACTTCTTGCTGCTGCCACCCCCGCAATGCATTGATAGAAAATGCCTCCGTGATGCTTGTATGTACCAGGAAGTGTTCTGGGCCCGTGTCTCAGATCACGCAGTATCAAATCTTGGCATAATAAAGAACATTCTAAATCCATCTGGATATGCTGTGGCTCCGACTCAGAGCACAAAACTAAGTCTTCATCAGGCCCTTCCTGTTGCTGCAAGTTTGACAGTATAATAATTACACAGTTCTACCTCCTAAGGTTCAGGCCATTAAATAGTTTAAGAACAATGTCCTTCTACTGGATCCTATATTATGCTACCAGGTAAATCCACACATTTAATTGGGTTCCCTGTGACTACACTGTGTGCCTTTCAGAACTTTGAAAAGTTTTGTAAGAGAGTTTGAGAGCAGACAAAGATGCCCCCTCTGCTACGTGCTGCCTCAAGATTATTGATGAAGAATATATCCCAATCGCTTATATTTAGCCAGCTCTTACTTTTCACAGTGGAAAATCTGGAATAAGTGCAACTGTAGAGAATCTGATCTAGCCCATCATACCTCCTAGCTGCAGCAATTATCAATACAGCTTATTTGCCCATGTTTTTGTTTGTTTTCTGTCTACACTGTAAATTTGAGTATCCAGTGATGTTTCCAGGTGGCTCAAGACACGAGAGAACAAATGGTGCATCTGTCTCTGTAGCAAAGGTAAGGGGAAGGAGAGGGAGAAAGGCTCACTCTAAACTAGATGAAGCACACAGGAAGATGCTATCCCAAGACAAAGGAAAGCGCCCTCATTTCCTTTGGAAATGGCTTGCTAAATCTCTAGCCTGTAAAATACAACAAAGGCTGATGGACCAGATCTGGTGCTAGCCCAGGAGTGTTGGCAGATTCCATTTTCTCCTCATTAATGCTCCCTCTTCAGACCTCACTTCCTGTGAGAGCACTTTTGCTATAGGAATGAAAAGCTACAAGAAGACAGCATAAGTTGGCATACCAGGGCACAGTCCAGGATGAGCTAAAAATCACCTTCATGCTAGAAGACAAGCCACAGTGAAGGTTTGAGCCTAGGAAGCTGGGTCAGAGGTTCCCCAGAGCCACAGAACATCTCAGCAGAATCACAGACTTGACAGATAACCAAATTATTGCCATTTTGAAACCGCTAAGTAGATTTCCTGGAAATCCTTGGGCCACCCGAAGCAGGAAAGCAGGTAGCCTAACTGTGGATCTTCACCCCTCCCTCCTCGCCTCCAAATCAGTCCTCCAGTTTCACCCCAAACTTTGTAGCAGATCACTTGCCGTCCCCTCGCCCTGCTCTCTGCCTCCATCTCCAGTGAATTAGGCAGATCTGCTTCAAATGTCTTCCTCCCTCTTCCTGTCATCCCAGCCCCCAACTCCAGCAGGTTTTCTCTGGGAACCCATAGGCCAAGCTCAAGGCAGAAACAAGTAGGCCATCCAAGTAGGTAGGCAGGCTTCCCATCTTTCCTCTCCCTTCTCTCCTCCCAATCCAGCTCTTTAGTCTCATGCTCAGATCATTTGTTATCACCTCCCCTTGCCTTTTGCCCCCATTCCCAAGGAACTAAGCAGGTCCTGGTGGGACACCCTGCTTTCCTCTCTCCTGTGAACCCACTCAGTGCCCCTCTCCTAGCTTATCCCCATTCTTATGAGCTGCCAATACACAGAAACACATTTTACCAAGAATGCCCAGTAGCCACATGTAGTAAGAGCCTGGCTAGCTTAGACCCCAAAATAACAACACACAAACTATATTTATTTAAACACCGCCTGGCCCATTATATCTAGCCTCTTCTAGGTTAATTCTGATATCCCGATCAACCCATCTCTAATAAACTGTATAGCACCGGTCTTACCGGGAAAGATTCAGCATGTCTGACCTGGCGGCTTGCTTCATCGTGTCTGTCCAGGAGAGGGGAGCACGGCCTCTGAACTCACTTTCTCTTCCTCCCAGCATTTTGTTCTGTTTACTCCTCCCACCTATGTTTTAACCTATGAGGCTAAGCAGTTTCTTTATTACTTAACCAATGACCTCCCTCCATCAGCCACACCTCTCAGGATCTCAGAAGAATTCCTTGCCGGGCAACACATAACCACCACATCCTACTAAGCGGGCAACAGAAACCAAGGAACAAAACACCCATTCAACAAAGACCAGAAATCAGCACCTATAATTACAATTATCCCAAACCCAGATGCCTAGATGCCAGCATAGAAACACAACAACAGCCAAGACCATATGTCTCCCCAAGAGTCCAGCAATTCTACCACAGCAGATCCTGAGAGTTGTACCATAGCAGAAGCACAAAACAAAGACCTTAAAATAACCTTTATTTTATATAATCGAGGTCCTTAAATAGGAAATGAGTAAATCCCGTAAAGAAATCCATGAAAACACAGTAGTGGTAGGAAATGAATAAAACTGTAAAAGACCTGAAAACAGAGATACAATCAATAATAATAATAATTATATTAACAACAATAATAATATTAATTTGAAGGAAATTTGGAAACAAAAAGTTTCAGAACCTGAAAAGAAAATTGTCAAAAGAAAAAAATCAAATGGCTGAGATACACTTACTTAGAAAAGTCCAATATCCTTGTCATCAGGGAAATGCAAATCAAAGCTACTTTGAGATTTCCTCTTATACCCATTAGAATGTCTAAGATCAATAAAACAAGTGACAGGACATGCTGGAGGGGATGTGGAGCTTAAGCATGTTTAAGGATGTTTCCCTTAAACACGCTTGTGGGAATCCAAACTTGTACAGCCAATATGGAAGTCAGTATGGCTATTCCTCCGGAAGCCGAGTATAGATCTCCCTCAAGATTCAGTTTTACTACTCTTGGGCATATGTCCAAATGATGCTTTATTCCATCAAAGAAACCCTTGCTCAACTATGTTTACTGCTGCTCTGTTCATAATATTTAGAAACTGGAAACAACCCAATCTTCAATAACGATGAATGGATAAAGAAATGTTGTACATTCGCACAATGGAATATTACTCAGTCATTAGAAATATGAGATTCTTGCTGAGCAGTGGTGAAGAACGCCTTGAATCCCAGCACTCAGGAAGCAGAGGCAGGTGGATCTCTGAGTTTTGAGGCCAGCTTGGTCTGCAGAGTGAGTTCCAGGACAGCTAGGTCTACACAGAGAAACCCTGTCTTGTAAAGTGAAACAATGAGATCCTGAAACATACACTTTGGTGGATCGAACTAGAAGAACTCATCCTCAGTGTAGTAACACAGACCAAGACAGATATAGTATACATTCAATTATATGTGGATATTAGGTGCTAAGTCAATGATAATCAAGCTACAACCCACAGAACCACAGAAGTTAGGTATAAAGAAAGGGAGTAAGGGGGCAGAAAGATCTCCCTAGGAAAGTAAACTAAAATAGATAGTTGTAGATGGACATGGGGGCTGGAACAGTAAGATCAAGTCATGAGGAGGGAATGAAAAAAAATATAGAGAGGCACATAGAATTAAGGGACACTTTAGAAGCGGTATGGAAACCCAATACAGTAGAAGCTTCCTAAGTATATTGCATATATGAAGGCAATCTCCAAGAATAAATAATGGGGAAACAGATATTTGAAGGCAATCTACCTGAAATTGCCAAATAATGGGAGACACAGAGCTCCAAACTGCCATTTTTTATAACCAAATGAAGCCTTCAGTACCAGGCATGGGCTACATCTATTGAATTGATGGCCAAAGGGGTACAATGTGAATGCCCAAACAACCCAGACTGTTACCAAGAGTATAAGTTTCTTTCCACAAATTGAGAGCAAAACCCTATTGCTGAAGAGAACAGATACACAACTCATTGACCTTGAGAAATAGAGCTGGTCCCTACATAGAGCCTTCATCCCTATGTGCCAGTCTTTGGTACAGGAAGGCATTCTGCATGATATCAAAGAAGACATGTAAACACCAACCCAGTTATAAACTGTTGGTCTACAATGGTGTTCAGAGGTTTCACAAAGCTTGTGGGAGTAACCAATCAATATCTGATTTGACTTAAAATCTACTCCATGAGATAGAACCCATACCTGATATGGCTTGAGTGACCAAGCAAAACCAATTACTACTGTTCTACTGAAAGAACACAGCAATACAATGACTCCTAGTGACATTTTCCTGTACTCATAGATCAGTGCCTTGCTCTGTCATCATCAGAGAAGCTTCATCCTGTAGCAGATGGGGGACAAATGCAGAGACCCACAGCCAGATGTTATGCAGAGAGCAAGAGACCATGGAACATGGTCATAAATAGGATTTCTCCAACACCGCCCCTTGTGGGGGCTCAGGGAACTGTGGAAGAGGAGATTGGAACAGTCTAAGAGCCAGAAGGAATGGAAGACACCAAGAAGGCAGGGCTCTCTCAATCAACAGGACTGGTACAATATGACGTCACGGAGATGAAGTCAGCCTGCAGAGGGCAAGCATGAGTTTAAATCAGATGGGGTTCCAGAGCTGAAAGGAGAAGTGAATACATCCTCCCATCCCCAACACCAAAGCTATCCTTAATTGATAACCACTTGTAAATGAAAATTTAGTTTTTCCCAAGCGAGTCTCACTGGGGAAACAAACTATTCTGAAGGGTAGGCTGCATGCCCCGCCATAGAAGTCCAACAGAAAATGAACTCAATGTCATCTTTGAAAGGTTCTTATGTTACAATGTTCTGTTAGAGCCTGTTTTTGTCTCTAAGTTTAACTTATTTTTATATTTTAGTATTTTAATTTTTCCCCTCATTTTACCATGCAGGTCCTTTGTGTATGTATTGTGGCTTACCACTTCGTGTTTTTATGGGATTACTGAGTGTGCAGACAAGTGGGTCACGGTATTACTGTCTGTTTGTTGTGCCTGTTTTAAAGGCTCTTTCCTTCTGTTTATTCTCTTTGTCTTATTCTGATGTGTTAGTTTTTGTTTTCATCTTATTATATATTATGATATTTATTTTATAGCTTATTATTTTCTCTTAAGTGTCTGTTTGCTTCCTAATGAGAGACAGAAAGGGGGTGGATTTGGATAGGAGAGGAGGAAAGGAAGAACTTTGGGGAATAGAGGGAAGAAAAACTGTAATCAGTATAAATTATAGGAGAAAAAAGTGTTTTTAATAAAAAGAAAAGAAAAAACCCACCAAGTGTGGATAGCGAGGTGAGTAGCAATGAGTAATTAGTCCAGAGTTGGTAGCAGAAGCATGGCTCTCCCACAGAGCTGGGGAACTGACTTTCAAGACCTTTAAGGCCTATGGGTGAGCACAAGAAACACTGTGAGAAAACCATGCTTTTTTAAAAAAAATACAGTAGCTAATAAAATAATTAGTCAAACGTTGCCTGTAGTAATATGGAAGAAAGAAGAGAAGCTCACACACTTGTGGACCTGATTGAGGCTATTTCTATAAAAGTTGAGACAGTCTCATTTGGCTAGTCACACCAGTTACAAAGGCAGGACAGGCCCAAGGCCTGAGGATGAGCTTCACTGCCTGTGGGGAAAGAGGCAGCGGGTGTGGCCGGCTGGGAGGGCTGATGTTTGAAGGGTATTTTCAATTCCTGTTTTGTGTGAAAGCTCAGAAATAACCCCGAATTCTGACGAGAGACACCAGGACAGAAGAGGTAGGTACAGAAAATCCCGACACCCTGGAAAAAGTAATGCGGCTGATCTATGCTCTAATGAGGAAGGCTCACCCGTTCACCTCTTCTTCATTTCTGAAAGTAATTGAGTAGACTAGCCAATAAGCTCCCAGGCATAAACTGGAATGTTACCTTGCTAAGAATGAATAAAGCGGCTTCCTATTTAAAAATTGTTATATATATTATTTTATTCGTTGTGTCTTTTTTGTATGACACCTCCCGATTCCAATCATTTCCCTCCTCACCCCAAAATAGAACAAAATAAAATTTAATAGAAAAACAGGAAAGGAAAAAGGAAGGAGGGGGAAAATCTCATCACGGAAGCTGCAGTGTGCCACAGTGGCTCACACAGCAAGCCCCTTTCTCCAAACATTTTATTCTTACATGCAGGTGTTTATTGAAAAGAATCACTGGTTTGGTTTGAGGGCCCTGGTCTCTGCTATACCTCACTGGGACTCTTCCTGGACTTTGCGTTGCTGCCCTGTGTTGTGGGGATCCTGAGCTGTGTGTCCACAGGATACCTCCCCCACCACCCCGTATTCTAGGAGATGGGGTGGGTGTTGGGGTGGGTTGGGTGTTGGGGCGGGATAACACGTAACCCTGGTTCTGGGTCTGGGTATTTGCGGGTTTGGTCAGCCCGCCAGCTCTCCTGTCTTCGCTGTCAGGATGGGATCTCCAACTCTGCTCTTGTCTAGTTCATCCTTGCAGAGGTGAGCAAGGGGCGGGGTCGGTTCTGTGGCTTTCATGTCCTCCAGGGTCGGTTCTCCCACACCCGCTTTCAGGGCCAGCCCTACCGCGTTGCCCAGGTGAGGTGGAGGGGTCGCCCTCCCGAGTGCTGCAGCTGGTAAGGGGCAGCTGCTTCCACTCTGTCACAGTTGGGGGGGACTTAGGCAGACAGTCCGGCTTCCCGTAGTTAGAACCAAAATCCATATCCAAGCAAATTATTTGGCTTTGAAGCAAAGCAAAAGACTATCATTGTCAAGACACAGTCTGTTTCATTTTTTTTTTTTTATCGCGGGAGGAAATGTGAAGGTAGGTCAACGTCTTCAGAAATTACTTATCCCTGAAAATCTCCAGTGCATTTGCACTGAAGGAAACTGGGAATTAGGAGACATTAATCGGGAAGCAAAAGCAAGGGCTGTCTTCCTTGATTCCAGTGTAGCATGACGCCATGTTTATGGCAAAATCACCCATGCCTAACTAGTTAGGTCGCTTTGGACTTAGCAGACGCCGATAGCGAGCAGCTGCGTTCTGTTACATCTCGGGTGAGTCTTGAAGGAGGCTAGCAACACCTGTGCATCCAGCCTTTATTAGCTCATGGTCATTTGAAAGTTAGTAAGGAGGGACTGGGGACCCTTGAGATGTAGTTGATGCTTGCGTTTGGAGGGCTGGCCCTCCGTTCCCCCAACCCTTCCTTGCTTTCCCAATAGCTCACTTTTCAGAGTGGAACTCCAATCATCTACGACTGCAGGTCAGATTCAGCCAGGTCACGGAAGGTAGACAAAAGGGGTGACGGTGAGTTGAGAGAAAGAGAATAAGGGGCACGCTCTGGTCGAACAGAAAGGTGTGTGCTCCTGCATCCATTTCAGTAGAGAAGGATGCCCAAAGCTGACCTGACTTCTCCCAGATCCATTTAACTCATGGGTGGTGAAGGATCTTAACACACCCTCCAGGACTTTCCCATTTGCTCCTTCGATTCTGACAAATCACAGAGGCATTGCAGAGTGGGTGCTTTTAGCAGCGGGCGCGTTCAGCACTGCAAGCTCAGGAAGAAAACATCCCTGCCAAAGCGGAGAGGCAAATCACACTGTTATTCCTCCAGTTTTCCGAGCCTCCGTGCCCGGCGTTATGTGAAAATAACCACTTACCAATCTGAAAGCTCGGGCAAGACTCCCGTAGCTCAGCATGTACTGATGGGGTCACAATCCTGTCTCAGTGGTATCCAGGTTCGGGACTGAGAGGGGTAGCCGTGGTCAGGTGTGGAGCTACCTGCCTACCTCCTCTTGTCTGTATGTTTTCTTTCTGTGTATATGTACTAAGATACTGAAAGCTCACAAAACCTAGAGTCCAGTCTCCCTTTATCTTCAGCAGCAAAGTCATGCTCTTTGATTTGCTACTCCGTCGTCTCATTTCCTGTAACCAAATAGTATCTATAAAGTCTGCTCTCCGGTACTAGCATTTTTTGGTGTTAGAACACAGGGTCTGAGTTCTGCCTGAGCCCCAAGTTCTCCTTAACCATGGCCCCAAAGGCTTGTGTAGAAAACGGTAGTGACTTCTCTTTTCTGCAATATGCCCTTTTGTTTGGATAAACACAAAAACAATTAGTTCAGATGAACACAGGAACACAGTCTTTGGAGAAAAATTAACTTGAGTGTCTTACGCAGGAGCCAGCTGGTATTTCTACAATATGTGTTCTATTCTGAGCCAAAATACTAACAATAGCACACAGCACAGTTGGGAGTAAAAGGACAAGGGCCACCGAGTGAGAATTTTCTGCCAATATGTCACCACCATGCAAGCATCTGTTAGTGGGGAGCAGGTGTGATCCGTAGCCAGCATCATTTGGCTTCAAGCATCTTGCTTGTTTCTTTGAGTTCGGTGCGGCTACTGATGGCTTTGAGTTGGGCTAGGGAGGCAGACGAAAGGATTTTGCAGTTTTATTTATAGACAGCCATCAGCTCCCAACGGTGAGGAAATTCACTCACTGATCACCATTCCAAAGGGCAAGATTATCGGAATAGGAGACTCAACAGTGACATAGCAAAACGGCCACAGAACACCAGAGAACTCTGAGGCCGGCGGGAAGAAAAATAAATAACACCTCATACTGACACAGCTTTTCGTGGGAGAACTCGGCTAAGGCAGATGTCCAGTTTGGGTAGGAAGGGAACTCATTTGCTCAAGTCTCCACACGGACGAGCAAGTATCGCTTTTCTTCCTTCAACAGCTTGTCTCCCTCCATCACTGTCATTGTTTTCTCTTTGTCACCTTTCTGGGCTTCTAAGCTTAGAACATGACAGTTTTCCTCTTCGGCAGCATAATTGTGTCTACATTTCTGAAATAACATCTATTTATTTTTTGTTTGTTTTTTTCCCTGTGTGTAGGAGATACATGTGTAAATTTGTGTGTGCGTGCACATGTCTATCAGGAGGTAAGAAGACAACCTCAAGTATTATTATTACCGAAGAACCTTCTACTCGTTTTGTTTAGGATGGAGACTCCAATCTGTCTGGACACTATCAGTTAGACTACGCTACCTGGCCAATTAGCTCTGGGGATCCAACTGCCTCTGCCTTCCATTTTTCCCTTCCTGGAATCATACACGCATTCCTCCATTCCCTGCTTTTTAAGTGAGATCTGGGGAATGAACCCAGATCCTGTCCCTGTCGAGCCAGGCCTCTTGTTAACTGAGCCATCTCTCCAACCCCTTGAACTGGTTCCCCCATTCATCCCTTTGCTCCTATCGATCCCCTTCAGCCACCCGCCCATCTTTGGATCAGCATGACTAAGGAAACCAGCAGCTGGAAGTGTTTTATCTTCCATAGGGCCTGGAGCCCATTGTTTATCTCTCTCTTATAGTATTTATCAAATAGTGCCTTTTCTTGAGGTGCTTTGTAATTTTGTGTGGCTTCCATACCCTCCTGGATTGTAAATAGATGTCAGGCTGTGTTTTCTGGATGATCGATGTTTTCCCATAGCATTTTATCCTGTACCTAGGGTAACAAAGCCTCAATCTAGTTCATAAATTTAATAGCCGAGAAGCTATTTGTCCGGGTCCAAGCAGCCTGTGGGGGTATGGTGAGAACAGCAAGAAGATTAAGAGGACAAATTCAAGCAGTGACAATAAAAAAATAACAGGGGCAGCAATAACAAAGTTTGCTGAATGCTTACATGTTTCAAACCATCTAGGAATTGCCTTATATATATTTTCTATTAATCTAAGAAGAAACAGGAGCAGATTTTATGTTTTGTTGTTTCGTAGTCTCTCATGTCACTTTCCGTGTTAGAAAATTGAAGAACAAAGAAGCTATGAGCCCTGTTTAGAGTCATTCCAGCATGAGGCACGGGTGCCAGGTTCCAGGGAGCCTGACCCAGAGCCTGTCCCAAAGCAGATCATTCTGGCCCTTTGTTTCTCTGACTTTCTCATCTATATCACAGAGGACACACTGTTTCTAGGTCATCCCATGCTTTTTCTTTCTCTTGCTATTCAAAGCCTCCCAGACTCCCTGAACCTTGGGGCTAAGTGCCCCAGGGCTCTCCTGAACATCTACAGTAAAGGATCCATGCCTGGGCAGGACCAGCTCCCTCTTCAGCTGTGCCTGTTCCTCTCGTGCACTTCTGGATTGTGGGCCTTGCTCGTAGCCCATGCACTGACCGAGAGAGGAGGAATACTTTTCCGGCTTCAGAAGGACTAACAGGGCTTCTCCCTGAAGTATTGCTGTTTTAGGGAGAGCGTGTGCTACTGGCCACCAGCTCCCAACATACAACCCTCCAAGTGTAATAAGTTCTAAGGATGACAAATGAGAAAATGACCAGAGTAAGGGAAGGGAAGGACGGGGACACACACACACACACACACACGCATATACACACATACACACATATACACACATACACACACATACACATACACACACATACACACACACACACATACACACACACATACACACACATACACATACACACACACATAGACACACATACACATACACACACACCACACACACATAGACACACATACACACACACATACACACATATACACACATACACACACACACATACACACACACATACACATACACACACACATACACACACATACACACACATATACACACATACACACACACACACACACACAGAGGAGGGAAGGGGAGAGAATGGAGACGGGGATATAGAGAGACTCACATGTTGATGAGAACAGAGAACAGAGACAGGGACATACAGAGATTCATATGTCGACACACACAAGGAACAGAAATCATCAATTCCACCTAGGTGGGAGTGTTATTTTAAAATCATTAAGGAAGAGGAAAAACTTCAGTGTTTCAATTCGCAGTTTTGCTAAACCAGCCGAGGGAGCAATTGAAGCCAGGATGCTGTTTCTGCTTTCCTGGAGACACGTGCCTGGCTGCCACCCCTATCTGGGCTCCAGATCAAGGCTCCCTTCTCTAGTTTGGGGGCTTTTGTGTTTGACGTACTTATAGTATCAGTATTAACTTTAAGTCCTTCCAAAGAGACATCTCAGGATATATTTTACAACAAATTATTCAAGTATTTACTATTATTCAAGTAAAAACTGTTTGTGAGCGTGTCTGTGACAGGAGGAATGCGAAGTTGAAGAGAGAAACGACAGTGTGATTCATTAGCATACGGTTCTTCCGAGCATGGTGGGGCATGGTGCCTTTGGGCTTTTAACTATTCTTAGAAAAGATAATTTAAAAATTTTCATTTTATAAGATTGTAGCAGACACAATTGTCTATTTCCTTGCATTTTATTATTTTGAACACAGTAGAAAGCAAAAATTTATGATTTATGATGTATCATTTATCATCATTCCTTTGCGTTGCAGCCTCTAAAACAATTGAGTAGCCGCCCTAGTTCAGAGAAGCTCAGCAAATACAGGACTCTGCTGACAGGATCCAGGGAATCCAAACACGCTTTCTTATTTACCTGAATGCATCTCCATCCCCCATATCGATTGTCTACGAGACCCTGTAATGAAACACGGGCATCAGCCACCGTGACAGTGTCCTTGCTGTTCACTCCTGGGCACATTAAGTCCATTAACAGACAGAGCTCAGTGGAATCAGTCTCAGGTCAATGGCTTTTAAAATACGGATTCAATACCTCAGAAGGATTTTTAAACAGGATTCGTGTGTGTGGAGGGGTAGGAGTGGGGTCACAAAGCTGAACACGAGAGTCATGTGCTGGAAAATAAGGGAGGCAATTCTTGTTTAAAGATAGAACTCTTTCGACTTCCTTAATACACCAAGCATCTTCCCCTTTCTTCTCTATTTGCCTCTGTGTCTATCCAGGTCCTTTTCCTTGTTTTCATGTCATATGAGTTTATGACTAAGAATTAGGCATAACTTTAGGTTGGATGAATCATACTATAAAGGACTGTGACTCTGTGGACCACTGGGACTTTAGAGATAGGTCAGAAAATGACTTGATGACACAAGAAAGTGAACAACCCATAGGCTTTTGATTAGAGAGTCAAGAAGTCTAAGTTGGGGAATAAAGTAAGTTAGTATGTTGGGAAGCGGGGATTGGGGTCATGCTGGCAGAATAGAGACTGAGAATGTCCGTGAGGTTAGAGAAGCTGTAAGGAGAAGGAAGGGAAGGAAGGAATAGAAAGCACAGATAATGGGATAATACAGTCGGCTAATGTAGACTTTTCAAGTGTGCAGTTCATACATCTGCTCAGTCAGTTCACAGTTAAAATATTGACCTGCGCTGCGCTGTTCTGGGCATTACAAATAAAGTTGTTGAAAACATAGGTCACAAACCTCTGCCTTCATGACACTTACATTCCAGTGGGGAAAATGGGAAGAAAACGCTCACATGCGAAGCGTTAGTGCTGTGAGGTGAGGGAGGAATGGCCCCACAGGCTCATGAACTCAGCACTTGGTTTCCACTGTTCGAGAACCATTTAGAAGAGGAACCTTGCTGGAGGAAGTAGGTCACCGGGGGTGGGGGACCTCAATGTTTCATAGCCTGATTCCACTTTCTAGTCATCCTTTGCTTCCTGGCTGTGGACGCGATGTGACGCGACGTGACCCCCGCTTTGTACTGTAGTCACGCCTTCCCCACCATTGCAGAAGATGTCCCCTCAACTTGTAAGCCGTGGAAATCTCTTCCTTCTTTCTGACTGGGCATTTTGCCACAGAGAAGAGATGCAATGCAGATTGTACTAGGTGTTACAAAGAAAAAGAAAAGAAAATAACGAGAGAAGCAATATTCCAGAGCTGGTGCTGTGCTCTTAGGAGAAACGGGAGGGGGAATCTCCGATTCCATCGCCTAAACGTTCTCACTCTCCTAGGTGCTGATGACCAGCAGGGTGTCACTGAAAGGGGAGTTTCCTGCAGGCTGGGATGAGCTGGCTTCAGCACACTGCTGGAGGACAGAGAAGGCATCTGTGGAGAGGTGAGGAGGGATGGGAAAAGGAATGTCGGAGAAGGACGGAAATGAGAAATGCAGATGTGTGAGGGCAAGAGTCCAGAGAGAGGGAAGACCCAGGACAAAGCTTCAGAGGAGGCCCCTGTTGGGTAGAGGAACACAGCAGAAGCCAGAGCCAGCCATGGGGGAGGGGGCGGAGTTCTAGCACTTTTAGAGTAGAGGGACCCTGGGGAACAGTGTGGCCCGGCCATTGTCATGAGCAGCTTTGCACCATTAGGAGACTCGGGTTATTTCAGATGTGTGAAAAGTGACTAAGAGATGTCAACAAGAGAAGGAGTGGCGTATGAGTCACAATGGTCACCCAGGTTGAAGGTAGGGAATACAGTATGGGCCTGAGATAGAAACAGAGAGACAAATGATGGAGCATGTGCTGCTTATCCAGGCAAAAGCAAAAGAAGCCATTGAGAAGTCAAACACAGACGTTGTCCATCTACCTTACACACATGAAAACATGCATGTTATACACACACACTCATACACACACCCATTTGCATTCTACACTTGAATCTCCAGACATGCCCGAAGTAGCCAATCCCAGACTAATGTCAAGCTCATACCTTACTGGTCAGAACATGGTACCAACATGGTAGTGGGCCTGTTCTCAAAGAGACTAAGGCTTGATGCTGAATCTGATGGATAGTTTGGAACATTATTTTATTAGAACAGACAACACATCCTGATGGACGATCTCAACAGAGCAAGAGAAAGAGAAGAGTCAATGCTCTTCCCACAGACTGTGTCTGTGTGACCGTGTCAAACTGGGAACTAGGTTAGAAAGTTCTGGGAAGAACATATTCACATGAAACATTGAAGCATTTGGGTTTGGGTGCAGTGGGCTTGAGATAACCTTATGAGCAGTCCCAAGGTAACAGGGAGGTGGTAAGCTCCTGAAGTTCAAGGTAGAGATCAAAGCTACAGAGACACTGGTGGGAATGAGCAGGATTGTAGATGGTCCTAGCCCTTAACTTCATGGGGTGAGTGCTTAGTCCTTGCTTGGTGACACTGTTTATGGGAGGAGATAGAAACTCAGGAGGTGGGAACCGGTTAGAAGTGGGGCCATGCCTTTGAAAGTTATATCTGGTTCCAGGCCCCTCCCTCCTTCCCTTTCCTGTCTGCCCATCAGTGAACAGCCACTTCCATGTGCCCACTCCACCATGACGTTCTGTCTAAGTTCATAGGACCTAGCAACTATGGACTGAACTCTTGGAAACAGGGAGAGAAATACAGAATGACCCCCTTCTTTAAGTTGTATAGTTGGGTCAAAACTTTGGGGAGTTAATGATATCGGGGCTCCATGGCTTTAGACAAAATATCTATTGAGTAAGCTCAGCACAAGAGACTACAGCCTGAAATCCTATAGATTTAGATGTTTGAACACAAGAAAACAGGCAAACACTGGATATAGACAGAAATACAATTTTTGTTTTCCCTCTTAAAAGATTTGCTTTCATTTTTATATGTATGAATGTCTTGCCTGTATATATGCAAGTATATCGAGTGATTCCTAGTGCCTGGAAGCCAGAAGAGGGTACTGGATCCCCTGGAACTGGAGTTACAGGCTTGGGAGTCACTGTATGTGTTCTGGGAACTGAACCCAGGTATTCTGTGGGTGCAGAAAGTGCTCTTAACCTGTGAACCCCTAATTTTTTCCAAGTGCTAAAAAAGGAAAGTGCATCAAAGACATCCTGATAAGATTTGTCTGATACTGTTCAGAAAAACAAAACAAAACAGATTCAGAAAAAATTGGTCATTTGATTGTCCCCTGTGAAGGTCCCAAGTGACACTGATAGTCTCACTGGAGGAGGGAAGCAGGAAGGTGTTGGACAAGGGTTTATGCAGGTGGGTCCAGAGAAAATTCATCCCAACGATGCTTGTTTTCTAGTAAACCAAGAAAAGAGGCTGGAAGTGGAGATGATTAGAGGGGGAAATGTCTATAAATAAAAATATTTCACAGCTGATAGAGAAGAAAAAGATGTGTTATTCAGTAGGAAAGGGAGACAACACCATCAACAGAAACTAAGCCTTTGTAGAAGAGGACGGAAAGAGGCACAGGACACGGAGACCTGCCCCGCTGCATCCTCAACCTCCAGCCAGACAGGAAGGCAAGCAGGTGACAATGTCCCAGACACAAGCCAAGCGCAGCCTTTGTGAAGAGAGCATTCTCTTCCAGTTGCTTACATTTCTACATTAAAGTGTGAAGACAGGGCGTCAGCCATGAGTGCAGAGCAAAGGAGTAATAGCTGAGCCTTCAGGAGTGAAGAAAGCTTTAGCTGCTCAGGCCACATGCATGACTAGGGAGTGATATCACCTAGAAATGTTTGCCAGACTGCTGGGCAGGGTGAGAGTTCACTAGAGACACCATCAGGAATACCCAATAAGACTCTCTATTAGGTAACGTCCCAGGTGTTTGTGAATGATAGTCAGCAGGCAGGTACAGTTGGAGAAGCATAGAGGAGTAAGAATTGACCAGAATTTAGAGGTTTTCTAGGTAAAGAAGAGGGAGATGTGGAGAGGCCAGGGCAAGGTATGATACGTTTTTGGGGCAGAGGCAAACAAACATCCTCTCACCCCAGAGAAGGAACTGGGGACAGATCAGAAAATGCCAATGAAGTCTAACTTTGAGTTAACCAATATGTTATTGGAGTTACTTACAGAAATATGGTCACTTACAGAAGCATGGTCTACTCAAAGGCATCTGCATCACCAAGAGCTCACCCCAGCATGGGAGGCCGTTCATGAAAGCTGGAAGCTCAAAGCTCTCTGCACAAGTTGCCGATAGATCAATAGGTTGGAGGGTTACTTCTGAGTCTTTACCAGCCTCCTTTAGAACTTCTTAGGTCTTTGGAGTCTCAGGCTTCAGAGAAAATTACGATACCAGACTCTACTATGAAAATGAGGGCATGTTTGTAGAAATAGCCTCTGGTAAATCTCTCATCTTGGTGTGGAGAAACGTGAGGATCCAGAGAGGGGAAGGCTATAACTGAGCGGTAGGTGCCAGTAACAGCTGCCAGTGAGGGGACAGGGAGGGGTAGATTGCTAGAGTATAGCATACTAGAGTAAGCTAGAAATAGAAGCACTCACAGAGTGGAAGAGACCAACTGAGACTTTCAGAAGTGATGATGTTGTACCCACAGGGGGGCGGGGATACACTAGGAAAATTCTTTGTAAAAAGTCTCAAGCTTGGACATCATCCTTGAAAATTAAATTGAGATCCCAGAACAGTGGGCTCAGGCATTGGTGTTTTTGAAAAATGTTCTTTGTGATTATATCATGTGTCCAGAGGTGCGAACAACTGCTTTTTTTTGGACCAAGGAGAGGTCTAAATATTAGGATTTTTAGCAATATCTTCCAGGCAATTGAATATGGAGCACAGTTTGAACTTCTTCCGCAGGGGTTAACACATGGAATTCTGACCCTGTCACCACGGCTTCTGATTCACTAGGTCTGCAATTTGGTTATGTACATTTGGTTATGTAACAAGTTCCTTTCTGGCATTGGAGCTGCTCATCCAGGGAGCGGGCTCTGAGAAGCAATTATCGAGGTATTTACTTTGGGAGTAGGTGGACAAGAGGAGCTGTACTTCTCAGATTTAACCTGCACACACATCTCCCGAGATTTGTTCAAGAGCAGATGTTGACCCAGCAGGAAGGAAGTGGAGTCTGAGATTCTGCATTTATTGTAAAGGCCCACAGTGCTGATGATGTCGGCCTGCACAGAATCCCCCGAGGAGCTCAGGGTAGAAGCTAAGCAATAGTTGAACTAGGAGGTGAGAGCTTTCATTGACAAGGACATGTGATATCTATTGAGCCCTGCTCAGTGCATCAATCATGGTGGTGCTTTTATTGGCAAATTAAACATGAAATGGTGGGAATTTGCTAACGAGATTTAACACTTCATTATGGGTCCCTTGTTTGATTACAAAAATCACATGTTCATATGATGGATACAGTTCAGAGTATATGTGCAATTTCCATAAGGCTTCCAGATGCAGAGAGGACCAGAGGACTAGATACTAAACTCTCCCATCTCTGGGATAAGCTGGAGCAGATGCTTTTATAATACATGTAATTCTTTCTTTCTTCTCTCTCTCTCTCTCTCTCTCTCTCTCTCTCTCTCTCTCTCTCTCTCTCTCTCTCTGTGTGTGTGTGTGTGTGTGTGTGTGTGTGCGTGCGTGCGCGTGCGTGCATGAAGGTTGTATGTATGTCATATTGCAGATGTAGAATTCAGAAGACAACCTCAGGACTGGGACTATAAGTACACACTCTTTCGTCAATGGGTTCTGGGAATCCAACCTCTAGCCCTTTTGTTTATATAGAAAGTGAGACATCTCACTGCCCCTGATATATGTCTTTTAAAGTTATATGTTGGGTTTTAAAATGTTAGGTCAGTTTTAGTGATTAATCTACAATGTATGTTGTAAGACTTAAAACGACTCCTTTCATCTTCAAGGAAAAATTCATGTTCAGATTCAAAGATGGCCCATTCTTGCCTTGTGCTTTTGTGTGACTCTTGTATCTATGGTAGGGAAGAGAGCATCACTGTAGTAAGAACAGGCGTTAAGAAGAGCGGACAGACAAAGAAGGGGAAATGGGAAGAGAGCAGAAATAGAGGAGGAGAGGTAGTGATGGAGGTGATGGACTGAAGGAGGGAGGAAGAGGAAGAGGAGAGAGGAAAAGGGAAGGGAGCAAGGTCACCATTCCCAGCTACTGCGGTGCTGTGAATGATTCTGGATTGGCTCTCTTCCCAGACTGATGTGCAATTCATTCTCTACCACTTGCAGCCACGTTGCTGACATCTAGAATGGTCCCTAACTTCTAGAACCCCAGTTTTTTAATCTGAGTAGGAGAATTCTAACAACTTAACAGGGTTTCTGAGTGTTAGCGATAGTCTCTTCATCTGGTAATTAAGCCAAGGCCTGATGCATAAGAAGGGCTTTTTCCAAGTTAGGCCTCATCTTTACTCTGCAAACAAACAAGCAGGCCTGGGTTGGGACCCCTCTGCTCTCTAGGCCAACCTCAGTTTTCTTCCATGAGCAGTGATAAAGAGTCCAGAGCCGAGCTGCTCAAACTTTACTGAACAACAGTGTCAACTGGAGTTTCAGCCACGCTGGGATGCGAGCGAGCATCCAGGCACTATGTATCTAGGTAACGCCCTCTGCCTTCCACCGAAAGCTTGAGTGATGAAGGCTTGGGGAAATGAATGAATGTAGAGAATGTGTAAGGAATTTTGCTGCCGAAGGAAGTTCCCGATGATCAGAGCCGTTCCAGTTTGTCCGAGGAGACCTGTGAGGCTCTGAGACGATCAGAAGCGCGAGAGCACATACCATGATTCAGATGCCCCTGTCCATTCACCGTTCCCTGCTACTGCCTCTCGCTCACACCTCATGCAGTGCGTGGAAAGATGTGCTGACTGTTCTAGCTGTTCTAACATCAGGCGGATATCCCTAGCTAGAGCACAGAGCACTCTCACGTGGGATAAAAATCAAAACAAAAGCTCATGTGTATTGGAGCTCTGACATATGTCAAGTGCATAGAATAAGCCACATTCCCATGATTTGTATGAGCATCGACCAACCAGCATGCTAAATACTGCTCAAGGGTTTCCAACCACTTCTAAAAATCCAGGGATATCGCACATTGTGTTTACACAGAAGTTGGTGGCGTTATCAGGTTTTCTTGCTTGGGTTTCAGGTCCCCGCAGGGCTAATTTCTGCCGAGATTCTCTTCTCAGGCTTTATGGGATAGATCAGAAACATACCTCGCCACTATGGCCTGTCCCTGGTCCCCAGCTCGATGCTGCAAGGCTGATGAGTTAGGCACTGCACAAACACAGGTGCGGCCACAGCTCTGGAACGAGGGAGCCAAACGCCACACCGTCTCCAGAGCCTTTAGCGTGCCAAACCTGCTCAGTGTTTCAGGCAGATAGCGGAGGTCCACAGAGGTGCTGTCTGGACTCAAGAATGCCTGCTTCCTCAGAGAGCTACACTGCATTGATCCCGTTTCTGCCTTAACGAGACCTGGCGTTTCCCAGCCAGGTGCAGATGCTGGGGGAAGTAGAAAACAGTAACCCTCCACTCTCTTTGTTCAGTTCCGCTTCACATCTTTTTAGTGGCTGAGCTATCTGCTGGCTAGCAACTAGGTTTCTTATTTTTACACCACTAGACCCATTGAGAGGGGATTCTTCAAAGAATCTGGCCTTAGGAAGAGAGTTATGTTTGCAGGATTTTTTGATGGTGGTGTAATTTATCAGTACCCTGGTGAGAATTTGAAAGTGCAAACCAAGGAATGTGTTAATATTTGAATATGTATTTGAAAGAATTTTAGAATTAAAATGCAGCTACAACGAAGGAGTTTATGTCCCTCACCCAACTACCACTGACATTAGCATCCTCACATAATCACAGTTTAATAGTCAAAAACAGGAAATCAACCTTGGCTGCGGCTAAGAACCAACTTGTATTTAAGGTTGGGATTTGTCAATTTTCCCATTAATGTCTGTTAAGAAAGTACTTTGTGTGTGTGTGTGTGTGTGTGTGTGTGCGAGAGAGAGAGAGAGAGAGAGAGAGAGAGAGAGAGAGAGAGAGAGAGAGAGAGAGAGATTGATTAGAGGGCAGCCCACTGGAATTGATTTGCTTCTTCCACCATGTGGTTCCAAGGATGGCTTTCAGATCCTCAACCTGGGTAAAAAGTTCCCTAACCACTGGGCTATCTTACTGACCCCCTTAGCCCTCTGTGCTCTTTAGTTATTCAGGATTATAGGTAGGGTCCTGTTGTTCTTTGGGTTATTTTTCCTTTCTTCTTATCTGTGTCTTTTCTTTTTTTCCCCTCCCTCCCTCCCTCCCTCCCTCCCTCCCTCCCTTCCTTCCTTCCTCCCTCCCTTTCCCCCTCCCTTCCTCCCTTCTTTCCCTCCCTCCCTCCCTCCCTCCCTCCCTCCCTTCTTTCTTTCCTTCCTTCCTTCCTTTCTCTCTTTCTTTGCCTGCCATGACCTTGAAACTTTTTGGGAAATACTGTTAATTTGTGTCACAGTTTGGATCTGTCTGAGGTGTCCAGGTGTCCTGGTGGGGTCATAGGGTATTTTGGTAAGGACGCATCAGAATTAATTCTGTGTTCTTCTCGGCGCCTGCTATCAAGGGTTGATCTGCTGCTTCATTTTCCTGATGATGTTAATCTTGACTTCATGATAAAGGAAGCTTCTGTCACATTCCTCATCAACTGATAAACTCTGCTTTGTAATAAAGAAGTGTCTCCCGAAAGGGACTTGAAGGCCCATGTAGCCACCTTTGTGTCATTTCCTAGGCACAGATTTTGGCATCGATTGGCCGATCATGTCTACAGAGTTGTTGGATGCTTGCCTAATGGTGAGTTTTCTTTTTCCCCGTTCTTCTAGCACGTTTCATTTGGAATTCTTCTACAAGGGCAAACATACTCCATTCTTTAAAGTTATCACTCTAAGCATTCATGCGTGATTCTGTGGTTAAATTTCAGGTCATTATTGTTGATATTGTGGCACCAAGAATGCCACTGTAGCCATTCAATGCTTCTGTGAGTTGTTTACTGTATCCAGGGGCAACTTAGACTGGAAATTGCCATTTGAGTGATTCCTTTTTAGTTGTACAGTGTTCCTTTCTGCACAACCATCACCCCCAAAGATTGCTAATTCTTGATACCTGTCCCCCCTTACTGTTCTGACTCAGGGATGGGATTAGGATTCTATACTCTGCATTTTTTACAAACTCTTCCACTGACTGCTGTGGTACTAGTCGAGATCAAGGGTGGAGGGACACTGCTTTAGGTGAAGTATTTGACTTCTCATTGTAGTTGCTATCTAAGTGTGTGAAAAGAACACAGGAATCTCCCACAGAGGACACAATTGCTAGCCCCATTCTCTCGAGAGGAGAGTGCCATTCATTCTACTGAGTTAACAAAGAAACTGTAAAAGCCAGTTTCGTTCTACTAAAATTTGACATTTATTTGTTTTTATCATGATAGCCCACCTATGCCCTCAAAGATTTCCCATGGGGAAAAATAGTAAAAACAATAACAAACAAACTTGAAGGAAAAATTTCTAGGAACTGAAAATAAATTGCTTACCATGATAAGCAATATAATTTGGCTCTAGGATTTCTGTGTGTCAAGGAAAAAAGGTAAACATCAAATTGTATTATTGTATTGCCACTGAGATGAAGGTTGCATGAACATATTGGTGATGATTTTTTCTTCTCTTCCCACAGAACTTCATCTCAGATACGCAAACATTTTATCAATATCTGTAACACATTTCCTTTATGAGAGTATAGTACCATATTAAAGACCAGTTTTAATTCAAGGTAGCTCCAGTATATTGTTTTCTGAATATCAAAATTTACATAAAAACAGAGCTCAGAATACCTAGGTTTGTTCTAGAGAAGGGAGCTAAGACACAGGTGGAATGGTAAGGACGCTAGGCAGGCATTCATAGGCACTTGATCCCCTAAACGTTCCTAACCACTTTACAATATGTGATATTCTCTGCAGACCTGTCTCCCGCCTCTTGTTTTCTAAGGAGCCAGTCAGTGTTAGAACTGCTTAATTATAGGAACGGAGAGCTAATCCTCAGTCATTTCCACTCCATTTAAATCTGCGCTTCCTTGGTAATGATTTCAGTTCTCATTCAGAAGCTGAGGATCGGGAGGGGTTGCTGTGGGGTTGCTATGGGAGGAGTGGGGCTGGAAGTCGAAACTGATGCTCTTGGTTTGCTTAACTGAGGGGGTCAAGGCTGTGAGCGGACCAATGGGGAAGCACGGTTGGCCTTTCGAAGGGGCTCTTGCTTATTGACTAACTCCAGGCCATAAATTGCAATTGCTTCCCTCCTTTCCTAATTTCAAAATCGCTCATTAAAAATTTATAGTGGGCAATCATCCAGCTATTTATGAGCATGTCTAGACAACCGAGACGCAGCCGGCGAAGGCAGGGTCGAGTCGAGATTTTTGGTGACCTGTTTAGATCAGCGGAGAGCTGATCGGATCAATGCAGCAGCGATCAGAGGTAAACGTCACTGGAGAAACCGACCTCAGTGAAAGCTGATGTCTTCTCTTGGGGTGGCTGGGCCACAGATGAACACCCAGTTTTTAACGTCCAGGCAAGTGTATAGGGGCCACTGCATCAATCTGTTCAGGCTACCATATGGAGCTGCTGTAGACCAAATGGCTTAGAGAACGGAAATGTATTGTCTCACTGTTTTGGAAATTGGGTCAAGATGCAGGGCTACCTGGAGTGCTGGGCTGTTCCTGGTGATACTGCTCTTCTAGGCATCCTGCATCCTCATCTTCCTCTCCCCCCGTACACACTTACCTTTGGTGTATCTAGCCTTGCCTATAAGGACACCAGCCTTGCTGGATTAGAGGCAGACCCTTAGGATCTCATCTCATTTTAACGTTCCCCTTAAAGGTATTATCTCCATATCCACCTACACTGGAGATTAGGGAATCAGTACGTGAATTTGGGGAGCAAACACATGTCATTTGGAGTCAGCCAGTCCAAAAGAATAGCTAGCTAAAGAAGATGAGACCAGATGGAATCGTCCTGTGTAAGGGAGGTGACAGATCACCAGACGGAGCCTTGGCTTTCTCAAGGCATAACGGTCAGTTTTGTATCTCAAACAATCAATTGGTCAGGCCATGCTTCAGTGCTAGCAAAAATACAGGTTTCCTTAAAAGCGAGATCAGAGCAAAGAATACAGTCCACAGAAGGAGAGAAGCAGAAAGGAACATGTAATTTCAGAGCCCAGAGTTCTTTGAAGGGCGGGGGAGCCGTGGTTCTTTGGTTCTTTTTATGAGTCGAGGCAGAGGGAGGAGCTGATTCCCAGAGGCAAGAATGGGGCGGCTCCTGAACCCTGATTGACAGATGGGCTGTTACGTAACTTTGGACGATCTGCTTGTGCACAAACCGTGCATCCTGTAATTTTAAGCATGTGTGCACCCAGTCATGCTAACACGGGTGCTAAGGGGGTTTCCCCCCTTAATAGGCTTCATCCCTTCAAGGATGACTTTGCCTTCCTTGTCCTTCAGCCCAATACTGGCTTAAGTCAAGGTTGCTTTCCATTCCTTCTTTGGGGGGAAAATGCCAGACCCTAGATTACCCACAGGAGGAGAGGTGCTGGGTGTTGCCTAAGAGGGAAGGGCCGGCACATTTTTTGAAGGGGAGTTGCTCGCTGTCTTGAGCTGTTTCTCTGTTCCCCTACCTCAGCTCCATTGTGTTTGGATGATACCGCTTAATTACCTAGCTGGCAGCATGACCCATTAGTCAGATCTCAGGCAGGGATTATGAGCTCACACGCATGGACTGTTCGGGAAACCACCCGTGCTTTCTTGACATGCCTGGAGACAGGCCAGGGATATTCGGGACCCTTGGGGGGGGGGGCTGAGCATTGATGAATCTTGTGGCCCCTCGACAATTCTGATTTCCAGAGACTGGCGCTCTGAGTGAATAATGTCGTGTAATCCCTGTCAGCAGAGCGAGGCCGAAGCAAAGAGAGGATGCACGGGTCGGTGCCCAGATTCTCCCCCGTCACGGAATGTGCGTTTGTTTGCTTGGGGGGTAATGGGCTATGTGTAATTCTTAATGATGTGGCAAATTGGAGGATTGTGGGAGTGCGGGACGTTTCCAACCTGTGTGTGCAGAAAGATCACGTGAGCCCGGAATCTAGGGTTTGGCTGCAGCATCTCAGCTCGGCGAGGGGGCCACTTCTGCAACTGTCTGGATGGGGCTGATACCACCAGGTGTGCGTACCGGAGCAGAGTTGCAATGGCTACATGCTCCCCACTGTGAATTTGAAATTGGGACTGGCAGACACCAGTTAGTTAGGGCTGATGTCTGGAACTAAGAGGATATAAAGCCGGGAGCTGAGAAAGTTGTATCTAAATGGAACCGGTAAAAAGCACTTTGGCTGAGAGAGGAGAGTGAATTAGATATGCAGACAGTAGCCGAGATGGATTCTGGGAAGGGAGGAGGAGCCTGAGGAGGAAAGTTGGAGCGTGAGAGACAGAGATAGTGAGCCCGAAGCTGGGAGGGTAATAACTTAACTCCTCAGGGGCACCAAGAAGAATTCTGACTGGCAGGACCACCGCTGAGGGTGGGCGGGCAGGGGAGGTTAGCAGAGAAGCGGAAGAGGAACCGTGGTGAGCTCAGAAACTTCCAAATAGTTTTACAATTCAGAATCTGCTATAATATTAAGTTCGCTAAATAATACTAGTTTCTAGAACACCTACAGAGCTAGGAGAGCACTGTATCTTGTAAAGATACTCCATGCAGAAACAGAATTATAGCTATGTATTCAGTCATGTGCTTTCAAAATAACCCAACATTTCAAAACAGACATCAAGCATTTCTTCAGTTGCTCCTCTCTGATTTTGCCCCACTGCCCCCCCCCCCCCCAGTAAAAGCTCCTGTTGTTACCTCTCAGCCTCCTGGGGTCTCCCCCCACCTTTGTAGTTATAAATTCAGAATCAGAAATGTAAGCTATTAAAAGACGATGAGAATTTTCAAATTCTCATGTTAGCTTGCAGGGAGAAGAGGAAGGGAGAGAGAGAGAATAAAGGCTGTACCCTGTTTCTATCATTTGTATTCTTACATGTTTAATAATAGTGTCTTAAAAGAACATAGAATCCTGGAATTTTGAGAGCTGAGAAGGACTCAAAAAAATCACCAAATGCAGACAAGTCAACATATAGATGAGGTTAGTTGGCTCCAGATTAAGAAACCTCTAAATAAAGATTACCCCTCCAGAGAAGCGCCGTCTAATCACTGGGGTGGATCTGGGGGAGCGGCAGCTTGTCTACTGTTGCAGACAGCCTGAAGGAGAAAGAGCTGTAAGATGATGTCTTTAGGCGGCTCGTGGTGTAGATAGGTGCCCAGAGCTCACAAGCATCCAGTGGCTCGCCAAGGGCTCGGGCATTGTTAGCACTGGAGCTAAAATTTTAGTCAGACTCTCAGGGTACTATGGCTGGTGTTTTTACCTGCTTGGAACTGTAGTTCCTAAGTGTCCAGTATAGGTTCTCTCTCTCTCTCTCTCTCTCTCTCTCTCTCTCTCTCTCTCTCTAATTCTTTGCCCATTTTTATGGTTTAAATTTGTCCTCTGGTAATTCTCTAATGTGCATAGTGTATTTGGCTGACTCTCACCCCAACCCTCTCTTCTCTGCTTCTCATCCTTGCCACCCCTCCCCTCAACTCTCTCTCTTAGATACTGTCCCTACATTCATGTGGTCTTGTTAAGTCCCTCACCGGATCTTACCAGGAATGTTTGTGTGATCACAGGTTTGGAACTCTCCATTGAGCCCGGTGGACTCACTGGATAAACAACTGAAGATGGGATCCTCATCCATAATCCCCCAGTCACCCACAGTTCCGCAGGGAGGGACAGGGCTGTCTAAGCCCCTCACCAGGAATGATTTGCTGTCAACAGGTCCAGTCTCGAGTAGGCCCGGTGCAGGCAAGAATAGGTGCTGTGAGATTATGTGCGTAGGCTTTGTCATCATGACCGGAAGACGGCATTTCCTAGCCCTTCTCCCTACCTTTTGGTGGCAATTACATTCTTTTGCCTTCTTCTGCTGTGTTCCTCATATTTTCAATTAGAGGACAAAAGCCATTTCTTAGGCAAGTTAACATACAAAACTATACTGAATATAGTACCCATAATGCTTTGGGGAAAGTGATGCTGGCACGCCCTCTCGACCCTACAACCTACACGCTCACAGTGTCCTATCCACCACTCTACATTCTATATCATATGGTACCTGGTAAGATTTGGAGACACGTCTAGATTCTGCAAAGGAGACCTAGAAGTCCCTGCAGCCAGCCAATATCAAGGTAGTCCCGGCCTTCCCAATTCACAGTCTGGGAGAATTCAGGCTTCCTAAATGGAAACGCATCAGGGTAACTGCATCTTCTTTAAAAGGTTACATGACAACTTACAGATTTCTACAAAGTAGAACAGGGTAGGAATGAATAGAAGGAAAAGAGAAGGTAGAAACTCATTTGCAGTCTGGCCTAAGGTGATGTAGTAAAAATCATTAGTCATCCGAAGTGGTGGGAGTCTGTGTTCGGACTTGTCGCTGTCTCTTAGTCTGAGGACGCATTCCAGATCAATAAACATTTGGATGAGGACACTGATTGTCATTTTCCCCCAACATAGAAGTCAAACACAAAACACTTACTAATTTCCAATGTGCCGACTAACTCGTCAAGCATCTCAAGGAGCTTTCCTTCATGACTAGCCAGTGGAGGACTCCCCTCGTCCATCACCATCTGTCTAAAAATTATTGTGAAGACTTCATCTAATAACATTCAGATGCTGCTTTGAATTGGAAATATCATTGAGATGGGAAATATAAGCGTGTCTCACGTGCAGTTTTCATGACTGTTCTTATTTGCCAGAAATAACTACAAGCCTAAATTATGAAGTTTTAAACTTAAAAACATTTCAAAGTCTTCCAATATTTTGTTTGAATAGGAAAGGGATCTCTCCGATTGAATGAATATAAACAAATTCCACAAATCCTAAGAAATACTTTAAAAAAAAATCCACCAGAAAGGTAGAAGAAACCCAAATAAAGTGGAATGAACAGTTTAAATGGAAACTTGGAAGAGCATGACCTTAAAGCTGTAAGAATTTAAGGAAGACATAGATGGTATCTTGCGTAAGACATTTGTCTTTAATATTTAAGACTTTCATGATGCGAAATGGATGTTGGACTACCTGAGGTTCAGGTCTAAGAAAAAATAAAACCCTGCTGTATAATTATAATTCCGGTTCTAATATGCTTCCCTTTTATCTACATTAAAACATCCTTACAGAGAGAAGGAAGCTATTATTGTACTAATCTCACCCTCCATGCAGGCTCTTAAGTGCTCTGTTATAGGCACTATAGACATTCTTGGACAAATAGATTTCCATGTAAGAAAACTCAGAAGCAAATGATAAAGCCATATTATCATCATGAATGATGTAATTAAAAATTAATACACTGTATCAGACTCAACCAAAAGGACTTTCATTCCAAAATCTGCTTTCTAAATTTCAAATAATTGCAAACTGAAGGAGTAAATGTATCCCCATTCCAATTCTTTTGGCGTGACTCAAAACTAAAACTGAAAATGAGGAAGATTTGCAAATAAGCCGCGTGATTAGCTTCAGTCCATCGTGACTGACTGTCTTTCGGGTTGGTTGGGATACCAATCACGAGCAAGTCCAGAAGGATGAAGTGCACAGATAACACTGCTGGTGTATCTTAATAAGATGAACCACAAACAGTTTGACATGTAGTATCTGCATTTTTGTTCCACACAAGGGAAGAGATTATTTGGAAAATGATTTAACTTAAGCGAGTGCACAGTGATGGAACGAGCCATAGAATGAAAACAAACAAATCCCGTTCGGAGACTCTTGTCGTTGTAAATGTATGAGCCCGGTCATCTCAGTCGAAGCAGGGTCTTGATTTTTTTCCATCAACAAAATGAGATTAGATCAGAAAATTCTGTAAGGGACGTTAAGAGTTAATGCGCTTGTGGTAAAAACAATAAATGCTTGTAAATTCCATTTTAAAATAAAAGGAGATCTATCAAAAAATACTTTAACCACAAAGGTGGTGTGGACTAAATACTCAAAACCGATAGCATCCTCATATACATTTTGATAGGGGTCCCCAACCTCTTCCAGGGAAGAATGTATTACTGGTGTTCTTACATCTGTCACATCTTTTCGGAGTCAATGACAGGCAGAGGGATTGTGCCATCTCTTTTGCATTGTCTTTCTATTAAGTTTTGGTATTTTCCACAGTGACCCAGAGTCAAGGAAGAATTTTTTTTTCTGATCTTATGACAGCTCTTTAATGTCTCCTGCATCTCAGCAGGTGGGCTTGTGTTGCCTAACTAGAGAAAAAATAACCTATTAATGATACCAGAATTGATATTTCTCTCTTCTTTTTGACTTTGGCTTATTTTTGGACAGTTTTCTACATAGATCCATCGATCATATCCACGCTAGACTCTCACCGCCATGTCCTCTACCCCTTTCCTCTTTCCCTTTGCATTTTCTTTAGTTAAACCTTCTTAAATGAGTCAATTTTAGTCCTGCAAAACTTTGACTGTAAACATTTATTCTCAATCTTACTCACTTTCTTCTTGATCGCCTGAGAGAAATGGGCTCTGAGCTTCCATGGATCTTACTTCAAGAAAACCAGACTTGTTGATGCTTTATCCCTTGCAATACAGTGTGCCTGTCCTCCTAAATCAGTGGTGCTCAATCCTCCTAATGCTGCGACCCTTTAATATAGTTCTTCATGTTGTGGTGACCCCCAACCATAAAATTATTTTCATTGCTACTTCATAACTGCAATTTCACTACAGTTAGGAATCATAATATGAATATCTGATATACAGAATATCTGGTATGCGACCCCAAAGGAGTCATGACCCACAGGTTGAAAAACATCTCCTAAGTGGTCCTAAGTTTTCCTGACGCAGCCTGAGCAAGGCTGAGGAGAGGGTATCTTCATTATTCACCCTACATCTCACAGACAAGTTGGATATAAGCACTGCAGCTCACCCGGTCATCTTTTCTTCCCCTCTCCTGATGCTCTGATTTACTCTTTGGTCTTTTTTCTGAGGGCATCATGCAATCATCCGTGAGTAGGAAAACATAAAATAATCTTTCTGGCATGGGCAGAGGCAGGGAATACTCTGTGAGCCCCTTTTACCAATAGTACCCCAGGGTGTACTTAGAAATTCTTCATTATGGTGGATGATGGTGGGAGAAGAAAACGGAAAAGGGAAAGGTTTACTGACAAAGACTGTAGATATTGGCACTAGGCCGTCCCTGTTGGGATTTGAAGGCTGATCTAATGCATGTGAAGGACCTTGCAGTTTCCATTCTAAAATACTCTTGTGGATGCAAGTATCCGAAGTCTACCTTGAAGATACAGGGAGAGAACAAAGATGTTGGTAACAGACCATTTCAGCCTAAAGATCACACGCTACTGCTTGTGCTGGAAGCCAGATTTTCCTTATAATCAGTCTCCTTAAGTAATTATGTCTCATTCTGTGGCTGAGAGCCTTTACCAAAATCTACCCTTAAAATTGTTTCCCAAGGGTCAGTTCTGGCTCTGGTCCTAAGGATGCACCTGGTCACAGGTCTATGAGTCTCACCCTCTCTGGTCACCTTGGTGCCAGCCCCTTCTCTGTTATTTTTCTAAGAGACCCTTCATTCCAGTGCTTTGGTTTCTTTTATTTCCCAAAGGACAGTGGGAGGAGACGTGGGTGTTGAGTAGAGTTGGAGTTGGAAGGCAACCTTTGTTAGGAAATCTTCTTTGGCCTCCAGCTTCCCTCTTATTCTGTGCTTTCACTGAGCATAAATTCCTTTTAATTTCTAATTAATGAATCAGAGAATTTTAGAGAGCAAGATTCACTTCTTACTGACCTTGGTCCTAGGTGTCTCACAAGAGCAGCTAATAGGGTACCTGAGAAATAGAAGCAATAGAAAATACTGATTTAAGGGAGCTCTCAGTGGATTCCGTAAAGGATAACATAACATATCCATATATTATGCATATGAGAATTAACAACATGGAACAGTCTTATATGTAATAATATGCACATTATTAGAAGAGATACACCCTTTGTTCAACAATTAAATATTCTAATTGCACAGAGCCCCATTGTTTGACCCAGTTTCCCAAATGGGGAAGCCAGTGTCAACCCATGTGCAGAAGAGCCTCCCCAGCTCTTTCTCAAAGATGAGTGAAGATTCACAAGGAATTCCTTTGAACCATCCTGTAGTCTTTACCTGTCTCCGGCAGTAAGAATTATAGAAATGATCATTTCACTAAAATGGTATCAGCTCAGAAGAACAGGTTGTCTTTTTTTTTTTTTTTTTTTTTTGCTTTTCGAGACAGGGTTTCTCTGTGGTTTTTGGAGCCTGTCCTGGAACTAGCTCTTGTAGACCAGGCTGGTCTCGTACTCACAGAGATCCACCTGCCTCTGCCTCCCAAGTGCTGGGATTAAAGGAGTGCGCCACCACCGCCCGGCCAGAACAGGTTGTCTTATGGATTAAGATTGACATAATACATTGCAGAGAAGTCAGAACTATCTGAAGAGCCATACCTTTTATTTGAGAGAGACATATTTCTCAAATGTCCAATAACCATAAAAATGATCCACATCTTGTCATCTTAAATTGCAAACATGGAAGAGGGGCACAACAGCATATTAAGAGAATTAAGCCAGGCACAGAAAGATGAATGTTATGTGTACTTGTGCATAGATTGACCCTAAAACAGCCGATAGCCCATAGAAGTAGAGAATAGAGTAGTGGTCACCTGAGGTTAGAAGTGGGAGAACTGGGGAAGACAATTAGATGAAAGCACCCCAAAGGTTACATAGAAAAGAGGAATTCAAATGCATTGCGGTATAGTAGTGCACCTATAGTGTATATGTGCGGCTCATATGTCTCATAATAAACTGGAAGACTTCAAAGCCTCCTAGTATAAAAGTGATACATGCATAAGGAGATGCGAGAGCTAAATACCCAGATTTGGTCATTCACATTGCATATAGAAATTATCATACATGCCATTAATACGTGTCACTGAAATTAAACCAATGGACTATAATGAATTGAATCAAGTAAACCATTTTACTGTAAAGCATCTGATTTTAATCCAGCCCAAGGTAGACATGATTCTACTTTGCTGTACCTAGGAGAAGTACATCTTAAACCCAGGGATTCCAGCAACTCCGAATCAGCATCTCTTGCCTAATGGTACCCAACCTCCTAAGCCCCCTCCTCCCCTAGTGCCCAGAGACCTCTGTTGTATTGTTTGCTTTTATGAGATCAAAGGGGGATTTTAAGCAGAATGTCTGCCTGCTGAACAAACATAATCACAATTTTCAAAAAATGCTCAGGATTTTAGTCATTCCTTCTGAGAAATGCTTTTTTTTTTTAACCTCATTCTCATCAAATGGTAACGTTTTCTGCTTAGTTGTTAGAAAAATCAAGCTTTTAAATTCTGGAAACTCAGATGGCCTATGGATGTCATTGATAGCTACTGCTCTAGAATACAACTATAGATGACCTATCAATGAGTCTGCTGCAATGTCAAAACCCACTGTGTCTTTTTACCATAAAATTAAAAAGTGGTTTTTTTTTATATATATAGGCATTGGGGAAATGACTCAGTCGGTAAAGCGCTTCTAGTACAAGCCTGGGGACTGAATCTGGATCCTCAACACCCATGGAAAAGCCAGGCATAGTCACAGCGCATGCGTGTAACTAAAGCCCCGGAGAAGCAGGGACAGAAGTATCCTTGGGGCTTACTGGGAAACCAGTCTTGTAGAATTGCCGAGCTTCAGACTGACTGAGAGAGCTTGCCTCATAAAAACAAAAATACAATGGAGAACAATTAAAGAAGACACCTGATGTTGACCTCCATGACACACACATATTATATACACAAACATGTACACACATGTAACACACAGAAAATAAATTTACACACTAGTTCTTTTTTTGCTGTACTTTTAGAACCACCGTTTATGTACATAGCTATATCAAAATTTATACATACATACTTTTAGTATCTTAATGTGTATATACATACATATAACATATATGTTTGTTTTTATGTGTTGGTGCATATGAATGTCTGGGTATATCTGGTATATATATGCATATGAAACTCTATATAATATATAAGAAACATTCTCTCACTTTCTTTCAAAGGACTTTCACTTTGTCCGAATTTGTTTAACAGATCACATTACACTTAAAAGATTTCTTTATGCGTGCTTGGCTCTCATCCAGTTCTCCTGTGCTATCTATGATGCTGGCTCTCTGAAAGCAAAGACTGTCAGTGTAGTCATGGGGGTACTGAGTTGAAGGAAAAGATAGAAACAGTATCTTACAGTTACTTAGAGAGAAGCATAGACTGTATGATACCCCCCCCCCCATTCAATGTTTGATGAACCCCCTTCCACTCCCGGCTCATGACTGTACTGTTTCCCATTTAAAGAGCTGTTTTGGCTGTAAAAAGCATATTAAATGTCCAGAGGGCTTCACTCAATATAGGAGGCTTAGTTCCCCAGTGCAATAAATTCCTCGCACATACTGTCTGGGATCTATCTCGTAATGAGCACCCTGTGCTATATTAGCCAGTCACTTGCTCATGTGGATGACTATAGAACATAAATCCCTTATTCAACTTTTATTGTGCTTCTTTCTGCAGCTTTGAAATGACATTAAAAGGACCCAGGATCCTAGTATTTGTTCCAGTGTTTGGACGTAAGTAGCAGAGGGTCTTTATTTTCCCTCTTGAAAATGCCACCGTTTCCATCCCGTCGAGGCTGTTCAGGCTCATTTTTTTTCCCTAGAGGCACCTCCACAGGACCCCAAAACTGTGAAAAAACGTTCCCATTCTTCTCAGGACTTTCGAGCCAGGTCTCCCTGTCCTCTGCCCTGAGAATCACCTCCCCACTGCAGAACCTCATGTGTACTGAAGTCCTCCTGCCGGGGGTCACGTCTATGCCTGTCACTATCACTCGCTCTAATCTTCTAAAACATTAAACCTGGCTCATGCATTGTGTGAGGACTTGCGCATGTTTATCTTGGTTCCTCCTTACTACTTGGCTGGACATCACAAAATACTAAAGGTTGGAGAGGTGCATTGCCACAGGCTGCCCGCTATGAGCTTTGGGGACTTGTTGACTTGTGTCCTGTAAGAAGAATTAGTTAAATCTCCTTAGAGAAACTTGGGAAGAGTAGAACCCATAGCGCAAGAGGAATCGGAGGCTCCTTTCGCAGAAGAAGGGAATGAAATTGTTAGTGGGAGTAATTGTTAGTGAACGAGCCAGGCCTGGTGCTAACAACTGCCACGTGCTATTCCATTACATCCTCTCAATAAGCACACGGTCTACGTACAGTTGTCAGTGTTGGCTGTCAGCGAAATTACTCCTAAGTATCAATTCACTCAATTCTCTCAACAAATGGTATGAAGTATTATTGCAATTATTCACATTTTTTTTATAGATAAGTAAACTGTGGAGACATTTAGTAATTTTTCCAATTTGCGGGCTTGGATTGGAGCTTAATGGAAGAGCACTTGGGTACAATATGTGAGGGTCTGGGTGCTATCCCCAGTATTGCTGAAACAAAAACAAATGCTGGCAACAATATTTAGAAAACCTCCTTTATTTACTCGGGGGATGAAGCGTGATTGAAACGCCAGTGGTCTATCCCAGACCCACCCCTAGACCACAGCACTTTAGCATCACCAAGGGCCATGCTTAAACTGAGCGGGTGGGTAAGGTTAGGGTCTGAGGCAAAACTAGAATCTTCAGTCCATAGAGCAGTATTTTCAATGAACTCTGTGGTCAACAGCTTCTAAGACAGTTCTTGACCTATAACGTGCTCATATCGCTGTTTAGGTCTGGCCTTGGGTGTGAACTGGAGGTATGGCTCTGTCCTTGAGTGTGAACTGGAGGTACGGTCTCCTTCTAAGGAATAGGATGTAAAATCAGTACTGTGAAATCACACTTTCAAGATCATGTCAGAAAGGACCATGGAACTCATCTTGCTTACCCTCACTCTGCTTGGCTTTTCTTTCTTGGCTGTTTTGATGCAGCAAACAGCCATAAGAAGTCTAGAGAGGGGTCTAAGTGGCACAAAACAAAGAGAACCCTCAGGTCCAAAGCCAGGCATGAACTGAGTTACACAGTCCGACCACTTGGCAAAAACCGAACCCTTCCCACAGTCACACAAAGGAACTTTGGCATGAATTCCCACTCGGATCTCAAGATAACCCTAGGTACCTCTCATACCTCTGTGAGTCAAACAGACTCCAGATTTCTGACCTGCAGAAATTATGAGAAAATTATTGCTTGATCCACAAATTAAGGGCTATTTTTATACAATAAAGCAAAACAAACAATATTACAAACAAATCCAAAGCGAATCCTTCCATCTCCGTTTACAGAGGAATGAGAAGCAAATTTGAATCAAGCAGTCAAAGACCCCATTGAGAATCATGAATTCCTGCTTCAAAGTATTAAAAGAAAAACTATTCATCTGGCATTTACCATTAACTGCATACTCACCGTGCATCAAGGATACAGAATTATAGACCCTTACTCCTCGTTGCTTCAGAGAGATATTTTAAGTTAAGCACCATGAATCCATCAAGTTGTCAGTATTTAATAGTGTCTTTGAATGCTCATCTCCAGTTGTCTCATCAAACTATGCAGTATGATGTCTTTGTTTAGGGTTCTTGGTCCGCATATGTTATCCAAGCCTGAGAGATTTCTACTTGTATCCGTTCTGCCTTGATCATAATCTTTGAGATTTTTCTGGCTTTAGTCATGACCCATATCATGTTAAGAAAATGACAGATTTCAAGTCTCCTCATTTCCCAGTGCTTGTGGTACTTCAGGCCCCAAATCTACAACTTGCTTTTTGTATTATATGCTGCACAGATGCTGTCTTTTTAAAATCACTTTTACTGGCATAGCCAGGAGGTAGTGACACACACCATTAATCTTAGCACTCAGGAGGCAGAGGCAGGCGGATCTCTGTGAGTTCAAGGCCAGCTTGGTCTACAAGAGCTAGTTCCAGGACAGACTCCAAAGAGAAACCCTGTCTCAAGAAACCAAAGAAAAAAAATCATTTTACTGTTCTGCTGGTTTATTGACTGTTTAAGATCCTGACTATTCCAGTTTTGACACCCCTCTGTGCTGTGTTCAAGATGGAGCATAGAGACAAGTGTTTGCAAACTTCTGCTTCCTGATAAATATGTAGATGAAAACGGAATCTCCTTTATCCTACAACGGGCCTGATGCCATGTTATTAAATAACCCCACCCACAGACACAGGACACAGACATGAACACACACATGCTCATCCCGGCACATCAACTGTTTAACTGCTGAAGGTGAATGAAAGTGATCACCCCCTTCCTTCTGTTACCAGCTTGCTGGCATCTTTCACGTGGGCAGAAATGCATCTGCTTTGAATGAGAGGAACCATTATGAAGACCCCTATATGACCAGATTTCTAGATTGAAGAAGACGATTAGAAGTGAGCCTTTAAGATTTCACGAGAAGGAAGAGAAGAACAAGCCACGTAGCAGTCTCATTTGGGAAACACCAATGTATATTGCACACGATAGAGGATATTTTATATGACAAATTAGCTGGATGTAGATATGCCCTAGGTAGCTGGTCAAACATTATTCGATAGGTTTTAGAGATACCCACACAGCTGGTAAAACACCATCACTTCTCTATGTGGATACTGAGGATCACCTGTGGAGACTATTTCCGGATGAAATTAGCTTTTGAATTGCTGACCTGAGAAGAGCAGCCGTAGATGGGCAACATCCAATTTATTGAGACCTAAGTAGAAGAGGATACGAAAGAAGTGGGAGCCCCTTTCCTCTGCTAGAGATCAAACCTGCATGTCTGCGACATTAACTCTGGACTCTGAACTTCAGAACCCAGCCAGAGATCTACAGCATCAACACATCCATCATCCTTTTCCACTCCTTAGCTTTTTAGATAACTCTGGCTGCCCTGGTTCTCTATCTTGCAAACAATAGATGGCAGAAACTTTGGACTCCACCTACTCCAATTCCTATAATAAATCTCAAAATATATGTATAAATATGTACTTCTCTAATAAATATCATATAAATGTATACATCCATATATTTTGATATATTTTGATCATAATTATCTTTCTCTCTCTCTCTCTCTCTCTCTCTCTCTCTCTCACACACACACACACACACACACACACACACACACAGTTTCACTGTTTCTTTGGAGAATGCTGGCTAATGCAAACACACATGCATTTCATTTGCCCAGTTCAATCTGGAGATAAACTTTCAGTCCCTTTAAATTTTATAATGAAAAGGGATTTAAAAATTGATGTTTAGGTTTTTTTCTCCCTTAGATAAACATTTCTAACATAATTGCTGAGCTCCTTGGATTCCATTCCATTTATTTTTTCTGTATGACTTTTATTAAAGCTCTGTTTAAGTTCAGGCAGCAGGCCACTGAAAAGCATGGAGCGTGTAGGCATTAGCGATTTCTTCAGTACATTCAAGTCAGATCACCATGTGTGTGTTTTAACTTTCAAGTTCTCTTTTTTCCCCCTCCTTAACTCTTGCATGGAAAGACTTGATTTGGACAAGGGGGGGAGGGGTTGATTAGAAAGGGTGTACCCTACTTCCTCAGACCTTTCTGAAGGTTTTTTCCCCTACAAAACTGTCCGTGGACAAAGGATCACAAAGGCAAATGGTGGATTTATACCATTGTTAAAAAACTGACTCTTACGTTTTTCTCCCTCTGAGCTATGCTAACACACCTAAATGGGTTAGTATATAAAATAAAGGGGTTGATGAGAACGGATTAGTAAATGGGAGAAAACCATGGGTATCATAAGTTAAGAAGAAAAGGATGACTATTTTCAAAGGGGTGTGAAGCTTTTTGTCACCCCCAACCTGGGGAGATGGGTTCTGGACACATGCAAATCATGAAGGATGATTTTCAAGTCTTAACCCTGGTGATGGATGGAGCCTCTCAGATTCGGGGAATCAATAACAGGTTTCGTTTGAAAACCACCAGCTTCTGCACTGGATATGCTGGGTTGCCGGTGCCTGCCACCTCCCATTGGAGATGCTTAGCTGGTAGCCTGATAGATTTCTCTGGAGCTCAGGGGACTTCTCAGGATCTGGAATTTACAGGAAACAAAGGGATTTGAAGTAATGAGAGGACATGAACAATTTGGATTGCTTGTTGATATTTTTAGAAAAGGACAACTAAAGATATAAATGCTTTGTGGAAGAAAAGTGCCTTTGACGTCAGCATCTATTCAAGAGTTGTGTCCATGGGCTAGGCTGCATGCCAATTAATCCTTAGAAAATAATTATTTAGCCCTTACATAAAGACTCCTCTTACTATTGGAAGAATAGACACTGGGGAGAAGGTTGTTATATTTAGGTGTAGACCATTGTCCTTGAACTTGGAGTAGGCATTCATTCTGACACTCACCTTTCTGTATCTTTTCAGAAACAGTTAATGGTCAAAATTTGAAATTATCCTAATTATTTTATAAGCTTCTGAAAAGATTAAAAAGCAGACATATGATAGATTATTTGGGAGATATATTCTCAGCTCAAAATACTACCAGGTCAGCATATGTCTATATATATATATGTCTGTATTTATGGAATTGATGCAACAGTTACCTTTAATCAAAATAAGCATTGAAACAAAGAGCCACGATGTTTCAGTATCATTTAATCTACTTGTCATCACATGTTTGGAGAATAGTGGTGTATGGCCAGGTGGCTGTACTGGTTTTGACCTGTAGGTACACATATTTGGATGTCAGATGTCTCTCAACTTGGGCAGCCATGGGCTTCTCACCCAGCTAGTCCTGGCATGTTTTGGTGACAGTGTCCCAGATAATGGAAGAACAGGTTTGAATTTAATCAGAATTTTCCTTACATTCTACATGTTAATAACTGTTGATCCAGGTAAACCCTGTAGTTGATCCCTATGAAGGACAGGAGCTCATGATCCCGTCTCTGCTGAGATTGTACTGAAAAGCACAGAGTGTGGAAATGGGAGAGAGGTGAGGAAACTGGGGTAGACCTATGTCATGACGTGACAGGATTACAACTCGTATCTATATAAGTGGGTTCCAGAAGGCACAATTTAATGGTGTGTCTCCTACCCTCTATGATGGCTAAGTGGGTCAGGCTCCATCATGCCTCAGAAGCATGAATCTGACCATAGTGAAATAAGAACAATCCTCCAGTTGATATTTTTAGTGTAGCTTAAGTATTGTCCTTGATCATATACAACGAATCTCCTAGTTTTATAGTGCTGGAGAGCAGGTTCTGAGCCTTGCATGTGCCAACAATGTGTCCTACACGGAAACTACATGGCCGGCTCTACTGGAATCCTTGCATACTGTGGTTACATATAGTGTCATATACAGTAAACATAGAATCACATGACTTCTTCCTTTCATGTGTTTAAACTACAATGAGGAGAACATCTCTGCTATTATAGTGATAGGTGGCATGACATAAATCCTATAAGATTTGGTTCATTACATGAGTATTATACTCTTTTCAGTTTTCTGCCCATCGCTTTACATTTCCTGTCCTTTACAAATGTCAACATATACAGAGTGGATGTTTTTATCACTGTTCTGTAAGAACGGAACAAGGGACTAGACCCTTTAATAAACCTGCTTACTATTCATTAGTTCACTTATCAAAACTGACCTAAGATTTGAACTTAATTTTCCAAACTTTAGAACTCAGGTATGTTTCAATGAATGAAATCTCCTCCTGGGGCCAGAGAGATGGCTCAGTTCGGGGAAGGTGCTTATTGCCAAACCTAAGGAGCAGCTATATCCCTGCTCTGACATGATGGAGGGAATGAATAAACCCTCCTAAGCTGTCCTCTGAGCCCTACTGAACTTTTAAACTGAGATCATGTTTTCATGCTAGCCTTCCTATATGAGATATTTCTCCTTCCTTACATATAGAATTTTGTTTCAATTGCTAGCCAGTATTAGACATTTTTAGAAGCAAAAGCAAGATGTCGATTCTTTCATATCTTGCTGATGGAATGGAAATCTTCCAGGCTTCTGTAATAAATCTATGCTCTCTATCCTGTGAGGGTTATTAACTGTGCTACAAAACATTCAAGAAAATGAAGCACTGTTGACAAACACCAACTCCCTCACATAAACTTTCCCAGTGACTTAACTTTGAAGCAGGTGTCATGAGTTTGGTCAGCCAAAACATTTGCTAAAATAATGTGGAATATCAATTGCCCAATCAATGTATAAAGACGACATTTCCTTGAATATATAATTTCAGTATGTTAATTATTAAACATGGTCGTTAGCTCATTATTAAAATAGCTATTAATAATTAACATCTGAGATCTACTAAAATGTTTGAACATTTAGTAGTTGTATCAGATTTTTTTGCTGTAAAATAATTAATATTTGGAAATTCCATGCGCAATCATAAATACATTAAAGAGATATGTATTTATATCCCTCATCAAAAGGTTAGCCTACATTTTTTAAAAAAATTCTTATGATGTCAAAGTTTTGGGTTTTCCAGTCAGAAAGAAAAGTGCACAGTGGAAACTCTTCATCATTGGGGGGACTTTAGAATCTCTTTATTTATTTTAATTTTGTATATAAGTAAAGCATGGTGTTAGAACCCCCTTTATTATCAGGCTTGCTAAGCTTCGTCACTGGCCCTTAAATATTATAAGCAATATCTTAAGACTTTTCTTTGTGAGCACTCTATTCCCTGGGGCTAGAAACAGTAAAATTAGTATAGGAGTTCAAGTTAGAAATGCATATTTTGAAATTTTTCTCCTACTTCTAATACTGGCTGTACATTTAAATCATCAGAGACTCACCTGAGCTACCAGTTATCAAAGTCCTATGCAAACATGCTAAATTCATCAGTAGGCTTGGTCAAGTTCCTCAAAGCAACTTAGGGAGGAAGCTATAAGTTCAATGTGTTGAGTCTGCATCTTCATTTGTGGAGGAGTTGTGTAATGATTATTCCTAACAAACTTCTTAGGATGTTAGAACTTATGCTGGCTTTCTTAGTGAACCAAGAGGTTTTCTACAAGCTTGAAGTATGTGTGTATGTGGGGGGATATTGTCTTTTTCTTTTATATACTTACCTTTTTTAATGTAGAATAAAATTTTATTTGATAGACTTAATTTATATGTTTTATCAGTTGTATAGGTCAATAATTTTTTTTCTGTGTGAACCCTCATCTGGTAAATCTTGCCTTCATGAGTCTTTATTTATAAACCCATTTATATTTCTACTCTCAAAATTGTTCACCAAAGAGTTTTTCAGAATATAGATGTTAGAATATATGTTAGAAGAAAATAAGTTAGGAAATGTAAAAATGTACCAAAAGAAAAGCAATTCAGCTGTGACCCAAAGGTTAAAGGGGGAGTTATTGTCACTTGTAGGTTTCTTCGTTTTCCTTTTTAAAACTTTTAAAAATCATTTGTGTGAGCACATTCCATTAAGAAGTGTGCTCTAGGCCGGGCGGTGGTGGTGCACGCCTTTAATCCCAGCACTTGGAAGGCAGAGGCAGGCGGATCTCTGTGAGTTCGAGACCAGCCTGGTCTACAAGAGCTAGTTCCAGGACAGGCTCCAAAACCACAGAGAAACCCTGTCTCGAAAAACCAAAAACAAACAAACAAACAAACAAAACAAAACAAAAAAGAAAACAAAGAAATGTGCTCTATATTCTGCAATTATCTTCTGATTCTTCCTCCCTCTCTTCTCTCCCTCTTTTCTCCCCTCTCTTCTTTCCCTCCCTCCCTCCCTCTCTCCCACCCTTTCTCGTTCCCTTCCTCTCTTCTTCCCTTCCTTCTTTATTTTTCCCTCATCTCTTCCTATTCTTCTTCCTTTCATTTATTTGGGACACCAGCTACCTTTCTATTGGTGTGATAAAATATCACAACCCAGGAAACCTACAGAAAGAAGACCTCTGGGTTTACAGTTCCTAAAGATTAGCATCCATCACTATCATGGCATGGAGGCATCACAGCTGAGGTACATATAAGGGTTTATATCTTCAAATGCAAGCACAAATCTGCTGTGAATTAGTGCTCTTGTACACTGTAAATATTTGTCACTCATATTGGTTTAATAAAATGCTTATTGGCCAGTAGCCAGGTAGGAAGTATAGATGGGGTGACCAGGCTAGGAGAATTCAGGGAAGAGGAAAGGCAGAGACACAATCTCCAGCAGGACCCAGAGGAAGCAAGATGAGAATGCTACTCTGAGAAAAGTTACTAAGCCACTTGGCTAAACATAGATAAGAATTATGGGTTAATTTAAGTTGTAAGAGCTAGTTAGCAATAAGCCTGAACAATTGGCAAAGCAGTCTATAATTAATATAAGCCTCTGTACGTTTATTTGGGACTGAACAGCTGAGGAACCAGGTGGGACAGAAACTTCTGTCTACACAAATCTGAGACAAAACTGTGAGTGGCTTGAGTCTTTACTATCTCAAAGTCTGTCCCCAGTGACCTACTTCATTCAGCGAGGACACACCTCCATACCTCCACAAACAACCACGACAGCTGAAGACCTGGGTTTATTAGACATTCTCATTCAAACCACTGCTTTCGGTATACACCTTTAAAAAAACTTCACAATTGAGTAAACAACAAATGTTTTTGTGATTTCTTTTTCTTTCTTTCAAGTCTATAAAATTCTTGCCTGACTAAATGTTAAACAAATATTTATCATGTTTTCCATTTTATTTGTGGTATTTTAAGTTAGTTTATTGATCCTCTGTCACCAAAAGCCTGGAAAACGCATACAAAAATGAGTGCATTAATATGAAAGTTAATTGAGGTGAGGGTTACTAGGGAACAGGAGAGTGATTGTGGAGAATGAAGTGATTATATGCTTCTCACCTGCTTGAGCTATTCTCCAGGCAAGTGTCCAGGTAGTTTACCTCACCTTGCCGAGCCTCAAGAAGACTCACTGTCGAGTGAGGACAGTGGTGGTAGCTACCATTTAGATTGGTTTTGAGAGTTGAGCAGGTTCAGTAAAACATTTATATGTAAGAGAGCTCAGTACATACTATGAGAAATGCTTATCCTTATTAGGGTAAGCAAAACTTGTTTGATTGCCCCTGCCATTGATTTCTGAGGTTGTTTTAGGTTGCAAAACTTAAATGTGGGTGCATTTTGGAATCATCTGGGGATGGGATGTGGGGGCCTAGGCATAGAGAAACAAAACTAAGCCTGGGCGTTGACATCTTACCAAGTTCCTTGTGTGAGTTTGATGTTCAACAAAGTGTGAAAAGTATTGGAAGTCACTAGAGCAGGATGTGAGGAAATGCCCTCCCATGGGTGTCCACGGAGACTTTCCCAAGGCTGTTGTGCCCCACTTTTTTTCTATTTGTTGTAGCCCATAGACTATAGAGGAGCCAGACATAGTTGCTAAGTGGACGAATGAAAATCTAAATTAGTGAATGATAAAGAAATCACTAGGTGAGAGCCCCCTGCAAATGTGCCAGATTTGGAGTGCCCCATCAGATTTCCCAAGTGGCCACTCAGCAGAGCCAGCTTCCAACATAACTATGTTTGCGGTGGGATGCCTTCCATAGGGCAGTTTATTATAAAGTATGTGTACAAAGATAATGACCTCTCAGATGCTAACAGTACTATTCCGGAAAATAATGGGGAGAAGGCTCTATTAGATTTTTAACAACAGCAAAGTTAAACAACACAATTAAAATAAAAAGAGATGAATCTAAAAATCTTCATATTAAGGGAAGTAAATGAAGAACACATAACAAGGGTTTTCTCTCATTTTTGTATTCGAGAGTTGTTTTTAGATATGTAAAGCCATATGTAAACAAGAGGCTGTCAAAGGGAAGGAAAAAAGCCAGTGGATGAAAATTAGGGGGGAGGGGGTAAGAGGGAATAATTACGATCAAATGCCTGATATAATTGAAAGAACTGTTTGAAACTCAACACTGTGTATCATGAATAAATGCCAACAAATGTTTGGAAATACGCTTATTTTCTATAAAAATATTTATGATCAAAATACTTTGTCTTAAATCAGTTTTATTTTTAAGATCATTTTAATTAATAACTCATCATAACTTTGTTGTAACTTAATATAATGACTTTAAATTTTATTGGGAAGAGTCAAATAGACTCAAATTTCTAGGAAAATAACTCTAAAATCAGAAAAATGTGGAAGGATTTTTATCATTAGATTACATAATACTTTATAACACAGCTATAATTTAAGTGAAGCAGAGGCAAATCCAGCATTATGAAATTGGTGAATTGTATAAAAAGGTGATTCATGGGAAAGAATAGATACTCATGGAAACTGTTTACATAATAACATTTAAGATATGATAACATGACATTTCAAAGATAAAGTTTCATGAGTTTTCATTTATTTGAATGAATTTTAAAATAAATATTTTCAGACGATTGCTATTGGCATCAGGAAACCTCTTACTCCTGTGTAGATATTTTACAACAAGAAGCTCTGTGGAAGCTTTCCCGTCGTTAATCACAGGCATGACAGAAGTTGGCGCTGCTATGGTGGCTCCTTGCAGAAACTGTGAAACCAACATGCTGTCATCCAGTAAAGATATTTAGGAAGAAAACTTCTCTGTAAGTATGTGACACACCAAGATGTATGCCTGATCAATCAAAACAATAGGCTCACTAATAAAATCATTAACATGTAGAAAACTTGGGTAAGCATTTATGAAATATTAAAACACCGTAGACCTCTCTAAACTGAAATCCCACTCAATGACAAGTAAGGTATCTCTAAAAGGCAAACAGAACTACTGATGTAGCAAAGTTGGGGGAAACGTAAGTGCAGGAAAGATATTATCAGGCTTCCTCAATCATATCAAGAACAAAGATATCAGTCTCTAACTACCAAAATGGAAACTGTTAAAGTTTTGAAAATGCTAGCAAGTCAGCTGGGGGCTGGGAAGTCTAGAGAGTCTTGTCTCAGGGTACAAATTTTCTTGTATTTCTGATCAACAAACATGGACATTGCTTCCTATGCTTTGTAAGGTTCTAGTGCACTGGTGTTTCCTGAACGATAGAAAGATTTTTGACAACAGAATTTGTTTCTTGGAAAAACAAAAGGGAAATGGAAGCAGCTGAAGAGACCACTCAAAGGAAGCTGCCTAAGGCTATTACAGCACCTTTCAGAAACAAAATCTATCATACAATATATATGATTACAGAATCTGTGTCAGCAGACTGTGCATGGCTGAAGGAAACTGCTTACAATATATCTCTAAGTGAGGACAACGTGTATGTTTTGTAAAAAGCAAAATGACATTTAAAGAACACACTAAAATCCAAGCTGTGGTTAATTTTATTTTTTATAAGTATTAACAAACCATAAATCATCTTAACATAAATATTTTTAGGGGACTGTAGCTTTTATAATTCACTAAAGTCAATTTCCGTCCTTTTCTACGAGATGCGGGCTGGCAACACTAAGCCCACTCTTTACTTAGCTCTTTTAAATGAATGTAATAAATTAAATGAAGCTAATCTTTTGATCCCAAGTCTAAAAACTTATAAAGAAACTTTATATATGGTGGGCTGATCTGATCTCCACTGAAATACTGGGAGGGGAATGTTATCCCTCTGGACAACATACAATTCCAGATATAGTGGTGGGGGGCTAGAAGGAGAAGGAGCATTGACTCCTATCTTAATCTTGAACAAAGAGTGTAATTTCTCCAAACTAAAAATTCAACATCTAAAGAGTGGTGAAAATATTTAACCACCTATCCGAGAGTTGACACAGCTCAGTGAGGTGTGTGTGTATGTGTGTGTGTGTGTGTGTGTGTGCGCAAAACTGGGGACATGTATGTGTAGAAAAGAATGTCATGGTTACTCAAATCATATCAAGAGCTAAGATATTTTTAATTTTTTTAGATACTTTTAAATAAAGCATTGGGGACTGGGGAGATGGCTCAGTCAGAAAACTACTTGTCAATCATGCATGGGGACCCAAGTTTGGGTACCCAGCCCCTACATAACAAGCTGAGCACACTAACATGTACCTGCAATCCCAGCACTGAGAAGCTGAGAGCAGGATCCCTGGAACCTACTGGCTAGCTAGTCTAGACAAACGGGTGAGCTCCAGGCTAACTGAAAGACCCTGTCTTTAAATCATAAGGTGGCAAGTCTTATTGGAAAGATAGCGTCGACATCTGGCCTCCATGTGCATGCACATAGATATGTACATGTGCGTTCACACACACATGCATGAACATGTGTTAACACACACCTAACGCAACACAAAGTTATATGCTAACAGTAGAGCGCAAGCCCTCAGAGGCACGAATAATACCCAGCTAATGAATCTTGTATTGGCATCTGTACAAACATAATCAGCAAGTTCAATTCTGAGGGAATCTGACCCACTATTAAAAAGCCAGTACCGACAATTAAAGCATTGTATAAAGATAAATCAAGGAGTCACGAGTCTTCTCAAAGAAGCACACAATGTAAAAGGAATAATAAAATCTAGTGATTTACATCCCCATAAAATTAATGCATTGTATATGAAGAATTAGCATAAAACATACTGACATTTATAGAATTGTTTCCAAAACATACCGAAAGAATTCCTTGTTAGAGAAAACAGGGGTTTAGAATCATTTCCTCATGTGAGCCATAAAATGTCTTAGATTTTGGTACTTGCACTTAGTTGCCTTAAACCACAATTGGGTTCATGTAAATTAAGCTTAGTTCCATTTTTTTTAAGTCTCTCTTCCCACAATAGAAGAACAGCTATTGAACCCTAATTTTGATAAGGAAATATCTTCGTAGAATTCCTGAGTGAAAAAAAAAAAAAAAAGAAATTCTGTAGAGAGGGCACATTTTACCAAGAATATATCTGTTATCTCGACTTCTGAAACAGGTGCTGAAGCTATGTAGCAAGCTTACAGGCATTTGCTAATCATTCTAACCTGGTCAACAGGATGGTTGCTGTGTTCGCATCTATTGAAGACGCCATTTAACCATCAGATCTGTTTGCTTTGCTTTGAATGAAAGAATGATGTTTTTCAATTTTCAATACAGTGATCACAGGTCTCGCTGAAACTTGAGAAGATGGGAATCACCAATATGAAGGCTGTTCTGTGGGATATTGCGCAGCAAGTACACACGGGTATGCTGGGTACCAGTGAAAAGTGAGCATGTCCTTGGAAATACTGAAAACACTAGAACAATCTATGACTAAAAGCTTTCAAGTAAATGGATACACAGAGCTATACATACTTGAAAAGAAAGGAAACGTGGTCCAGATGAGCCTGGACTTGATGATGTGTGCTTGGTTCGCTTCATAGAATACTGTAAACTGCAGGAGCCGCGACTGAAAACTCTGCTCAGAACTCCTCAGCCAGTGGGAAGAATGTGTTCTTCGAAACCTTGCCATTGAGCCGGGGTCAAACCAAGATACTTGGGGGTAAGGGAATCCTGGGCAGAAATGAGCAGAATGTGTACAACCTTTGGTGTATCAACTGGATTTGAACTCAAGTAAATTCAAGCTATATGCTTGGTTTCCTTTCGATTCAGAAAACTTATGAATCTGTGTCATTTTAAGACAACTGAGCCAACTTTGGTATTAAAGAACACAATTTTTTTTTGAGACAGGGTCTCAATGTGCAACCGTAGCTGGCCTGAAACTCCCCATGCAGACCAGTACAACCTCCAGCTCACAGAGATCTGCCTCCCAGTGCCTTCCAAGTGCCATGATTAAAGACATGTGCCACCAAACCTGGCCTCGTTTGATTTTTATTTATTTTTAAACTTTATTTTGATCCCTTGACTTTTGAAAAAAAAAATTCAAGGATGCCTAACACTTTAGGTATTAGTCAATGAATAGAAAAATCTTGTAAGAGAATTTTGTGTAAGGCATAGCACCCCATAATCACCCCATAAAAATGAGAAATATTTACAAATGCCAGGCTTTCAGTGGTGCGATCGATAGGGCGCTGGCTCCAATAAGTTATTCAGAGCAACATCCACAGCAATGAACATGCAAGGATATTAACGAGGTCTGTACTTGCTTCTGATGTGAATGGGAGTTTTGCAGAACCGTGCGAAGGGTGAGCCATCCAGACCACAGTGACTTTCAGCTGAGGTCAGAGGAAGGCACCCCGCGTGTTTCTCTTTACATTCAAGAGTTGAGGCAAAACATTACAGATTCTTAAGGCTTCTCAAGGAGTTTATTCACAAATCTCTGTAAATGACAGAGTTTTATCCTCTCCTCGCTGAGAGGGGAAAGTAAAGGAAAGAAAAAACCATTTTGTGCCAGTGTAGGGAGAAATATTCCGCAAGGCTTGTCCATAGAAGAAAGCCAGTGGATGCCGATGCTAACAAGTTTCTAAATATAACCCGAGCCCTGTAAATCTAAAGCACAGAGAGGATGACGTCATTAATCAGTTCATACTGAGAGCCATCTCAGTAGGTGATGCCAGGCTGCATTAATGACCCAGTGAGAAAATAAAATCAATTCTTAGGACATAAACTTGGCCTAACACCTTGAGAATTTAGGATTATTGCTTTTACAGTTTATTTTATGCCCTCAGAAGGTCAAGGTTTGTAACGCCGAGATCTTACATTCCCAAAGAAGTGAGTTTCCTTCAGGATCGCTAACCTGTGGATTATTTAACGGTTTGATTAAAGATAAAGGGCTTAGGATGTTGGAGTTATTCATCCCACCTTGTGTTATGGTCCACATCAAACATCTCAAAGATGTCAAAAATATCAGAGACTTAAAGACTAACTATGCTCCTATTTCCTTTTAAATTAACTTTACGTTAAGGCAAATGTTTCCTCTTAGTGGCAATCTACAGAAATGGTATGCTTTATGTTGATTCATACTTCTCTAAATCAGCAGCATGATTAAGGAAAGGGTCAGTCGGAGACGAAGTAAATAAAAACTGGTCCCCTGAAACAGGAAGAACAATGAGTTTGTATCCAACACAAACAAGCTCTTGAATTGCTGGTTACTGTCCGTGTGTTCGGTTAAACTGAATTAAATCCACCATCACAAGATATAATACTGGCCCCACTTCCCAGCAACATCCTAAACATAAAGGGCACAACGGAGGTTGAAGGACTTAGGCTAATAGACGAACTGACAACATTTGGTCTGCTCAGTCTCTTAATTAGCACCTTTACTTAAGTGTATTTTGAACATCATTGCAATTTATGTGTCTGTGGTGGAACTTCTAGGAAAGTTCCAGAAAAATTACAGTTGGAGTCATGTCCCGTGTTGAGGCTTCCTAAAGTAAACAGAAACGATGGACATACATTTTGATTTGCCAGCAAGGCAGAAGGGAAGAATGGGAGGATAGAGTCAGGGTGGTACATGGAAAATTGGTTGCTTGAGATCGCAGATTGGAAGAGGTTAGAGGAAATAAGGACTTACAGAAACTTCTATGCTTAAAAACAACCATCCTACAAATAATACTAATACACCCAACTGTTAATTAAAAGAAAAAAGCAGGGCTGGAAAGAAGGCTCAGTGGTTAAAGCATTTGCTGCTCACCAGAGTTTCAGTCTGCAAAACTCAAGTAAATGTGACATGACCTGGTGGCCCACCTGTAATTCCAAGGCTGGGAAGTCAGACACCAGGCATTCCCAGAGCAAACTGGCTAGCAAGTCTAGTCCTACAGGTGAGTTTGGGGTTTGATCTTTAAGACCTTGTCTCAGGATAGAGTAGAAGAGTGATCAAGGGAGATGTATGACATCAACCTCAAGTCACCACAAATGCACACACTTGTGTGTGTGTGTGTGTTTGTGTGTGTGTGAGTGTTCATGCCTGTGGTGATCAGAGAAGGCACTGGATGTCCTAGATCTGCAGTTACAAGCAGATTGTGAATCTCCTGAAGTGACCACTGAGTCGTCTCTCGAGTCCCAACCCCTCCCCCCATCACCACTTTTTTTAAAAACAGTTTTAGACAAGTTTCTAGCTCTGGCTGGGATGCCACTCTGTAGACCAGGTTGGCCTTGAACTCACAGAGATCTGCCTGCCTCTGCCTCTAAAGTGCCGAGATTAAAGGTGTGCACCAGCACACCAACTCCCACCCTCTTTTCTAAACAGCTGAATTTCTGTGATGTTCCTTGGAGAGATTGGGAGATGAAGGGAGTGCATTTCCTGACTTCAGGCTGGCTGAAAGAGAAAAGAGAAAGAGGCAGGATGTGTTGACCCCGAGTCAAATGGTAATTGCTAGGACAGTAATAAGGAGAGGTTGATCTGGCCAGATCAGAACATGGTGAAAGCAGGTCATGAAGGTAACCTAGGACTGGAATTGTCAAGTAGGCACTGGTGGGCATGGCTATACCCTCCAGCCTTGTCCTCCTATTTGTCATGAGTAACTGGACTCACCCCCAGAGTCTAGTGCTTTTCATAACCATTCCTACTTTTCAATGCTCAGATTGAAGTATCCGGCTAATTCAGCATCTCAACCATCCAAAACCATTTGTTTGTTTGTTTCCCAATCCCAGGTTGGTTGCTCTGAATGAAGGGAGGGGATGAGTACAACATTTCCAGGATGGCAGCTGATGGAAGAATTATGATTGAGCTGCCTTTCAAATGCAGACTTTAACCTTTACATTGCCCGAAGTGAATACAAATGGCTTGCATTTTAAAAACCGACAGCACTCATTCAAAGGTTGGCCTAGTTCCCCTCTGCTCTTTGGCCTCGCCTGGCAAAGGTGGGGTTGACAAAGGAGAATTCAGAAGTACCTTTGAGGTCTGATATCTCCATTAGTGTGCAGAAGAGAAGAAAAGTTCAAGTGGGTGCCACTTGAAACCTGTGATGGCATGCCCTTTACCATTCATTTTCTGCTGGAAAATTCCAAAGCTCATGAACTATGATGATAAATGAGAGGAAGTGGTTGAAAGGCACAAAGCTTGCCCCAGTAGGAGTCTGACTTTGTAAGATGGGCCACCCCTAACTTTCAGCACCAACTCCAAGCAACTATTTGGAAATCCAGCCCATGACTTGATGATTATTTGAGGACATGACAGAAACGACGACAGCAATTCAGTCCTCAGTTTAGTGTGCTGGATCTCTGGTACTCAGGAGGTTGAGAGCGTTAGAAGAAGCAGGAGTCTCACCCAGGAACAACATAAGAGATGTGGCAAGTCATCAGGGCCCAGCCCGGGCCTCTTGAGCTGGAATCTGTAGCTCAACCAATCCCCAGGTGATTTCTATGCATGTTAAACATTGACAGACACAAAGAGAAAATAATCAAGACAAAAACCACATCCTATAACAATTGAGGGCTAGCATTGAGGAGACACAATGTAACAGCTGATTAAGGAATTAAGGATTCTGAGGGTTTTTTTTTTTCCCATCTGTTGTTTGGGCATGGTATTTGAACATGGCGATTTGATCAACAACCATTCCCATGAGGAACAGAGGCACGGTGTCTCTCCCCTCCACTGAGTTCTTCACAGTTCTACGTCACTGCTATTGACAGGCCTGAGTGAGGCCTGCAGTTTGTCTCAGACACAGACAGTGAAGAATAGCTTGCTACTAACACAAACAAGGGAATGGGGCTTCATAGTTCAGCAGGCATCTGGCAATTTATCATTTTTTTTCTTTTTAAGACTCAACTCTGTAGAGTCCCCAAGAGCCTGGGAATCTCCCACCTGGCCCATTCTAGACATTCAGAAGGCTAGGCTGAGATCAAAGTCCCTGATAGGAGCAGCCTGGACAGCCGTGAGTAGAAGGGACGGAGATGGTGGAGCGCTCCCTCTGCCCGCCATTAGGACGTTTTATGACGTGCCCAAGCTTCCTTTTAAATTTTGGTTCCCAGTCCAATTTTATGCCAGACGAATTAGCATTTTTTGACCCCGAGAGTTCTTTCTCTCACACTTTTTGAGCAACGGAGTTGACTTGTGAGCTCAGTCATTTTTTTTTTAATTGAGAGAAATAAACTGACTCATAGATGAGAAAAAAGAATAAGGAAGACACTTTCCCACTGCCTGTGATTCTCAACCCTTCATTAACTTCAGGGGAAGAAACTGAGCGGCTGCTGGTTCTGTCCGCAGGAAGACTCCTGGGGAACCGAGCCAACAAACCAGATGTGAGGGGAACATTTATTAAAGTCAGGGTCTTCGCATGTGCGTTGAGTCTTTTATCTTCCACTGCGTTCCTCTTAGCAGTGAACCCATCCATGTGTCTTTGTGTGTGACTGGACAAGATGTTACTGCAAGGCTCATGTTTCCATAGTGGCCGTGATCATTCGCATGGCCTGTAGTTCAAAGGGGCCCAAGAGAGGCTCTCCTGAGGAAACTATCTCAATGAATCAAGACAGTGATATAGGAGAATCACAAGGAATGAGACTACCCGTATAGAGGTACCATGTAATTAGCCGCTTTTCCTGAGGTTGTCCAGTAAAAAATGCAAGATGGTTGGTTACAAGGCTGGGATTCTAGCATTGCTGCTTAGGATATTCAGCAGCTGGTACTTTATTTCTCTGAGTTTTTTGTTATTATTAAAACAGTGAGTTTTAAAGCAGTCGTTCACAGGCCACTGTTCCTTGAAAATTGTTATTATAAGCAAATTATCTGAGTGTTTGTGATGAGCAAAGTTTTTCCTATGGAGTTAAAGTCAGGAACCATTGGGTTCAACATGGGGAAAATGGGAGGTTGTTCCTTGAAAGCTTTCAGCTCTGTTGTGTGTTCATGTTGACAGTGTTGAAGGGTAGGGGACTAGATCTCCCAGGTCTTCAGCAAGCCCCACTTATCTTACTCACCTTAACCTTGACCCCTGGGAAGCTGACTAATGTGTGACCAAGAGAACATTTTCTGATCCTCTAATTTTGAAGGTGGCCAAAGACTCTCTTTATCTCTGCCTTGACAGGTCTGTGCAACTAGGGAGGGCACCCTTCACAGTCTGGGACATCACACAGCAGGTCTCATGTATTTAGGTGGAAGCTGTTAGCTTCAATATAGAACATGCTGGAAAAACCACCAATCCAGCAGAAGAAAAGATGCCCTCTTACTAGGACTTAAGAACTGTGATTCTAAGAAAATTTCCAGCAGTATTTTCAAATGAATTGCTCTCCTTGATAGGAAGCAAACTTCCCCTCTGTCTGTTGTCAGAGAGAGACAGCTTAAAATGCTTCTAGGGGCCAGCATCTAAAAGTTCAGTCCTGTCCCAAATTTCTCTAAACAAATGTTACAGCCATTAAATAACATTACTTTACTGGTAAATCCTAAACTTAGAAAATTGTACACTTGTGGTATCTATGCTAAAGCCTTGTAATTGAGTGGTTTTTTTTTTTTTTACAATTTGTATTTTATTGCATGTTTGTGACTATGTGTAAGGTATGTGTGTGTGCGTGTGTGCATGTATGCCTATGTGAAAGCCAGAGCTGAATGCTATCATTCTCTATCTTATTACACAGATTCTCTCACTGAACCTAAAGCTAGGCTTGCCGCATGACAATCCCCAACCATCCCCCTGTCTCTGCACCCCTGTGTACACACACACAGTGCTAGTGTTACATGCTCGGCTTTTTATGTGTGTACCTGGGGCCAAATTCTTGTCTTCACACTTGGGCAGCAAGTGTTCTTACCCTTGAGCCATCAATCCAGCTTAAGGTTTTAATTCCTTATGGCTTTGAGAGCTGGGCTAGGACTTAAAAAGAAATGATCAATTCTTTGTTGTGCCTTAGCGGATGCTGCAATGTGTAGGTATTTTCACTTGGAGATACTTCACCTCCTTCAAACTCGAAGTTTGGGGATATGTTTTCTTTCTCTCTTCTTCAAAAGTATCAATCAGCTTTTGTCTTTTAAGAATGACACCACCCAGTTCATGGGTACTTTGGGGAAAGCTGTTAAATTATTTTACCTCACGATAGACTGCATCCTGGCCTTCATAAGGGTTTACCCTGAAATTGTTCTAATTTGAGTCTCCATTCTTGGCTGGAGCTTATTATTTCTGGAAGAATATGTGCTGACAGGCAGAGACAAAGAGGCCATGCGGAAGGCCACTTTTAAGCAGAAATATGATTTATATGCTATAAAGCTCTCTATTATTATTAGATAGAGATGGGAACTCAGGGGAAGAATATGGGACATAAAAGTCTCTTATTTCAGAACGTTCAGGCAGATTTGAGGAGGAAATTGTGTCATGAATTTCCGTCTCACCTAGGAGAGAGCCTGACAACCAGTCAGACCAAATTAGAAGTGGATATACAAGCCGAAATGATTTTCATCAGGCTTCAGATTAATCTAGTAAAAATGCTTGATTTTGTACGGTCAGAGAGGCATAGTGTTTATACACAAAAATCTTTTCCCCAAATTACTCAAATTATTGACTTCAAGATGTAAAATCTATTAAATCATGGTGCCCCATGTAGTAAGGGCCACTTCTGTCACGGAGGTCAGTGCATTGTGGGCTTTAAGCTGTTTTGTATTTTTCGGAGTTTTGGCAAGAACGAGGCAGCGGGAGAGCCTGAGGGGCCAGGAACACAGCAGAGATTTTTAACTATGGTTTAGGGTCACTGTCAGAATATGATAGATTTTTGAAAGTCAAAAGCAGCTTTAGACTTATATACTGAGCACTAAAGTACAAAAGAGTGCTAATAAATAAAGATGCCACCGCAAGCTAAAATATGGGTCCTGCTTCTTCATAAAGTTAAAGGTGCTGGAGAAGCTGGTACAGACAAGAGGGTTTTCTTGCCTAAAGCAGTCTCCAAGTTTCTGGGTTCATCCATCTGCAACCCCTTGTCTGTGGTTCGCATTGGTCATGAATTACACTCTGCTTCCTCGGTCTAATCCTTTTCATTTATTTATACTCTGTGGAGGAGACATAAAAGACTTCTTAGGAAAATCCAACTGTTTTTGATCAACCTTGTCATGTGCAAATAATGGGGCTTTGTCAGGGCCGAGCTTTTCGCGAAATTTATACCTTCTAATAATAATTAAAAGAAAAGAAAGGGAAAATCAGAAACAAATAAGAAATAGATTGAATTCGATTCAAAGCATGTTTGTGGCTTTAAATCAATGGTAATAAAGCACTTTCTATTTTTTTTTTAATATCCATGCCTGGCAGTGTAACCCAAATCTCTGTTTGTTGAATTCTGGGTTTTTCAAATAACGAATCCACGACTTCACTGTTTTAAGCCCACGGAAGAAAGATGGCACTTAGTTCTCAGTAGGGCTGTGTGTGAGCAGTCGGATGAGTAACACTGAGGGTTTGCTGGGTCAACTGGTGTTTGATAAAGACTCAAATAGAGCCTGGAAAAGGGTCCCCGGCAAGAGGCTCTTAGTTATTTTATGGGAGTCAGATTTGTGTCAATACTCTGGCTGTTATATAGCTCGGTTTTGATTCCCTAAATATTTTTACAATCTTTGACCAATTCATATCCAAATAAAAAATTTTGAATGTTATTAACAATTACATTATTAATGGATAGAGTTATTAACAAATAATGTATAATATCTGCAGATTCAATAGAAATCCTCGGGCTGGTTTTTAACATTTCCATTTAAAGAGTTTAATTTTCTTTGACCTTCTATGGGGATTCCAAGCCCCCTACCCATACCACTAGTTTTCTAGCTTGAGCCCACAGTAAAATTTTCTAGAGGGCTACTAGAAGTCTTGATGCTTGCCTTCATCTAAGGTCAGATGAAGCCCATTTTTGGGGAGCAAGACAATGAGCACTTATGTCTTAATGACTCTTTGGATGATCAGAAAGAGGTTGGATACTCCACTACCCTGCTACCTACTCCCACAGATATATGGAGTTGACTATAAATCCCCATCCATAAAATATTATCAAGGGTTCAATAGCCTGTCTTTAGGGTGGGGAAATTAGTGCATAAAAGGCTTGTCCTATAAGCTTGATGGTTTGATCACAAAAGACTGAGAGAGTAGAACACACCTCTGTATTCCTCGCACACACCTACCAGGAGACCAGAAGTAAAGACAGTGGAATGCCAAACTTCATGGGTCTGTTAGCCTGGTCTGTGCATCAGTGAACAAAAATGGAAAGAGTGACTACACATGAGTCTCCAACGTTGTCTTCTCCACAGTCGAACTCCGTGTGTGGAACCCCTACCATATGCACAAATGACAAGAAAAGAACCTTGTATTTGTTGAGGTGGAAAACAGATCAACTTTTCAGGAAACTATAAAGTCTTATATTTAAATCTAGACTTACATTTACATAAAGTATGCCTTTGATTTTGCCTCTAAAAAGAGAGTGAATGGTAGCTTCACTTTTAAAATCTTATCTATTAATGCATGTGTGAGTCTATGTGTCTGAGTACCTGCCACGGTTCATACGTAGGTAGAAGTCTATTTTAGTTGTATTTAGTTATATTTAGAGTGTATTTCTATGAAGAAATACCATGATAAGCACAATTCTTATAAAAGAAAGCATCTAACTGGTTGTTTGCTTACAGTTTCAGAGGGAATATGGGGGGCACAGGCAGGCATGGTGCTGGAGCAGAACCTGAGAGCTTTACATCCTGATTCACAGGCTGGGATGGGGGAGGGAGGAAGGGAGTGGAAGAAGAGACTGTGCCCGGGGTAGGCTTTTGAAACCTCAAAACTCACTCCCAGTGACACACCTCTTTCAAAAGACCACTTCAAAAGACACTTCCAAACAGTTTATCAGCTGGGGACTAAGCATGCAAATTTATGAGCCCATGGTAGGCACATTCTTATCATTGAAGCCACCACATGGTCTGAGGACAACTTTCCAGACTTTTCTCTCTTCTTCCATGGTGGTTTCTAATGACCAGACTCAGGTCATCAGGCTTTTGAAGCACGACCATTTACCTGTTGATGCATCCTGTGGCTCCTGGGTGGTAATTTTCTATAAAAGCTGTTGCAAAGTTTAAGGAACACAGGTGGGGTTCTGGAAGAGAACTTATTTATGCTCTTCTTTGCCAGGCAGACATCTAAACCATGGAAGTAGCAAGATGAAAGCTGCGGCATTTGATGAAATGACCTTTGGAGGTAAACACAGTGGTAAATGGAAGAATAGATCTCTGGCAAAGGGGGAATAGATTGATTATTGGAGTGGGAAGTCCTTTTGGGACATCTGGTACATCACATGAGATGGTAGGTCATCAAGGTTGCCTAGCAAACTCAGTGAATTGCAAGCTACAGAAGGTTTCTTCCTTCTAGGTTATCCTTCCTTGTCAAGGAAACAGAACAGAGAGACGTTAGCAAGGATAACTGTCCTACTGGAAGAGAGAAGACTAAGAGAAAGCTACCCACAGCCGTTGCCAGGATTATCTGGTGCTTCCTTGCTTATGTGTTCTATGTTGTGCTACCCATGTCAAATACAGAGAGATCTTATTTTTGCAGAGAGATCTTATCTATAGAAACACCCATAATGTGGCTTTCCTCCCACCCGTGTTTCTTCGCCTTTCCTATGTTAATTTGTCAGTAGTAACTATTTCCATTTCTTGACGTCCTCATGGTGTTCCCTTAACAACACAGAATAGCAAAGCACATCTACATAGATGATTGCTCAATGTCATAGCCAATGACTTGGCTATTAGTGTGCTAGTGGTACAGAAATAAAATATCACCCGTGGAGGAGCTTGAAGAACAGAAACTTTCTTTCATAGTGTAGGGGAAAGAAAGTATTGGTAGGTTGGTTGCTTCTAAGCAATGAGAGATTATATTCAGTCCATTCTCCTGAGCAGATGGATGACCATCTTCCCATTATTCAGGTAAGTGTCTGAATTTCATCTTACCATAAAGACACCAGTCATCTTGGATCAGAGCCCACCCTAGTGACTCATATGAGCTTAGATTCCCTCTGCTAAACTCTAGCTCCAACTGTGGGCTCATGCTGGGTCAATGTGAACATGAAATATGAATTTGGGGGCCACACAACAATGATGTTGACTAAAAATATGATGGCTCAGGGAATACATAGTTGATGGATAAAGAGAATTTAACTTACTTCATATAAACTATTTTTGTCAAACTTGGTCATTTAAATTTTTTCTCTGTAAAAAAAACTCTTGTAATAAAATAACAGGATAAAAATATAAAAGTTTAAACTTTTTTTTAGCAGATTTTATTTTCATTTTAGAATCTTAAAAAAGACCTTTGATGTAAGCACATTTAGAAATATTAACTCTTACTCGTAGATTTTTTTTTAAAAATCTATTTTTTATAGAATGGATAAAATAATATTGGATAGATAAACCCAAGTATTTCAGATTATTTTTCTTCTTTGCTTAAAATGTTTTAAAAATTCTCCATTTCTTAGCACTTATATACATGTATTAGAAAATAATAATTTCTTCCCTTCCCTTTGTCTTTCAGTGCTCCTTCTATTTTTTTAAAATCAAGACAGAAAATCATGTTTCCCATGCTGGCATCAAGCTCACTATATAGCCCAGTAAAACCTAAAACTTACAAATCCCTCTATATCAGCTTCCTAAGTACCTGGATTATAGCCATGAACCACCTTCCTAGCTGCTTATTCTATTTTTAATCTCAGATCCCTATTTCCTAATCTTGTTTTTGCTATAAGTAGCTTCAGATTTAACTAATTCTGGAAAATAAAAATAAAAAACAAGTTCTTGAATAAGCATTGTGTGTCTAGTAAGAGTTCTCTTTTGGGTAAGAGGCTGTGGCTATCATTTATTCTGAGATGACCACTCCGGAAGCAGACTAAATCCAAGCTCAGTGGAAATAAATTGTGCTAGTCAGAGACCAATTAAACTCATACTGTGATTGAAACCTCTAGATTACTCCTTCTAACCTTCAAAGTGCTTGAGGAAATCACCAGTTTATCTTGTATTGGGCAAAGACATGAAACCTAGTAACTACCTCAGCATAGTGGTGCCAGATATATTAAAACTATTCTGTCTTGAAAAGATCTTTTGTAGAATTTTAATTATCCTCAAAGACAGTGGCTTTGTGTGATGTGGTCTGTTTTGATGGCAGGCAGTAAAATTTTATACTTAAATACTATGATTAGTGTTATGAGTTTCATGGCTAAAATCAAAATTATCAAAATTCTAAATCTTCCAACTGCTGTCTCCAGCAATATTCTAGTTTTTAACCAGAATGAACCGTGTGAAATTCTAATAATATGTGCATACCCACTTGTCCCCTGAGCGTTTGACAAATAAAAACTTTCTGTGAGGCAGCATAAATAAATAAAATAATCGGTTACCCACCCAGATCGTTATCTTTCGTTGTAATTTTATTTCCACCTTCCTTCCTGTGTTTTCACTTCTTAAGTGTGAAAGTCTACACCACGGCACCTACTGTGGGAACGTGGTCCAGGAACGGAGTCTGGTAAAGAGCATTCCGAGCGCTGGGCAAACACCTCAAGAAAACAAGAGTCTTGTGTCCTCAGTTATTTTGGAATTGTTCTTGGAATAATTCCCAAGTGTAGCAATAGGAGTGAGTTTACTTCAGATTACTCATTATTTCTTGCTATTGGTATTCAATTAAATGTTTAAACCATCTTCTATATGTCTCTATGGAAAAACATGTTTTTACCACATGTAGCTTGCCTTCGGATTGTGTACAGCTTGAACTCATGAGAACTTTACTCTTGCGACCTTTCTTAACCTTCGGAGTATAAATTGTCTGGGGCTCTGAATAAAGTTGGCTATTGCATGAGACTTTAGTCTGCTTCATTTATTGGCTCCATTCTCCCAGGTCCCACAACCTTGAGAACAGTGACAACTGACGTTATTGGCTATAGTGAAAAAAAAAATAAGACTAGGTTTTGGCACCATTACAGTTGGGTGTTCAGTTCATCAAAAAGATCTTTTAAAATGTTATCTGTAGTCATTTCGAATGAGTTTTATGTTTTAACTTTAGTTTTCGTTTTAGCCACATTTACAGCTCTGTATATGGATGATTGACAGCTGATCTGCTCGGCAGCCATGGTGCAAAAAACTTGTGACTTGTGAAGAATAAGCCTGAAGATAATGACAGTATGTCTAAGTTATACATCTGAAAGATCTGAGTTTAAGTCAATTTAGCAAGGAGGTCTCCTGGAGAAGGGGAAGGGAGACATAGTTGAATGAGTCATTGATCCAAACATTTATTTCCTAAGCCACATTTTAAAATTGTGTTAAACCTTATAAAACTACATAACTCTCTTCTCTGTGCAGTGCACACTTCAGAGGAAATTGCCCTCAACATATCTCACTAATGGCTCCCAGTTCCCTTTTTTCCAGTCTCAACTACGCAAATGCATTGATCTAGCTCTTTCCCTCATACACAAGAACTCGTTCCTGCCCCTCCGCCTGCAGACATGGCTTAGTCTCAATTGATTTTGAAACTAGAACCTTCAAATTTATTCAATTTTTTTATGTCTTATTCCTCTTTTGAGTCAGTTGGAAGATATCTCAGTGACCTCAAATGGAAGAAGAGAGCAAGCAGGGTTTGATATGCAATGTTTCTTCTGTTTGTTTGGGAGGAAAGTCAAGAGGTAGTTTGAGACTTGGAGACTTATTTTCTCCTCCCAAATACCTTATTTACTCTTTTTAGAAAAAAAATTATAGTGAAAAAAAAATCAATCTTTAATTGGGCCTGAATAATACACAAGAGCCTTCAGAGGAGAGAATCTCTAACCAGAGAAAGTTGTCACCTGGCAATTTAGAAATTAGTATCTGCACAGGCGAACTAATCAAATAGACCTGCAAACCTCTCAGTGAACCCGAGCCTACTCTTAGATGAGTTTTCAGAAAACCTGGGCTGAGTTTGGAGAAATTCAAAGCGATTTCATGGCTGCAGATGGAAACCAGGCCCAACTCAGCAGTTCAAATGAACCTGAAACTCAAGGGCCATCTCCAGGGGTCTGAACCCAACCAAACCAAAACAGAGTAATGACTCTCAGGGAACAATGGAAATCCCTGGTGCATTGGCTTGGCAGAAACTGAGAACAGATTTGTTTTTTTATTACTCAACAGTGATAAGTGAGGAAACTAAGTTTCCAAGGTGGTTTGTCCGGGAGATCCGTGTTATTCAGAGGCAAGATGAACAGACTCTAGGGCGTTGTCATACCTCACATCCCCTGCTACACAGCAAATGTTTTGGAAAGTAATGAAGCCTATTTAAACCACTACAATTACATTAAGACATGGACAATTTAGTATGAGATGGTTCTTCGGATATGATTACAGGGACAGAGTTATAGGGCTGGGAAGTGATAGTATTCTGTAGCTTTCATCTCAGAAAGAGTATTGGGACTAAATTATTCTGGCCATAGTCCTTGACATCTGGAGTTGAACCCCATTTCAAGAGTTCTGGTTGACTACCAGGTTCCACATGGTATCAGTCCAATGTCTCAAATGCATGACGGAAGTGGTCAGACTTACCTCCAAAACACCTGGAATGTCACAGCAACTGACAAATAATTCTTTGACTTCTAAAATGTGATGTTGGTTTCTCCCAAGCTCTTGAATAAACAGTGATACCAATAGTACATGAAAAGGGGGTTCCCCCTTTCTTCCTTCTCTTCCTTGCTCCTCACTCTGTTGTGTCTTCTAGAACATTACAGAAGTGTATTTTGGCAAGGACTTTGTATCATTTCACTAGTTTTCAGTTCCTCAAGGCATTCAACTAATCTTTAAAATAAAGTTTAATTAATTCTTTGACAATTTCATGCAATATATTGTGAACATATTCACTTCCCCCCAACTCCCCCCTTATCATCTTCTGAGCAATTCCATTTCTTCCCACCCAACCTTGAAGTTATTTCTGTATTCTATTCTTCTTCTTCTTGTTCTTCCTCTCCCATTAAATTCAGTTTATGTTGTCTAGCTAGTCTTTGGATCAGGGCCTGCTTTCCTGTGTGGTCAGAAGTCAAGTAAAAAAAATTATCTTGATTGACTAACCTCATTTCTAAAAGTTATTATAGATCAGGACCAGCAAGGTGGCTCCATAGGTAAAAATGCTTGCTGCACAAGCTGTATGGCCTGAGTTTAATTCCTAAAACCCATGGTAGAAAGAACCAATTCCCTAACCTTGTCTTACAGTCTAAACACAAAAGCTACTGCTCATGTACATGTATAAGAGTGCTTGTGCTGTCTGTCTTTCTATCTATTTATCTACTATCTATATGTCTGTCTATCTATCTATCTATCTATCTATCTATCTATCTATCTATCATCTATCTATCTATCTATGTATGTATCTATCTATCATCTATCTATCTATCTATCATCTATTTATCTATCATCTATCTATCTATCTATCTATCTATCTATCTATCTATGTATCTATCTATCATCTATCTATCTACTATCTATCTATCTATCTATCTATCTATCTATCTATCTATCTATCTATCTATCTATCTATGTATCTACCTACCTACCTACCTATACTATACAGGCAATAAGAAAAGCATATAGGGTTGGGGCAGGGTTCTGCTCTTATCTTTCCAGGAAAATACACATTTCAAAAATTGAAGAGACCCTGGATGTTTCAATGCTGACAAAAGTAAAAATAACTATCCACTAAAGATCATATACAAAAATTCAAAGAAAACACAATAATATACATAATCCAGACTCTCTGTGAATTTTCCTCTTTAAGTGGCTTATTATTTTTTTTTACTCTATTACTCTGTCTCTTTAAGGACTTTGTTTTATTTGTTTAAACCATTTACTTCTTTTCCAACTCTATACACTTTTTCTTCTCTCTCCCAAGCCTATGTACATTTATCCAACGCTATGACCCATTTAGAGGTCTTTTATGTCTAAATCTGTTTTTATAGTGTAAGTTTTTTTCTGACCAAGATGGCTTCTTAAATGCTAAGTGCTTCTTAAAAACTTAAGCTGCGTCATTGCAGATTTTCCTGCTTGCCCTGCCCAGTCCAGCATGGTGGAGCCGTTTGCAGCCTCTGAGAGCCATGCACACAGCCACACTTCCAGGCACACAACCAGTCCAAGTTGCCATCAAGCAAGCCACAGCATGCTATTCACAAACCCCATCCAGAGCCAGACTTCATGCTGGCAGCACAGCCCAGAAAGCCTGCATTTCAAAACAGCGCAGCTTTTTTTCTGCTGCTGCTGGTCAGGAAAACCTCTCTTAAATTGACCTGCAGCATGCTGCCAGCAAACAGAAAGAAGCTATGTTAAACTCTGTATTTTTGTGTCTAGAATTCCTTTTCAAGCCCTCTCGGGTTTTAAGTGGATTTTAGTCAACCATGTTGGCACCAATTTGTTGTAGGAGGCTGCTTGTTGGTTCCCAGCAACCTGGCTAGCTCAGTCAGTAAGGCATGAGACTCTTAATCTTAAGGTCATTGGTTTGAGCCCCATGTTGAGTGCCAATTTGTTGGAGGAGGCTGCTTGTTGGTTCCCAGCCTTCCAGCTAGCTTAGACCCAAAATAATCACACAGAAACTGTTTTAATTAAATCACTGTTTGGACCATTAGCTCTAGCTTCTAATTGGCTTACTCTTACATATTAATTTAACCCATTTCTACTAATCTGTGTGTTGCTATGTGGCTGTGGCTTATCAGCTAAAGTTCCATCGTCTGTCTCCAGGGGTCTACATGGCTTTTCTGACTCTACCCTTCTCTCTCCCAGCATTCAGTTTAGTTTTCCCCATCTAGCTAAGTTCTGTCCTGCCATAGGTCCAAAGCAGTTTCCTTTATTCATTAATGATAATCACAGCATACAGAGTGAACTCCCACATCACCTCCCCTTTTCTTTTTAAATAAAAAAGGACAGTTTGAACTTTAACATAGTAAAATTACATATAACACAACAAGTATCAAGCAAGAATTATAGTTACAATATTTATATCTATTTTATCTTTTAGCATAACTAAGGATAGCTATAATTATAACTATAAATTCTTCAACTCCATCAAAGACTCCAGAAGGATACAACATTACCTAAGTAAACAGGAAGTGTATTGTAATCAAATTCCAAAACTCTGGAATTGACAGAGACATCTCACTGCCTGGACAGTCACCCAAAGCCCGTCTGTACCATTGGACATCCAATCTTCAGCCCACAGGCCCATAGTATACAGCAAACTTTTCCATGAAGCAGGAAATTTCAAAGACAGTTTCACCTATATTGGCAGTTTATCCATCACATTTTTCTGTGTCCTACAGAATTTTTGGCAGACTCTTTTGTGTAGCAGGAACCCCGAAGAATCATCTCACCCACCTTTAGACAAGTTCAGCAGTCATTTCTCTGTGGGTTCTGCATGTCCAGTTGATCAAACAGTCCAGGCAAGAACAGTTTCTTGCCCAAATGGCTAATGAACTCCATAAGGAGCCTCTTTGATGCCCATCTTCCTCTTGAAGTAGACTGGTGTTGTCAGGAACAAAAGTGTCTCATTGTCATAAAAAGTAATAAGTTCTTAAAAAATTTTTAAATGCCATATTCTGTAGTCTTTGAAAGGTTTGAGGAATGCCTATTCATCTGAAATACAGCTCTGTACATCTAGAAAACCTAAATAACATGACTATAAGCTTGACTATTATAGATGACTATCTATTAACCTATATTTCTTAATTCTACATTACATTTTAGAAGAGCTACACAATCACAATACCTTAATCAAGAGCAGAAATATATATATACATATAACAAAATTGACCTTAAATTTGTATCAGTAAACTAAGATCCATATCAATACATATCTATAGCATATCTCCCTTTAAATATAAATAAACATTTATTATTTATCATCTATTTATCTATCAATATCACAATATCAATTTATCACAATATCAATAAGCAGTCATGAAAGGTCAAAATACCTAAAATGTTTGTAGAAAGAAAAGTAATGTTTCCTCTGTACTATAAACCAAAGATTATTTTTTCTTGTCTACCTATAAAATTTTCTGAGAATTGCATGAAGAGAAGCAACCCATTTCTACTATGTATTTGAAGCTGACTTGTTATTAAAGTGTTTCATTGATATATCATTTCTTGACATTATTATGGGTGCACCATTTGTCTTCTCATGATGCTCACGGCTATGAATGTTCAGCTGCTTCTGTCGTAGAAGGAAAAAGAGGTACAGGACAAGCTTTCTTGACTGTTTTCTCATCCTTGACCTCACTCTTAGAAACATCATTTCCAGTCCAGCCCCTGAGGATTCATATGCATTTTCATTTTCTTTTTCACAACTTTTCTATTCTCTAGGTAGTTCCTAATCCATATACATTGATCTTTTCATTACCGAGAGTAACTGCTTTGTGAAATATCACCTAAACAAGTCATTTACCACACATATAATATGTTATATACTTTTCATGAGGGATCTCAATTCTTGCTGCAAATTAGAAACATTTTGGGATGTTGGGACCAAAACAAAACAATATCAGGCTGTAACTAGAATGATGGAATCAGAATTTCTGAGGCTGGAACCCTGGCAGTACTTTCCTAATTTTCCTACTGCAGAACTCCTCCCTTGGGGTAACATGAAGCATGACATAGTCCTGACTATAAAGCAAAACCCTATTTCCCTCTGGAGTGGTGCACCTTGCTTGCCTGTGTTCACTGTTTACAAAGATACCGGAGGACCAGAGGCTCATCACCACTTCAAACCCTAATCCTTGCCTTTCTTTTCTTATCCCTTCTTGGTCGATATTTACCAGTTGTTTTATCTCTCAATGTACTCCAGAGATACCAGCTTTTTATGGTACAGAATTTCATGAACTTGGTCTTGAAGAATGTCCTTCTGGGCTAAGAGGTAACACAGTAGTTAAGAGAGTTTACCACTCATCAAAGGACCCGAGTTCAGTTCCCAGCACCCACATCTGGCAGTTCACAACTACTTTTAACTCCAGTTCTAGCAGATCAAATTCCCTCTTCTGGCCTTTATTCAACACATATGGTGTATGCAGACACAAACACTTACTTATCCATAATTTAAAAAAATTTCCTTTCATGAATTCATGTTCTTTTCTTTTCCTGGCTACAACATCCTAGATCAAATTGATAAAATTCTGCTTTGGCCTAGTTTGTTTTTAAGCTTGATTTATTGTTTATGCTAAGCTTTATTCCATATTTTTCCTCTCATCATCTTTCTAATCCTCGAGCTAGTACCTTTCTTTTAGAGACAAGGAAGCAAGCACAGAGTAAATCCTTGCCCTTGGGAAAGGCCGTGTAGCTCTGGACTTGAGTATTTCTACTTCCAGGCGTGTTTTTCAGTACATTGAAGCTATCATGTATGCTGTTCTATTAAATATCATAGGGTCTGGTGTTGAGCAGAAAGCTACTTAATGTTGTTCAAACCTATATATTCTTGAACATATTTAAGCAGATTATTTTATTGTCTTTATTGAGACTAACAATCTCTTCAAAGGTGGGGATCCTAAAAGAAGAGTAGGAATTACCAGCCCAATCCATGACCTTGTTTTTTCACTCTCCCATACCTCATCCTTTGGGGTCTTTTGGGATGACTATGGAGTCTTCAGAAAGAAGATTAACAGACAGGCAGATTCATGGTGGCTGTATCTGTGGTTTCTGAGAAGGTGCTAGAAGGCACTGGCATGACTTAACAGGACCTAATGTTACTGAGGTAATTTCAGTGTTCTCAGATCCCTGGTGGCCTGCAGCTTGCTCAGTACTGGTGATTTTCATATCACAGTCTATAATATGTGAGTCATTTTTATATCTTCTTTGTGGGTATTGTTCTTGGAACTTAGAATAACTCTAAGTAGCTGAAACAGGACCAACAATGTGACAGATGTCATCCCGGTCTCTAAGTGCTTGAATTAGCTTCACAGAGACACAGTGTCCTCGGTCACCAAGTAAACAAGCTGGGAGAATCCGCATCGAGAGCCACTCCTTAAGTTGCTGTTCCCAGACACACTCATAAACCAGCTCAACCTGATCCAGTCTGACTCCCATCAGTGAGTGAAATTCTGTCCACACACTGCATCTGCAGTGATTCTCAGCCAGGGTCCCTCTCTGCCTTTGATCATTGTCTGCCAATACAGTCACAGAAACTTCCTGATTGGTCTCGCTACTTCTACTATCCTCCAGATCCGGGGACTTCCGATGTTCCCATATGGCAGGAAAGGTTCTTCCCAAGCCATGTCTACAAATACTTCCCACTTCATCGGATGCATGTTCAAAGGCATGCAATCTGGCCAAATTGAAGGTTCGCTGGTTTTAAAGATGCTTGGTGATATTTAGATTGACATGTTTCTTTTCTCTTTTCATTTAACCTGAAATTTCTAATTTATCATTCCAAAGTACAAGTGTGTCATAGAAGAGAAAGAATCAACCGTTTTCCTGACCACACTATAGACAAACTACATGTACAAAATAAATAGTTGTTTTAAGTAGCCCACATAATTAAGACCGTTGCATTCCCTTAACCTGGGGCATGAGTGGCCAGGAAGATGCTCTGTTCTGGAGGAGGAAGTGCCTAGAGGAAGTGTGAGAGGTGAACTTGGGTGGACTTCACACAAAATCTTCCCCCACCTCCTAAGCTACAGCTTCGATTTTAGAAAGATCCAGGGTTGCATTAGATTTTGCAAGGACAATAGAAAAATATAACTCAAGCTTGAAAGGTGGCCTGAGCGGAAGGGTTCTGATTTCAGAATTAAGGGTATTTATATTCTTTCTCTATGAATTGTCATTTTATTTATGCTCATGCTTAACATAGCTGAGGCTTCTGGGTATTTCTTATGTCATTCAATGCTAGTGGAGCAGTCCTGGGAATAGAAGGTGAGATTCTGTTTTGTTTACTTTCGTCGCCACTCAGCATTTCATCTGCAAACCCACGAGAGACCTCTGCCTGTATTCACAGTGATGATGACAGAAGTGTAAATGAACGCAGCAGATTCCCACAGGTTTGCGGCACAGTACATCTGAATGCATGAAGAGTTTCTTGGAAGGCATTTTTTTTCATAGAAATAAAATGCAGCCTCTGATATCTCATTTTTCTTCATCTTTGTGGGAACTGGGCAGAGAGAGAAAACTACAGGCAAAGAGGTAGAAAGTCTCTGACTAGAGTTTTCCATCCCTCTAGAGTAGCTAGTACCACACAGCTTCATTTGACACAGCAGAATACCGCAATGGAGCCTTGGGAACTCCCTGTAACATGCTGCTTTTTGAAGTGAGGCACATGATCCAAGTTTTCGCCTTCTTGGGAGTCATACAAGTATATGACATCTCTCAGATTAGAATCCTGATCTCTTGACTCCTTGCCACAGTCATTTTTTTTTAAACCATGTTTTAAGGCCTCGCTTTTATTTCTTTAGCTTGATTCTTTTAGTCTAGGGAGTCGTATAGTGTGGTCAAATGGAGCAAGATATGTGGCCATAAAGGATACGTGCAATACAAGAGCTACACATTGATGGAATACTCAGGCATCAATTATCCAGGGTCATTGGATCTGGTCTTACCAGTTGTATTTGTTAGAATATACATAATTTTTCCCTTTTGGATAAATTAAGGACTGAGATCTTGAGGTCAAGGTCAGAAAAATCAGGAGCCTGCTTTTGGATACTGGTGCAAAATTTCGTGGTTCCCAGTCTTTCATGAGAAGACTTTGAGGTTAATCAATCTAGAAATTAATTAAAAGTCATTGAATTAACAAAGCAAGCTAGTAAATTGGCAATCCTGAGCATTTGGTTGCAGAAGCAGTGAGTTAGAAACCCATGGAGAACACACGTGTTCACTGCCTATGGAGTTTCAAGCCTACAGGGCTGCAAGCATAGTTTTATCTGGCTCCCCCAGCTTTGGGAATGAGCAGAGAACCATCTGTGCCATAATGTCAGAGTGACAAGCCCCATGAGTGTTCCCCTCCATATGATAAGGGATTTGGCACCTGGTTCTGTCCCTGTCTTCTTGCAGAGGTGTCCAGCTTCTTTTTAGCCCATTTGCCAGGTGACTCAGGAGGAACCAAAAGGTTTCCGATTGGCAATTCCTTTTCAAGAATTACTGGAAAAGGGCTGTGGACTCAGCATTTTGGCTTTGTCAGGCGAGCGCATAAGAAGTGAGGATATTTTCTTTCTCTTTATGATCTGTTTTTCTCCTGTAGAGCTGACTTGAACTGAACTGGAATGCCCGGCTTTTGCTGCTGTTTCTCTTTAAGGATCTCTTCGCCACAACAGTTCACCTCTCTGCCTTCATAGGAAACATTGCGCATTAATTGTTTAACGAAATTGAGATCATGTCATTTTAAGGTCATGGTTTCCATAAAACAAATGTCAAACTTATTTTTTTGTGAACTCCACTCTTTGCTTTCATCCCTGAGCTGTTATTTCTCTCAGCTGCCTTCCCCTACTACATCTTAATCTGATTAGTGTCCTACATATTTTTAAATAAATGCAGGGGCTGACCAACTTCTGATTGAATAGCCAGTTGTTAATGAAGACAAGTCTATGACGGCCAATATCTAACTGCTTCCGTGCCTACTGGGGTACCCACATTTGTGACCTGGAGATGACCGGTCTCTTCTCACCGTGCATCACGTGAGCATTAACACACCCTGCCTGGTGCCGATGAAGTCAGCATTTTTGACCTTATTTGACAGACGGTTTTCTATTCTAAGACCACAACCCCATAGAGAATCTTGTGAGTATGTAACATATATCAGGACAAGGACAAGGCAGGATTATCACTACATAAGCATCCACGGCACTTCAGTGTCAGAAGAAAGATGATTAAAAATCAAGGATTTTGATCAGTGATCAGAAACATCATATTTTCCAGGAAGACCTAAAATGTATTCTGGGTAAGTATGGTTCATTGCTTGATTTCCATTTCTTGTTTATGCTCATTTTCCTGGTTGCTTTATTGTACTCAATTTCACCCTTTATTTCCCACATTGTTATTGCTAATGGAGTAATTGATGAAGTATGCTGTTGAAGTGATGTGCATTTTTTATAGCTGTCTTCTGTAGGCACTGTAAAAAAATTTTTAAACAGCCTTGAAATTAAATGTAATATATTTGCATCTGTATAGTTTTTATTTTCGCATCTGGAAGCCATTTAGCCAGTTATTTATTTGAAAACTGGTCTTAGGAGCAGTAAAAGGCCAAGGACTGAAGCTGGGTCTATGCTGAGCTACTGAATCAAGCCCAGACTAGAAGCTATGATTAAATCCAGCCAGTAGGCTGACCCAGTGGGAAGGAGCTGTTTCAGTACAAATTGGAGCCTTTGCTGACTCACGAAAGACAAGAACCATACTGCCCGCCACCTGCCATTTTGTTCTTACTCTAGCCAGCATGAGCATGCGTTCAGGGAGGGAGTTCATTCCCGGATTTCATGACTTCATGAGCAACCCAGTCATCACAGGCTTCCTGGGAGCGACCAAAAATCATGTACAAGTTTAATTTGCTATCAAAGGCATATGCAATAAATTTTCTACATTAACCTCAAGGGATTGAATAAGGGAGTTGGATGGTAATTGGAAATTTGGGGAAAACGCGAGTAACAGATTGGCTTTGAGGCTTTAAGGGATAAGAAATCCTTATGAAATATATGAGGGAGACTTTGAAAAAGTAACGGCTCTCATTTCCAAATAAAGCCACAAGGGCAAATGTCTTAGTCTACCTGGTACACAGATGCACCAAAAAGGCCAGTCTGTGTCTAGGTTTCCCTCCCACGTCTCCTTCTTCAGTTCTTTATTTTTATTTAGATTTTTTTGAGGATGGTGGTGGCTTATTTTATGGCAAATTAGTGGTAAAATTACACAGTATACAAAAATTGTAGCTTAAAATGTTTTTCAGAAATGCCTTTGTTGGTTTCCTGGGGTAAGTTTTATACACTATAGTACTTATTCTATTATAGGTCTGCTGTACTCCAGCAAATCCTTTTCAAAGTAGGAACAATGTCAGAATCCACAAGGAAGAAGAAATCTGGAAAACCTGGAACATTTTCAGTGCAAAGCTTATGAAGGATCCTGAGAGAAGAAACCAGAAAACTGGGTGAGACCCTCCTTGTCTCCTCAAAGCTGGAGAAAGCAAGGTGATAAGATGGGGGGACATTTTTATTCCAGCTCCCACACAAACTTTCTGCATGATGCCTGCATTCCTCACAAGACTGAAGGCTTTACCAGCTCCTAATACTGTACCTTTTCACAGTAGCTACGGGTCTTAATTAAGGTCACTCTTGCTACAATGAGCATCATGACTAGAAGCAACTTGGGGAGGAACGGGTTTGTTTGGCTTACACTTCCTCATCATAGTCCATCACTGGAGGAAATTAAGACAGGAACTCAAGCAGGGCAGGAAACTGGAGGCAGGAACACCATGCAGGGCCCATGGAGGAGTGCTTCTTACTGGCTTGCTCCTTTATCATTTGCTTAGCCTGCTTTCTTAAAGAACCCAGGAAAACCAACCCAGGGATAGCACCATCCACAGTGAGCTGGGCCCTTCCCCATCCATCACTAATTAAGAAAATGCCTTACAGGCTTGCCTATAACTCAGTTTTATGGAGGCATTTTCTTAATTGAGGTTCCCTCTACTCAGGTGACTGTAGTTTGCATCAAGTTGACATAAAACTAACCAGCACAATCGATTTTTGGCTACTTGACACACAAACGCCTTTCATTTCTGATTCATTCCCAAGGTCTCATATTAAAATATAACTTTAAAAATCTCAGTCTTTACAGATTATATTAACCACTAAAATATGAGCTCCCTATAGTGGTTAGACCCTGAGGAATACCAATTGTTGTAAGGAGAGCCACTTGTTTGTTTCCAGCTGCTCAGCTCTGAAATAATCACTCAGAAATCATATTGTTTGCAATACTGTTTGGCCAATAGCTTAAGCACATTTCTGGCTAACCCATATCTTAAATTAACCCCATCTCCATTAATCTGTGTATTGCCACGAAGCTGTGGCTTACTGGGTAAAGTTCTGGTGTCTGTCTCCAGCTTCTTTCGCCCAGCATTCAGTTTAGTTTTCCCTGTCTACCTCTGTTCTGCCCTGCTATAGGCTCAAGCCAGCTTTCTTTATTCATTAATGGTAATCACAGAATACAGAGGGGAATCCCACATCACCCAATGATAACCAATGAGGTTCCAGATCCTCTGGGAATGAATATAGATGACTTTAAACCACCATGTAGGTACTAGAAAATGAACCTTGGCCTTCTAAAAGCACAGCAATCTCTACAGTCTTTCCCTGACATTCTTAATTTTTGTAATCACTTATCACTTGGATGTGTCTGACCTGAGAATGGTTGGCAAGTAGAATACAGTAAAAGTGATGAGGTTCAATTCTTTTAATTAGACTATAAGAGAACTTGACCTGTATCTTGCCAGTAGGGACCCTTCCTTTGGGACTGTAGGAAGAAAGCTACTTTATGGGAAGACCCACAAGACAAGGAGCGGTTCTCTGTCGACTTCTGGCAAGGAACCAAAATCATTAGTCTGACTTCCTTTTATGCATGAACACTATATGGTTACTACCCACTGAGACTGGCCCAGCAGATCACACGGAAGAAAGCACAGTACTGGTCTACGCTTCTCTTGCTGTCCTGGAGAGTTGTTATGCTGAGAAGCCCTCTACCTATATTCTGTCCTACTGAAAATGGAAAATCTTCATGTTTTGTTTTAGTGTGGCCAGTCTCATGGAAATCCATCATAATAATTCGATTATCAATACCCCTATTTCTTTTTGACTCTAAATAAGACCAACCCTTGTTCATCGACAGTTTTGCTCATGAATTCCCCTCAAAATGCTTTTCTTCAGCTCTCTGTTACTGTACTAAACTTTCTCCCTTCACAACAGTCTGCCTTTGGATGCTGCTAACGCTGCTCCAAGGCCAATGCTTGTGTTGGTTTTCTCCGGTCCTCTCTTGTGAACTGCAGCCATCCTGCTGGGGTCATGGAGTGTTTTCACTCAAGTTTGCTTGAACAGAACTCCTAATTCTTGGCCTAGGTATAGAAAAATGTTACCGACATCTTCCCCAGTTCATCTAAGGTCAGTCTATCACTTCGGGATCCTGCCTGTGCTAATCAGGAGCTGGCTGTGTTTAGCGCCTGCTCCTCTCAGTCTTAATCAGAAAGGCATTTTGAGGCAAGTTGGTGATGAATGTAAAAACTCATGGCTTCTCAAGGCAATAAGAATTAGTGACTGTTGAATACTCAGCCCTAAGTGAAATGTTTATATCATTTCTTCAAAGCTCAGGCAATGTGGTAGAAGATGGGTAAAGAATGTAATAGCGAGATACTGGTTAAGAGGGAAAGGCTATCTTCTGGGCATAACATGGAAGGCTGGTACAGTCCTGAGCTCCAGGAAGCTGTGGTCATCTGTGCTGGATCTGCACAAATCTGGGCCCATCAATATCCAGTCAAGGATGGGAGGAGAGGTATTGTCTTCAGTGATGTAGCTACTGGCACATCCTTCAGGCTTTAGAGAATTCTTCTATATCCATGTTCATGTGGGTAAACCTGGTTCAACTCCGTGATCACAAAACTACAATCAAAATCAAACGAAATGACAGGTAAATAGAAAGGGGCACTTGTAGGGAAGAAGTAGGTACACGGAGCGGGAGGAAGACCAGACATGATGAAGGATGACAGAAACATGAATGCAGTGTTACGCGTGTAGGAAACTGTCAAAAATAATTCTAATTAAAATCTAATTAAAATGTTGGCTATTTTTATAGTCCTGTATGTGTAGACTTCAACAGGATTGTCCCAGGCCCACCTAAAGCCTGGTCCAATCATCAACACTGTCTGGGATATCACCAAATAAAGGCTTGAAAGCAAAAGATAAGACCAGACTTCAGATTTCCTTCTAACTTCCTAAGTGGCTTTAAAATTTTTTTTGCCACCATAGATCTTTTTGTTTGCTTGTTTTGCTTTTTACCTCAAAGGATAAAGTCAACCACAGACCATCTAGCCCAGACAAAATAAAGATAATCAATGCCAATTTTCAAGTACATTCAAAAGGATTTGTGGCATTTTTTTTTAAGTTTAAATTTCCATTGGGGATAGGAGAAAGGAAAGACATGTAAGTGCTGCGCCACATACAGAAAGTCATTGCTTCTGGTGGTGTATTGAGAAAAACTACAAAGGTTCCCTTTAGAGACAACTTTTTCCCAGAGAGGTGAGGTCAGTACTGTGGCTGCGGCTGGAAATCAGACCCCAAACATTTACTCTGATGCCTCTTACCCAGAATGAATTTAGCAGTTTAAAAATAAGTAGACCCATGAATTGAGAGACACGTGATGTATTAGCAAAAGCTGGAAAGGCAGGGGCCAGTTTTGCTCTTTTACATGCAGTTTTGCCAGCATCATCTTTTCGGGATGCTATCGTTCCCTTCGTGTGTGCTTCCAGCCTCTTTGACTTGTATGTGGGTTCTCCATTCTCTTCCCTTGACCCACTCCTCTGTCTCTGTGCTAATCCCATGCTGTTTTAATTTGTATGGCTCTGGAGCCTGAGCATCACACGTGGTACCCTCTCCAGCTTTACTTGTTTTTCTCAGGATTGCTTTGGCTATCTGGGGGTCTATGGCTTGTCCATACGAATTTTAAGATTATTGTTTTTATTTCTGTGACTAATATACTAGGGATTGCATTGAATCTGTAATCACTTTTTCTGGAATGGCCATTATATCTGTCAACCCATGAAACTGGGAAGTTTTTCCATATTCTGGTGTTTTTGTGGATTTCTTCAGATTTAAAACTTTAATGTAGGCATCCTTTATTTCCTTTGTGATGTTTATTGGCAGGTTTTTTTTTTGGAGCATTTTGTGAATGGGATAGTTTTCAAGATTTCATTCTTGCTATGTTTGTTATTGGTAAACAGAAAGACCACTGAATTTTGTATATGTATTTTGTATCCTATGCGTTTGCTGGATGTGTGGGTGGATCATTTCTAAGACCTTTTATTGAGTCTTTGGAAACTCATATGTACAGAACAGTATCATATTATCCACAAGCAATGATAATTTGACTCTTCTTTTCCTATTTGTATCCTTTTTATTGCTTTCTCTTATCTAAAAAACAAGAATAAAACATGAAGTTGGAAGAGAGAGGGAGTGTCCTGGAAGGATTAAAAGAACAAGAAGTGGATATTAAGTAAATATAGTGTATTTATATATGCAGTTATCAAAAAATGAATTAAGAATAAAACTTTTAGAAAGAAATAGAGGTACAAATAAAATCCCCCCCCCAAAAAACAGTGAAAGTGATGTTTAGGAACTTGCAAATTCTACTCTGTATAATGCTAAAAAATAATCTCTGAAATTTTACTTTAACCTCTTACTCAAGTGGTTTGTATTATTTTCCTAACTCAAAACACGGTTCTAACTTCCTCAAATAAATTAAAGGTTTGAAAACATGACCTAGAGGGATGGGATGATCAGAATGAAGTTATGTCTGCCTTTGCTGCAAAGTGAGTGGTTTTGACAAGTGTGTCTCAGATGAGGTCAGGAACGTTTTGGGTGACTGTATGTATGTGTGCCCTTCCAAGTAGCCAACCGTAATACGGCCCCTTTAAATGTCAGGCGATCTAATTGGTTTTTTTTTTTTAAGTGCTGTTAATAGTTAACAGACCATTCACATTTAACAAGTGCCAAATATTGTGATAACTGTTTCCCATGAACTACGTCATTTAATACCTACAATAATACATTTACATAGAAATTGATTATGTAACACATGAACACGCCATGACTTATAAGTGAGGAACTTTGACATCTAGACTATTGAGTAAAGGATGGAGCTAAAATACTACTGAGCTAAAATACTACTGGCAATAAAGCGTGCACTGCCCACAACTCTAACATACGCTTTTGTAGTGAGCCTGAGTGTGGTTTGCAGGAACCTCCCCAGCCATGGTTAGACAGTCACCGTTAGGTACTCTTTGAACACTCGCTATAACCAGGCACCAGCAGGACTGAGAAATGGATCCCGATCTACTGGGCTGGTAGATTCCCATTTTAGCTTTGGTTTAGCACATGTGAAGTAATAGGAATGAATAAAATCCCATGGTTCTCCAAAAGTTTAATTCCCTTTCTACATAAGTCGTTCTATAGTTCATCTAGCAGACATTGGCAGGACCCTGGAGACTATCACCTAGCACATGCCTAAATGATGTGAATATCAGTATCCAGGCCTCACCACCAAAGGTCTCACTATGACGCATCCAAGCAGGAGGCAGGTGGATGTCCCTGGGATTCATGCTCTCTGAGAAGTGATTAAAGGCTGGGCGTTTCACCTTACCATCCTTCAGACGGGGCAGTTCTGAGGCACAGCCTATGGCATCTTCTAGTTGGCCAGTAAGACTGAGCTTCAGCTGTTCATCATGACTGCTCATTGAACAATACATAATTTGATTTTTGTTCCTTTGGAATTTCAGCTCCTCATCTCTATCCAAGAGTTTCCTGGGCATTCAAATTTGTGATCCAAAGGCTGCATGTAGGAGAATCCACTAACGGACAACTGACAAACTAATACAATTTCAATAACTTGAAAAATCAGTGTCCTTTCCCATTCTTAATGCTTTCCTTACGGATAAACAGTGTTTCACTCACTGATCGGTCAATTTCAGAACTTCAGAGTTATGCAGTATTTGCTGAATTATGTTATAAAAAATGTAAAATATCACAAGAATTTTTTGATGGAAGGGGAAGAGTGAAGTGTCTTTGGTATGTTTCTGAGGCCTGATAACCCTGTTTGGTAGCAGTCTCTAGGAACTGTTACAGGTGAAGGCACTGTGTATCTCATATCAAGAAGTGACTCCAATTTGCAGGCAAGAAGTTCTCCCTCAGAATTGTCAAAAAGGATCCTAGGAAGAAGCAAATGAGAAAAAAACACTATCGTGGTGCAGCCTGGGACAGAGAAATCCTTCCATTGCAAGTCAGTGCGCTGGGGTTTAGAGCCTTCTTTGCTTCATAAAAAATTAACCACTCCGAGAAAGCCAATTCAGTTCTTAGATTCTTATTCTTCTATCAAATTGTGTTTTCTGTGTTTATTTCATTGTTTTATTTATCTTATGGATGAGTAAAAGTTATCGCAGCTGATAGTAACTCCCTATGGAGGGTAGGAGGAGAGGTGGGTTCTGAAGAGTAACCAGGAAATGCTTTCATGGCATCTTCTTGACCACAGACACAGGTTCATTGGTCAATAAATCAGAATGTCCATTACAAATGATTTTACCTCAATGAAAGCCAGAAAAGTACATGTTCTCTGGACTCTGTGAAGTTTATAAAAGTGAATTCTTTTTTTCGTGTTATCTCTCTTCCTCCACATCTGCTCTCAAAAGATGAACCACTGCAACACGTTCGAAATGCATGAGGAGTTTAGGATTTCCCCCCTCCCTTCTCTTAACTTTCTTCTTATGTAATAGCTTCAGTTACCATAATTTTGAATTCTATCTGTATGTAAATGACCCCTAGGCACAGATTTTTAGAGTGGAACTCACTCTGAGCTTTGGACTTCGAAGTGGCTACAAAGCCATTCTGTTTAGGTATTTCTTTGACAATTCAAAGGTAATACGGCTCAGATCCGCCACGATCCTTCTCTGACAGACTCCTCCTCTTTCTGTAAAAAAAAAAAAAACACCGTCAAACCTATCCTCCATTTTAAAGCCTTTCTGCCAAGCTTCACTTCAAATGAAACCACACATCTTCTTCCTCAAAATCTTGCTAAGAACTACTGATGGTGATTGATATAAAACGTAACTCTCTCATAGTTGGTAAAGCTCTGTCAGCAATTTTTAAAGAATGGCCCTGAGGGGTCAGTGGGGATAATACTATTTTCACACAACTACTGGAAGGTCAGCAGCTTTTTCTTTTCTTTTTGGTGCTGTTAGCATTTTCACAAACACCATGATAAGCAACTGAGAAAAACTGTTAGCAACCAGTGAGACCCAAGGCTGTGGCAGCCACCTGTACTGGAAAATCATCTTTCATCTGCTTTGCATTAACAATCAAAAGGGGAAGGAGTATAGACTTCACATAGGACTATCTTAGCTGAAGCACCAAAAGGATTAATTTTTTAAAAATCATAGTTCTTGGGTATATGGTTCTGTGTGTGTTCTTGTGTGTTCGTGGGCAGGTATGGATGTGTTCATATGTGTGAATGTGCATGTGTATGTGTTAATATGAGTGAGTTTGGATAAAAATGTGCCAGTGTTTGTTTTTGTTTTGTTTTGTTTGTTTGTTTACCACTCCATACACCAAGCTAACTGCTTACACACTTCCGGGGATGCTTCTTTCTTGGCCTTCCATACTGCTATGTGATTGCAGATATACATTGCTGCATTTGGTCTGCGGTGCATAGCAAACTTTACAAACTGAGCCATCCCCTGAGCCCAGTTACATGTTTTTTTTTTATTATTTTATGTGAGAAGATAGGAAATTCACGTAAAAACATACTCAGTTGGTTAAGATGTGAACCGAGCTTGCCAACTTTTTCATGGAATATCATTTCTGAGTGGTGAAGTGATTGACACATGAATTATGCTGGAATAGATTGAAATCAATCTGACAGTTTCAGGAAATCAGTTGAGAGTATTTGCAGTCGGTATTAAATTTAAACTTTCAAATAAATATTAGAATTTTGGAAAAAATTGTACCCTTTACAATGAACTTGATAGCATCCTGATACTTACAAACTTTCTGGTTAGAGGTGATTTTAATAAATTTAATTCTCTTTGAACATATGCAATTAACTCTGCAGCATTTGGAAGATCACAGATTTCAGTCAGTCAGTACCTTCTATATGACCAGCGAATGATCCAAACCTTTTGGTAGAAGACCAATTTATCCTACAAGATACACACACGCAGGAAGAAAGATTGGTATGACCTAGGATTCCAATCCTCAGCCAGTCTTTAAAGAAGCAATAGGATAAATGGATATGAAAATTTATCTTTGAATGCTAAGTAAAGAAGTGCTCAGTGAACGACAGGAATGTGTGAACACATGCAATAGGTAGGCATACATACACACAGAGGTGTGTAGACGTGCATACACACATACACAGAGATATGCATACATACACACATAAAGGGACACTCACATACATATTCACAAATGTAGTAATAGGAGCGGTGGGGCTGCGTCCCCAGCACCCCGGCTGCCTGCTAGCTTATGCCCCGAAATAATCACACGGACACTGTATTCTTTTAAACACTGCTTGGCGCATTAACTCTAGCCCTTACAGGCTAATTCTCATATCCCGATCAACCCATGTCTAATAATCTGTGTAGCATCAGTCTTACCGGGAAAGATTCTAGCCTACGTCCATCCTGGGTCTGAGCTTCATGCGTCTGCCTCAGAGAGCAGAGCTATCGCATCTGCCCGGGAGAGGGGAGCATGGCGTCTCTGAGCTCACTTCCTCTTCCTCCCAGCATTCTGTTCTGTTTACTCCACCCACCTATGTTCTAACCAATAAAATGGGCCAAGGCAATTTCTTTATTTTTTAACCAATGACCTTCCTCCATCACACAAATATAGAAACATGCACACATACCCCCCACACAGAGAAACCTCTGCACATACAAATTCACATACATGTGAATCGTCTTTGAAGAGTAGCCAAACGTTGGGAAATTTGAGCACAAAGACAATGTCATTAATAGATTACAACCACTATAACGTAGCCATTAAGCTATGAATTTTGGTTCCATAATGAAGTCATCAAATAAGTTAGTTAGCACCAAATCCAAGGGAGGGGAGAAGATCTTTGTAGCGGAACAGTAGAGCGGCTGCTCAGCAGCACAGCGGATCTGCAGAGATGGGTAGAATGCTTGCCTTACAAAGGCGAGTTCTGAGTTCAGAGTCCCACAGCCTATAATTCTGTAATTCCACACACAGTGAGGTGTGCTTGTGACTCCTGCATCCCTGTTGCAGGCTGGGAAGCTGAGATGGGAGAACCAATCCTTGAAAGCCGAAGGGCCATCTAAGCTGGCATACAGCGTGGTTAACATGATAGCCTACCTTAAACAAGGCAGAAGGAGAAGACGGATAACCTGCAACACAAATTCTAATTGGTCATAATAATAAAAACCCAGAGTCAGATATCGGGGTAAATGTTGAAAGATCAGAGAAGTAAAGGAGTCAGCCACTAGAGAAACTTTTTACCTCTATCGAATCCTCAGACTGAAGCGGACAAGATCCTGTTTACATGAATGCTCAGACCAAAGGGCGATCCTGTCTCTACAAGTCCCACAGACTGAATGCCTTGGGCTCCTGTTCCTCCCACCTTATTCCTCTCTCCACCCAGCCATATCCCTTTCTGTCTCCATCTCCCCAAGGTTAGTATTAAAGGTGAGTAACTCCCAAGTACTGGGATTAGAGATGTGAGCCACCTGGCTCTGTTTCTATTTGAGACTGGATCAACCTCGTGTTGCCCAGGGTGGCCTTGAACTCATAGAGATCCATCTACCCCCTCCTCCTGAGTGCTGGCATGGGATTAAAGGTGTGTGCCACCACTGTCTGGCCTCCATGGCTAACTAGTGACTTGCTCCACACTCTGATACCCAGGCAAACTTTGCTTGTTATAGCACAAACAAAATATCAGTACAGATACCTGCACTTATTCTCCAACCTTTAGACATGTACCACAGAATACATAACACACACACACACACACACACACACACACACACACACACACCACAGAGTTATTAAAACTAATGGGTAAAATTGGAGAAAAAAAATATGACCGGCACCTTATTGTGACAAATGATAGCCTTAAAAACAACACCAAGCCCACCATCGTGTGTATTCTGATGCAAAACAGGGGGACACAGCAGTCCCTGCATGCTGTCTCTGTAGCTCAGATGCTTGGCTGAATCCACTCATGCAAGGACACCTGGCAAATCCAAGGGGAAAAGGAGTCCACAGTCTAATTTTTCTTTACCACTTAAAAATGTCAAGTTTAAGAATGGCAAACAACCAGTGTGCCCAGGTGACAGGAGAGACATGTGCAATAAGTGTGCTGGGCCATCCCGTATTGGAGAAAAATTAAAGAAATGAGTATAAAATATGAATGGTTGATTAGAAAATGGTACAGGATCAATGGGAATTTCTGGTAATTGTACTTGTGAGAATTTCTTATTCTCAGGAAATATTGAAATATTTAGAGGTATGATGGCATAATACTTTCTATTCATTTCTCTCTCTCTATATATATATATATGTGTGTGTGTGTGTGTATGTGTGTATGTGTGTGTGTGTGTGTATGTGTGTGTGTGTATGTGTGTGTGTGTGTGTGTATGTGTGTGTGTGTGTATGTGTGTGTGTGTGTGTGTGTGTGTGTATGTGTGTGTGTGTGTGTGTGTGTGTAAACAAGAAAAGGAGCATGGAAACAGGGTGAATAAAGAAGATATACTTACTGTAAACAATTGGTAAATAAGATTAATGTATGTATAACAGTCCCTTGTGCTATTATTACAAAGTTTGCCAGTTTGAAATTCTGTAAAAGTATGCAGGTGTGTTCTAAAATGAGAGAAAACATCCACGCAGCATAGAGATAGCCCTTTAATTACAGAAACAACCAGAATCCTGGCTTTGACTGAGAAGTGACTTTTCTAAGTTCAAGATCCGTTTGCAAAATTGTTGCGTTAGTAAACAGTGAAAATTCAGGCAAGCCGCTCTGCTTTTAGCAAATATGCTGACATTTCTAAATGCAAGAATTTGTATTTGGGAGAGAATCAGCCTCATCTATAATTTATTTTATTCGAGTTTGTGAAGTATTGATAGTCGTTTATATTAGGTCATTTCTATGAGCAAAACGTGGCATTGTGTAACTTTTGTAAAAGTCTCTGTCTTCTCACATCTTTCTCAAAGAGTCCCTCTGGTGCAGGGAAAGTTGCATTACCCTGATGTCTGACCACAGAATGAGATCAAGAGTCGCTGCTTACTGCAAAGGGTCTTGTTATTGTTGGAATGTTGAGACGAGCCAGGTAAAGTACCCTCTATATCCATTAAAGTCCAGACACATCAAACTTAAGATACAGCAGTACAAATTTGAAGCTGAACTTTTAAACACAAGGCATGAAACTAAGAGACAATTGGCAAAAACAATAAAAAATGTATTTTGCTTTTGAGCAGTGGAGACAAAAAAATAAGCTGGAATACTGGCAACATTCACAGTTTACAGAAATAACAATAATAATAAAAGACTTGGGGAAGGCATTATCAGAATGCATTGATGCTGCTAAGTTTATTTCCAGAGCAGCATATTTTTATTTTCTCTTTCATTAGTTTTCTGCCTATAAATTTTCACTGAAATTATATAGAATATTAGAAATTAACTAAGTCTGTGATGTTTGTTATTCTTTCTCAGAACTCAAGTCATTTGATTTCTAAGGATTTAAAAAACTTGCTAGAAACTGCGAAATTCCCCAGGGTGTAAGTGGTTGCACAAGCCAGGATTCTCCGGGGAAACAACCGTTTCACAGACGTGCCCCCACACACAAGAGTGTGCATTCACACAGATGCAGCATGCTTACTTAGAAACATAGTTTTCCAGAGAAATCAGTGGCTGTGGTTACGGAGCCGACAACTCCTGCCACCTGCTAGACAACTGCAAACTGGAGATGCAGGTAGGCAAGTGGTAAATGACCATCCACTGGCAGAAGGCCACTGTCCCAGCTCAAGCAGGTGGCAACCAAAAGCAGGGGCTATCTCCTTCCACCGTCTTTGGTTTATTTTAAGTGCTGCGTGGATTAGATGTTTGGCACAGTTAAGTGGACACATAGCCTCAACTCCCACAGTGGCTGTAGTTTGTTCTCTCTCTGAATGAATAGAATACAGTTGACTTCATTCTACTGGGGCGAAGACGTGAGCCGTTTTTAACGGGACTCCAGCGCACATGCATTGATAAATACATAAAAGTGTTGGTGCATAATTGTTTTAATCTGATGACAATATTTTAATGTGAGGTGTCCCCCACACCCTGCCACCCTCTCTTATACTTAGTCCCCAGTGGATGGTGTTGTTTTGAGACTTTGTGGAGGGATTGATGGATGGAGCTTAGCCTAGGAAGTGGGTCACTGAGACTTGGACTTGGGGTTTATATTCCCTGGCTCTGCTTCCAGAAAAACTCTGTCCCCATCTTGATCCCCTGAGAGGTGAGGAAGCAGTGAGTTTGATGTGAGATATTTCTCACTCCTGCCATCACTGGGACACCCATAGTCAAGGCTTCTCTGTCAGGGGGGATCGAACGCCTACGGACTGTAAGCCATACATAAAAAACTTGTTCTGCCTCGAGTTGCTTCTTGCCAGGTATTCTGTCACAGTGAGAAATAAAAGCATCACTAACACCTTTGGGATAGACACCTTATGTCACTTTTGCTAAGCGGTTGTGTTTATTATTTCTCACTGACTCCGTGACAGCGTGAGAGACACCATTCAGATTCCTCTTTTGTTGTTATTGTTTTGGTTTTGGTTTTGTTTCCTGGAGACAGGGTTTCTCTGTGTTGCCCTGACTGTCCAGCAGCTTGCTTTGTAGACCAGGCTGGCCTCAAATCCACAGAGATCTGCCTGCCTCTGCTGGGATTAAAGTGCTAGAACAAAAGGCTTGTGACATATTCTTAACAATAAATGTCAACAAGAGGCGTTGTTGGTCCTACCTAGCGGGAAAGAATGAGTTTAAATTGAGGCAGACAAAGCCTCTTTATAAGATCAAGTCAAATGTGTTTATAAGGAAACATTTCCCTCGAGCCTTGAGAAAGCTGCTAAAACAGTACGAGCTAGAAAAGCCAAGATTCCTAAGAGAGGAGAAGTGAATACATGTGGGGTTTTCGTTTCTAGAAATTTCTTTTTCCCTGGGAGGATGTGTAGATTCTTGGTGTGGGCACCAAGCCAAGAATCCAGGATCTGCTTGAGGAAAAAGGCTGAAAAGATGCAAACAAGAGACTTTTTTACAGTTCTGTAACACCAGAAAAACAAAAACGAGGACATCAAGGCTCCAACACCAGCTGATGTCTCCATGTTTCTATCCACTCATCTTCCAGACTCTGAGAGTGTAGAACAGGCAGCAGGGAAACCGTTGGAAACATCCAGAACAGAAATTCCTCAATTCCAAACTGTTGGCTGGATTTCAATTAGAGGGCAGGACACTCAGGGGCTTGGACCCTCAATTCTAGAGTTATGTTCTAGAACAGGGGAGGACCAGAGACACCTGGGGAGGACCAGAGATGCACAAGGACTTCACTTTGTAAAAGCTGCTTCAACTCTGCACTACTGGAGAAAAGCCACAGTCTTTACTTTTTTCCTCGCAGAAAAGTAAAAACTTGCTCTAAATAAGATACTCTCTGGGTTAAGAAGATGGCTAAGTAGGTTAAGGTATAAGTAAGAAGACCAGAGACTGAGTTTCCTAAACCCATGTAACTGCCAAATGCTTGTTGGATCCCTGTAGCTCCAACCTTGGAAGGGAGAGATGGGGGCAGTCCCCGAGGAAAGTAGGTTATCAAGACTCCTTGATGAGCAAACTCTGGATTTACTTGAGAGACCCCCCCTCAAAGAACAAGGCAGAAGACCTTCTATATCAACTAGGTCACCAAATACATGTGCACACATGTTCATGCAAAGCCACTTACACTTTGGTGAATATGTATGCAAGAACTCACAGGAAAAGAGAATAATCTCATACGAACATCAGTTAAAATCCTAATCTGCTAACTCCAAGGTCTGCAACACGGGTAGCTCTCTCTCCCTATGATCCTCCCCACCAGCTTTGCAGAACTCAGCGATTCCACTTGAATATTGAGCCTCAGCCTCCAATCTACTGAAATTTGCACGTATCATTTTCCTTCAAGTCATTAATTAAAGTTTTGTGTCTAAAAACTATCAGCATCTAGTTGACCTGTAACTCTCTCTTCTTTAGATTTTGGTGCCTGTGTACGGTTAAGTGTATCACTCTGGGCATGTCCTATGACCCCGTGATGGTGTCTGCACGACTTCCTACCTGCAGGTAAGGTTCACCTCTCCCTCTCAAATACTTCACCTTCGGATACGTTGCTTTCACTTTAAGTCCTGGCCTACTTCTGTTTCCCCTCTAGTTCCTAGAGTGCAGCTTTGCCAAGGACCCAGACAGACTAAAAAGACTGGAGTGTTTACAAATGACCTCTCTCTCCTTGGCAGGGCTGAGTTCCGAGTTTTGTTTACTCAGTGTTGTGAGATTGCCAGATCTCACTTCTCTTCTCAGCTGCGTTTTTACTGAGCTTCTTAACCTCTGACATTGCTTAATGAAGAGTTGGCCCACGCCTAAGGCAGAGCATCAGACAACGCCAGGCTTCCTTCTCTGTGCCTCTTTATTTTCAATGATTTTGGTCTCTCAAGCCCTTGATTCCTTGTTGGCCTGAACTCCAGTTCTCTGCATAGTCCCAGGACAGTGCCAGGACTGCTGGCTCCCCTGCCCTCTGGCAGCCACCTTTTCCCTGGCTTTGCAGGCTCTCAATCAGACAAAAACAAACAGAAGTTCTAAGAGGAAAGAAAGACAGAGGAGAAGCTGAGTTAAATTGTGGCCATTGCGCTTTTTCTGTAGGATCTCAGACGTGGTTAACCTGTGTCTGCTCCCACTGTCTTCATGGAAATATATTTGTATATATTTTCTCTGTTCCAGCTAATTCGTGGTGCTCCTTCTGTTCTCAGATGAGCATGCCAATCATAGCCCAGAATGGAAGTTTCTTCACATGTACGATTCACTAATCCCGAGTTCATAGTTATGGCCCCATTTTACGAGGGAGTTAAAAGACTTCTTCAAGATATACAGTTTACAGGAGGCCGCATGGTTAGCAAATGATTGGTAGCAAGTCATGGGTTCTGATTTCAAGTTCAGGTCTTTTTACCACATCGTCTGACCTTAACTTTTTCAGGAGCTGCCATTTTGCTAGTGGGTGAATATATTGCCTGAGAAGTTCATAAAAGAAAACTGTACTTTGAATGGTTTCTTCTAGAATATCATGGATACATATACATATATATTTAAATGTATACACATTTACTGATATATTCTATTTCTAGATCAATCTCTCTCTTCGTTTGGCCCTCACACTGATGTAAATAATCATAGAATGAACATATTCCTATTATTTCCAGTTGAATTAGTGTTCATATTGATTTGAACATTTTTCAAAAACAGCCCATTTTCATAAAAAAAATCTAACATTTGGAAATATTTATGTGTGTGCACACATATTTTACAAAGAAACTATTTCTAATTAATTTCAACTTGCTTTCATATTTGAAATAATATAAGAAGTAACATTCATGATCGATTAGGTCCCAAATATCTGGCTTGCAGTAGGCTTTAAGGGGTTATTATATTATTCTTTTCACTTCATAAAGAACGGAGACAAAGTTTAAAAATATTTTTAAAAACTAACCTAAGATTGTACAGACAGTATAGTTAACTATAGTTCTAAACCACAGAGCCAAAGCAAGAGCTCCTGTAATTAAATAATCACGTAGCACTCCCTGTTTGCTACCTTCTCTACTGCTGTTAATGGAGAAGGGACGCGCTAATGGTCACTGCCATGGATACACAACGTCAGGGAACTTTCAACCAAGTTGGTTAGACAGAACACAGACTTGAAGAATACCCGATTGCAAAATGTCACATGGGTTGAATGACACAGATGAAAGACTCGGGAACCCAGAGGACAGTGAGTGGCCGCATCCCTGTTTTGGCTGCTAACTATATGGAGGATGACGCTCATGTATATGTCAAAAGGCAGAGCGCAGATCTTTCTTGGCAAGGGGCATAGGGTCTCTGCATAGGACTGCAGAGGCAAGTACATACATGGCATACCCAGTGAGGTTTCGTGGCTAGTGGAGGTTACTTGCATCCCTCTGGTGTCAGGCCATGGGGACATTCTGTCACATTCTCCAGAACTATGAGCTCCCCAATTCAATACTTTCTTTTATAAGTTACCTTCTGTCATGATGTTCTATGATGTTACTAGAAAAGTAGTTAAGACAAGTCCATGTGACTTGGCTCTGTGGCACTGGGTCTGTGGGGGAACAGCACATGACAAAGTGATTTTGTTCACCTCAGGGTAGAGTGTGAGGGAAGGTCTGGGCTCTCAATATCCTCTTTAAGAGCTCATGCCTAGCCGGGTGATGCTGGCGCACGCCTTTAATCCCAGCACTCAGGAGGCAGAGGCAGGCCAATCTCTGTGAGTTCGAGACCAGCCTGGTCTACAGAGCTAGTTCCAGGACAGGCTCCAAAGCCACAGAGAAACCCTGTCTCAAAAAAAAAAAAAAGAGCTCATGCCTAATGTACAACTCCCCTCTCTATGCAGTGAATATGTTTTATTATCATTGGTTAATAATGAATCTGTTTTGGTCTATGGCAGGGGAGAATATAGCAAAGTGGGAAATCCAAGCAGAGATAAAGGAGGAAAGAAGGTGGAGTCAGGGAGACACCATGTAGCAGCCAAGAAGCAAGAGGTAACAAACCACAAGCCTCATGATAAAATATAAAAGAATAGAAATGGGTTAATTGAAAATGCAAGAGTTAGTTAATAAGAAGCCTGAGCTAATAGGCCAAAGTATGTTGTAATTGATATAGTTTCTGTGTTATTAATAATAACAGGTCTGGTGGCTGGGGCACAAAAGAATAGTCTCTGATTGCACACACTCAAAGGGCTAAGTTTCTTTGACTAGGTTTCATCTTTGAGATTCTTATCCCTTTCCAATTCTGCTACAGGCTAGAGAACAAGCCTTCAGCACTCAAGTCTGTAAGGTACATCCCAATATCTAAATTATATTATGTTTAGCACACACGCCTGTAAGGTACATTCAAGGTCTAAATTATGTCATGCTTAGCACACAAGCCTTAGGGTACATCCAAGTCTAAATTATATCATGCTTTTTTTTTTTATTAAATTTTCCTCTTACTATGGATTGTCTCACTTTCTGATGGGAATTATGGCTGTCTCTAGCTGCATAACAGTCTGAGTAAATGGGCTATTAGTTCCCCTTTGGTATGTCTCTATAAATGCTAGTGAAAATCAAAAAAAAAAAACAAAAAAACAAAACTTGGTTCTGGTTACTAGGTGCTGTCCTAAGAAGCATAACAAGGAAGAAGTGAGATAGTCACTGCCCTAATAGGGATTGTAACCTACAAGAACAAGTCATCCAACATTTAAAAAACTGGAAACAGTGGGATAAATAAATAGCACAAGATGTTTTAAAATTGTGGTGGCTAAAAATAAGGATGCTTTGCTGACTAGGCTTAGACAGGTGGGAATGATTTCCCTGAGGTGAACTTAAGCTGAGACTTAAGAAGTAAGGGAGCACTAGACCACAGAAGAACTCCCCGATACACTGTAGCCAACCTACAGGGTATCTGTCAGCCATCAGCAGATGAAGAAGAAAGCAAAGGTAGCATATATACAAAATGAGACATCACATCACTGTGCTTTAAAAATAGTGCAATTCTGCAGCAAATAGAATGGGAGAACAGAAATGCCAGATGATCTTGCTTCAACGTGAGAACTGAAACAGTTGATACTATAAGGGAGTAGAATAGAATAGTTGTGTCTAGAGGCTGGAGTGGGAGAGAGAAGCATGGAGGGAGGGAGGGAGGGAGGGAGGGAGGGAGGGAGGGAGGGAGGGAGGGAGGAAGGGAGAGTAACAAAGGTACACAGGAGGAAGAAGGAGGGCTATCTCTTCAGCATAGGCAACCACTACAGTTTACAGAAGCCAATGTCATATACTGTCTGTAGACAAGAGGAATCTGAGGCTTCATTATGGAAAAAAAAACCAGCAAATGTTAAACATATAGATATTTTGGCATCATTATGTAATAAATATGTATATGTAATTATCATGGGATACTCTACATACATGAATGATTGTTATGTTTCCTTGGAACAGATTTTTCCTGGTTTTGAAACTTACGTAATTGTATTTGTGTGTGTGTGTGTGTGTTTGCATACACAAGTGTGTTTCTATGTGTGTGCCTATGCTGCACAGCACACATGTGGAATCCAGGGGACAATATCTAGGAGTTCTCTTTTACTGCCGTATGGAACCTGGAGTTGCCTTCAGATCTTCAGGCCTGGTGGCAAGTGCTGAGCCATCTGGTCAGACTTAGACAAAAAAGAAAATAAGAGTTGGTGAGGAGATGTGAGATTGAGCAGGGGATAACCCAACTGTGAGGAGGGCTTCAGGTATGAGAAAGCATTCTGAAGTAAATATCTTTCTGTGATACAAATGGGAAAAGTAAGATGTAACAGAGTCTGCAGTTTTGTTTCTTGGCTTCCCAGACCTAAATAATCACACAGAAACTATATTAATTACAATACTGCTGGTCCAAAGGCTCAGGCTTATTCCTAGCTAGCTCTTACATTGTAAATTAGCCCATTGCTATTCATCTATATATCGCCACAGGGCTGTGGCTTACCAGTAATGTTCTGACATCTTTCTCCTTAGGTAACAACATGGCATCTCCTGGACTCTGTCTACTCTCTTTATATATCTCTGTTCAAATTTCCTGCCTGGCTTTACTGTGCTAAGCCACTTGTCAAAACAGCTTTGCTCATCAACAAAAAAAAGCAACACAAATACAGAATCCCACATCAGTGAGAACCTTTATAATTGAGCTGCCTGGAGTTCTACAGTTTGGGACTGCCAGTGAAAGGTGTCTGCTCCAGTTCACCTTCCCTAATGCTGCCCTTGGAGTTCTGGGGTGAACTGACCTGGGCATAGACTGGTAAGTGAGGTCTCACTATGGAGGTGGCTCCTTAGCAGCCAGCAAATAAAACAAAACCAAAAAAAAATCCTGTGAGACTGAGGGAAGCAGGAGCAAGGGCTCTTTAAAGAGTGGGCACAGTAAGAAAAGACAGATAAGGGCTAGCATAGCAAGCATCTTCACAACATTGCCTTCAGGCAGCTTTGAACAGACATCTACAGAAAGAGAAATAAATACCACTACTGAAGCCCTAAGTCTGAACTTGCATGGTAGAAAGATTTTGACAAGTCTAAAATATAGTATATAATGTAAAAAGCAGGTCGAGAGGAGTTGTGGACATTTTTTGATAGATTAAATCAAATTGAAGACCCGTATCAGGCAATCCATTCCTGTTGTCATTATTTAATACGAGCAAGATTATTGTAATGACATTTCATAAAGGTAAGCTGTCTTCAGTTTTTTGCCTCAAGTGCCAGAAACCTGAGGCAAAAATAAGACCCTGTTGAGATCACAGCTCTGCTTTTGTAGAGCCGGAAGGACACCCGTGAGGGTCCCAGAGCCCGTAGGAAGGATGGCGGCACAGAAGGACTGTGCCATTATGAGAAGAGGATCTTCCCTCAGACACCTGCCAGCCAGCCTGTTGGGAACATTGCTGACATTAGAGAGATTTGGGGCTGTTAGTGTGCTGACAGGATGCGTTAAAGTAGAAAACAACGAGCTACTTGGGACATTGGTAGATTCCCTGGACAGCGCAGGCTCCAAAGCTCTATACTGCAGGCAGCTGGCAAATGCCACTTAAGGAATGTGGTATTTTTAGGTTTTCTTAGGTGGTTCCTGGAATTTCTATTCATACCATTTTATTTACCTTGCTTCCTTTCTTTCTTCCTGTCTAAAGTTAAAAACAATAGCATAACACACACACACACACACACACACACACACACACACACACACACTCCATACCTGGACACAGTGAATTTATTTGTTACCCAACAAAAACCTGCTACTACTGTGTTGTTCCTCCAAGCAGGTGTTGTTACCAGTCCAATGCCATCCCCGTCCTTCAGAGGCACTGATGCACTCATTCAGACTCCTGCCCTGAGACTCATGCCAAAGTGACCACACCAATCAGGCCACATTGAGAACAGACAGTAATGATGCAACTGTTTGAAACTGGCCAGCCTCTCTGCTGCTGACGTCATTGCTTTGGTTAGCTCATCTTTGGGAGCTCAGCAATTCACTGCCTTGGGGTTTCAGAGGCTGCAATAACTGCCATGCAATGGGACCTGTCATCCCATTGACCTGGTGGAGCATCTCACGGAGCAGCAGGAATGTTCCCATCACCCCCTCCCTCCGTTATGAGAGGATGTACTCCAACCAACACCATGGCCCCCAGAAGTGTCCTCTGATGCAGCTGAGGAGTTTTGGAGACAAGCTTAAGGGTCCCATCACCCCACTGGTACAGAATATATACAAGAGGGACATTTTCCCAGGGTGTTGTCACATGGGTCAGAGTGTGCTGTCAAATGGCTTAGAGTGTGGGTGTGGAGGACGAGGTAGCACTGGGGAAGGAGAGGCCCGCCATGTGTTTGCAAGGAGCGCTGTGACTTTTCTGGGTTTGCTGTTTCTGGTGGCACACACAGGGAGGAAGAAATGACATAGTGACAGTGTCATTCCTCCTAGTTGTCACATGCAAGGCTGTTTGCCAGCTGTCTTTCTATAAACAGGTTCCCTAGCCTTCTACAGGGACACTATGACCTTTCTTCAGAGTTCACTACAAAGAACAAACAAAGTTCGAGAAAAAGGTCAAAAGAACTCCAGCGTGTCTGGACTCTTCTTAAGGGGAGTCAGATGTCTTCCCATTGTCTGTGCTGGTTGTCACAGAGGAATGGCTCCCCACGACCAGTATATGTCCCATTTCACTGACTAGCAGTTCTGGCTACTAAAGGTTAAATATTTTTGAACAAGTTCAAAAATTCAATACTGCCCTCACATGTGGCTGCTCATAGAAACAGTCCTAAATAAATTTATGGGCCAGACACACAAAAGGACATGAATATAGAAGGGGACTAATTGAGAAGGAGAACTTGAGTGGGAAGGAGACATAGTGACTGGACAAAAGACTTCATATACATATATGAAACTGTTGTGGCATGCACATGCATGCATGAAGCTGTCATTCTATTGTTATGTACAATTAATGCATGCGACCAAAATGGTCAACAGCATCTTTGTGTGTATGAAACAAAACTGGGCAGAATTAACAGCTGAAGAATTCCAAACTGTAAGCAAACCACACAGAAGACAGAGCTAGTGGTTCCATTGTTTCCTTTGAGAATTAGTATGAATAACTACTCTTTTTTCCTTTTTATTATATTTATTTATTTTTGGTTTTTCGAGACCAGGTTTCTCTATAACTTTGGAGCCCATCCTGGAACTGCCTCTTGTAGATCAGACTGGCCCCAAACTCACAGACATCTGCTTGCCTCTGCCTCCCGAGCGTGGGATTAAAGGCGTGCACCACCACTGCCTGGCTTGTGAATAACTATTCTTAGTGCAGTGATTGGACCACATCCACATAGGACAGCAGGTGTCAGCAGCACACATCTCCCTCCAGAGTTTAGGTCTCCAGGTCCCTTTGCAGTGAGCTGAGGGTCTTAGTGGAGTCATGATGTAGACAGTCACTATTTCATCTGACCAGAATCTTGCAGATTAAGTAACCAAAGTTATTCTTTTCACTTTTATAAACGCCCCACCCCTACTTCCTTGAGTATTAAGGGATGCCAATTATTGTTCTCATGGATGGCTAGTAAAAGTATCTCAGACTTCAGGAAGTGGCTATTCCTTCAGAGCAGGCATGTGTTGCAAGTATGACCAGAACTTGTTTTGTGTCCATGGATAGTAAGGCAAAAATGTGGCCTCTACTAACTGTTTGTGGAGAATCCCTTACTTACTGTCTTATGACTATGTAAAATTGGGAAATGCTTAAGACCAAAATCAGATGCATTATGAGAAGTGAAATGCACAGGAGGAACAGTGAATATTTGGCCTCATCTACCAATCAAAACAAAGAACCACTCACGCGGCAACCCTCCAGCACTTAGTAACTACTTCTTGTCTAGAACCCTTCAGAAAGGAGCCCTGAGAATTAGGCCCTCAGAGCATTCTCACACATGTGACTTTGCTGTCTGTCTTAGCAGTATATCCCCTACCACCTGCACCTTTTTTTCCTTTTCTTTTCTTTTCTTTTCTTTTCTTTTTTTTTTTTGTGTGTGTATGTGTGAGCTCCATTTTCGATTTTTTTGGGTCAGAGGCCATGAACCTGGAAATAGCGGTTCAGATCCTCCCTACCAGAGGCAAGGCTATTCAGTTGCTTCCAATGGATGATAGATATTTTGGATGATAAAATGAAGAGTCTTTTCCCTTCTGACATGTGCCATGGAGGAATTTATGAGCGTTTGTCCCACCACATGGGGAAAAAAAATCCTGCTTTTATTATAAAACCAACCCATAGGAAAGTGTGCCAACAAAGAAAGAGACGGTGGAGAGGAAGGCAGAGGGAAGGGGAAGGAAGAAGACAGAGGGGAGGGGAAGGAGAAAGACAGAGGGAAGGGGAAGGAGGATGGCGGAGAAACACTTTTGCAATAGCATGCTTTGTATTCCGAATCTAAACAAACGTGAAGGCAATCTGTCTGTTTGCCTATCTACTTATCAAACTGTCAATCACCCATCTATCATCTAACTACTTACCTGTCTATAAATCATCTATCACCAATCTATTGATCATCTTATCCACCTACCAAGCATTCTATTAACTTCCTATTATTCATCCATCAGTTAAATCTATTATCTATCATCTATTTAAGTAACTATAATACTTACCTGTGAAATTTTTAGAATAGATTGAGTTCAGTTTCACTAGTGCAATTAATATGGTTCTAATTAATATTCATGCTCAACAAAAGCGAAGAGACGTGTTGTTTTTCTGTTAAATTATAGCAAATGCAGAAGCACCGCACACATGAGCACGAGGCACTCAATAAAGATGTGTTGAATGAGAGCCTCTGCCTAGTCAGGGAAATGATTATTGTTCTAAGTTTCTTCACAGTTCAGACATAAAGCTGAGAATGACAATCCTCTGAAACGGAAATCGCCGAGAGCCAGCCCATTATGTACAGAATGCAAGGCACACTTAGGTACATTGTCAAAGAGTGGCCGACGAAAGGGATCATCTCTGGAATCCAATTAAAAAGACAAGGTGTTTTTCACAAAAGATGTTAGCAGCTCAGCTGGATTATAACTCGACGGAGAGAGCCACCCTCTTGCTGTAGCAGACGGCCAGAGAGCTAAATAACAGCGTCAGGCAGTGAGAAGGACAGATGTGTGCCCTTCACTCTCCAGCACTAGGAAGAGTCACTGAGGCTAGCCTTGCGGGGAATTCGGTGTGTAGTCAAATCCCCCGCCTCAATACTTACACACAGTCTATGGTGGATGTATTAGTGTGACTGGGGCCAGTTTTGTGAACACAAGACCATGCAGTAGCTCACATCTTTTGCTCTTAGTGAGGCTATATTTGCGGTTCTGTAGCTACTAGCTTGAAATTCCTGTCACTTTGAATGAGGTAAGGCATGGGGTTTTTTTTTGACACGGGACTCTGCCAATTATGTAGCTGGTAGGTCTAATGTGTGGTTATGTTGATTGTCAAAAGTTAGCCCGGAGAGATTTCATCTTCAGTGGGTTTGTCAAATCATAGTCAGTTTAAAGCAAGCTTGGGCAATCTCACAGCAATTCTCTGAGTTTAGATCTACAGCACCTTGGTTTTGTTTGTTTGTTTTTAAGATAATTGCCACTTTGAAAGCCCTCAGCACAGAGACGAAAGCTCCAAGATCTGTTTACCCCCCCATGAACCATTTGGTTTAGGATAAAGAGAGATAAAAATGATCCCCTCCCCCGCCAAAGGCACAACCATCATAGAGTAACTCTCTAGAGTATTCTCTCTGTTACATTTCACACTGGTCAGTAATTTTGCCTTTTGTAAATACAACACATTTCTTAGATCCTCCAATTATTTTTAGGTCACTCCAAGAAAGATGTCTCATGTAATCTAGCCTTTATTGCAAATAGCATTATGCTTTCCTAGAAAATGAACTGACAGAGAATATTTGGGTTCAGAACTAGTTAGGGGTGCAAGGCCTATCTTCACCATAGCTTTGTTCTGTGGAAGAAGAAAATCACCAGTTTCTGTTCAGGATGAGAACCTGACTATCCACCCTAACCTCAGCCATGAAAATGCATTTTTGAAATGTTTATGCATTATTCAGAGAGTTACTTTGATCAAAAATATAAAAACCCACAAAAGAAAACAAAATATAATATATACCCAAATCTGATCACCAGATGCTAGGCTTTATTTGTTATTCTAACTCCATTTTGTATTTAGAAAATAAACATCAGCATGAATATTTAATTTGTGTTATGACAGAGGCAAAAGGCCAATAGTATTATTGTAAGAATGTGATGCTCAGAACCACTTCTTTTTAATGGGACTGTTGTCTTGATATTGCGAGCTGCTTTTCCCCCTGCAACAGGCTTAGATGTTTATAGACAGCTGCCAAATAATTCTAAGAAGAACCCACGAGTGTTTTCTAAAATACTGTTCTGAAGGTCAGTGCACTTGTTCAAAACCTGGACGGCCACCTTTATCACATTCTTCATGACCATACAAACCGATTCTGTAGAATGAATGAGTTCATGTTAAAAATATCCTACCTTTTCTAAAAACAATTAAATTTGTTTCTCTCTCTCTCTCTCTCTCTCTCTCTCTCTCTTTCTCTCTCTCTCTCTCTCTCTCTCTCTCTCTTTCTTCTTCTTCTTCTTCTTCTTCTTCTTCTTCTTCTTCTTCTTCTTCTTTCTCTCTCTCTCTTTCTCTCTCTCTCTGTATGTGTGTGAAAGTATGTATATGTGTCTGCCTGTGCACACAGAGGCCAGCAAAGGCTATCAGATCCCTCAGAACGGGAATGGGTGCTGTTATGTGGGTGATGGGATTAGAACTGTGGTCCTTGTGATTGCTTTGCAAGCACTCTTAACTTCTGAGCCATCTCTACAACCCAAAAATCTTATATTTTAAGTTTTTGAATGTAGAAGACAAGCTTAGGAAAGCATAAGTAACAGAGCTGGGCGGTGATGGCACACACCTTTTGTCCCAGCACTTGGGAAGCAGAGGCAGGTGGATCTCAGTGAGTTTGAGGCCAGCCTGGTCTACAAAGTGAGTTCCAGGACCACCAGAGCTGTTTCTAAATAAATAAATAAATAAAATAAACAAACAAATAAATAAAAGAAGTAACACAAGGTTCATGCTAACAGTTTTTCAAGTACCTGAATTATTATTCTCATACATTTTAAATTAATGATAAAATTTAATTTATTCAGAAAGTTTACAAGGAGGTGTTAATGTGTTTGTTCCAAAGTACTCCGAAAGCATGTGGTTTTTGTTTTGTTTTAAAGATGGGCAATGCCTGCTTCCAAGGATGGTGTCTGTGTGTATATTAGCATTTTAAAGAAACACAGTCTGTAAAAAGCCCTGAAGTGCCAAGATGCCCCTAGAAAAAGATGGCTCTGGAGGGGAATGAAGCAGCTGGAGTTCTAACCTCTTTGAGGCACAGGCAGGGATTTTCATTAACGGGAGACGTCAATGAAACTTTGACCTGGCACAAATTTCCTAGTTTGTTTTATTGGCCCTAATTGTAGGATTTAAGGGGCATTTTTCTTAATGTGCTTCTGTTTAAGAAAACATCATTATCCATTTAATTCATTCAATGTACAGTCATTGAGTTCTTGACCCACTGGCTGCCAGTGCTAATGGGGAAAATAACAGTACTGCTAGCCAAGGGGATTACACTCCAGCACCATCTTGGAGGCATGTGACTTCAGCAGGCTTTCAGAATTTCATGGTCATCAGAAGCATGAATCACATCATGTGCTTTAGCATGAGGACAACAAACATTATTAATGTGAGACTCTAAACCCACCGTCCCTATAAAGATGTGGCCAATTTTAAAGGCAGGGCCGGCACACCAGTCTATTGAACTTAGCACTAGTTTGCTTGTGCTGTTAAAATGTATGTAAATACGTCTGAAGAGATGTTTCAGTGAGTGAAGTGCTCACTGCATAAGCCTGTCAACCAACCTGGGTTTGGAGCCCCGGAACCCTGTAAAATCCATATGCATAGTGCAAGCTTCTGTAATTCCATCTCATTCATAGAGAAAGGTGGGAGATAGAGTCTGGAAGCTCATGGAGCACTTAGCCTGATTCATGTAGCAGTGAACACTGGAGACCCAACAGTGTGGAAGACAGGGACCGACTCTGGATTTTATCCTTTGACCTCTACATGTGTGCTGTGGTACCATATCACCCACATAAACAGAAAGGCTCTGTATATCACATACACACACATGGAAAAATATAAATGCACATAAAAATATTTAGACATACCAATGAATAATAACCAGATACTAGGTCCTTTCCATGTAGCGATGAGCCATAATGTGTGTATCTTTTGCAGATTCCCCATCATAAAAGTTTGAGAAAAAATTCAGTCCAGCTATGTTGGCACATGATTCTGAGACTTCACCCTAGAGAAGCCAGTTGACTGACTTCCAAGACTGAAAGGATCAGGTTCTGCTTAGACCTCATCCTGGCTCCATTCGCACTCAGCTCCATAGCAGAAGGAAAAATCCTCTTCCACTTGCTAACTCTGGGAACATGGCGAATCCTTTCAGCCCAACCGAGCAGTGAGGAGCCTGCTTAATCCCCTTATAGCAAACCCTAACTCAGGCTCTATGCAGAAACTCATCCTATCCTATCAGCAACTGCAAACCACTCAAGCAGCAGAGGAGCGGAGAGAGATAATTCTGGAGTTGGAGTGTCACTATTGCATAACTAATAACAGAGTAATTGCATGTCTAGATAATTTTTGATGCTATTTTCATCCTCTGTGAAGTTTGCCCTGATAAACTTAGGACACACGGCATTCTTTCATCAAGGATAACAACTAACACTTTGTTTTGATGTTTTGATTATGATTCAGACATTCATTGTTTATCATATGCCAGGCACCTCCCTTGATGTATATGTTACAATGCTTGTTTCCCAAATTCAAGGACTATTTCTACCAGCATATGTTTAGCAACACCATTCAATTGTTAAGGGAGCTCTTCAAATGCCTTTGGAAGAGCATCTTGCACATCGGATGCAGAATTCAGCAGGTGTATTACTTGCTTTCCTCTTTGCTGGTGCCAAATACTCAAGAAGAAGCAACTTAAGAAAGGGAGGGTTTGTTTTGGTGCAGTTTGAAAGTACATTTCACCATCATGAGGAGAGCCTGGTGGCAGAAGTGTGAGCACCTGGTCAGGAAGAATGGAAGGATGAACGCTCAAGTTCATCTCGCTGCTTCTTTGTATTTAGTTCTGAATTCCAGCCCAAGTCATAGAATTGTGCACATTTAAGATAGCTCTCCCCTAACTTACTTAATCTGATGTGGACCCTTTCTTAGAGAAATGTACAGATGTTGATATCCTAGGAGAGATGCCCAAATGTATCCTAGGGGACTTTAGGTGCTGTCAAGTTAAGAGTGATTAACCACCATTATGGGTTAGTTTCTCCATCTCATGACTGGGATATACCTGCTTCTCTTTACTAGATGTATCTTCTGATGTCTCCTACAACCCTCCCTTGTCAGAGAGAAAAAAAAGTCCAAATTGCTTGAAGTTTGTCCTTACAGGGACATGGTCAATGAACATACCTGAGTGAGGAAGTCCAGAAGGCTGATGTTGGTCATATTTCAAAATAAATTATACTGTGGCATACAGAATGCTCCTGAAGCAAGAGCTGTGCAGAAAATTGGTTGCTTAGGAAAATCATAGACGTATACTTGTTATTACCCAAGGTCTTGGACTCCAGGGGAACTGAAATCTTCAGGAGCTCACCTATCAATTCAGGGATTGGAGCAAAGCAATCTGAATTAAGAAAGGAAGCAAGTGAGAGGTGGGTGTAATTCCTCACTGCCCCAGCACCTTCATCATTTAAGTGGCCTCTTGTGGTGTTTCTATCCTTCCTCCTTTCAGTTCTGCCACGAACACAGACACCATGAGGCATCCTGAATTTTGCAAATAAATGCCATTTTACACTCAAACAACATTGAGCTATTCAGGATGGTTCAAGATGAATATTTGCAAGAAACACTAGACATATGAAAACACAGCCAAGGATCAGAAATTAAATGAAGACAATTGGGTACAGTTATTCTTTTGGTCTGGAAGGTGAAATATTTGTGTATGAATGATTTGACGTATTTTTTTCTTGCAAGTAGTACATAAAACTTTAGACAGCATGGCTAACATATATCTTTTCTGCTAAACTTCTTCTAAAGCTAATTGATCCTCTATTGTCAAGGATTATAGAGATCATAAAAGATAAAACACAAGCTATTTTAGTAGTTTATCATTATTACTTTGAGTTCATCATTAAATCTAAAGACGCTAAAATATTCTTAATCAATATCTGCTTTGAACTAAGGAGACAAATGACACATCAGGGGAGTGTTTGAGCAAAAATTAATCGTAGTATAAATGATTGCTTTTAGAGGAAAATCCCATTGGTCTCTTCTAGAGAGAAACCAAGTCATTCTGTCTAAGGAAATCTTCAGGGGAGAAACATGTATGTTATCTCTTGGGTTATACTGACTCATTGGATAATTGGATCTTGTGTCATAATAAGAAAGAGTGGCTCCCCTGGGGCAATGGCGCACTTAAAATAGGTCATAGATATGAGTTTCAGAAGAGGCAGTTACAGAAATTTAGAGTCAGCTTTGAGACTGTTGGAAAGCAATTTATATCTCAGGAAAGAGTTTTGTTTTCTTAAATAGTCAAATTCTCCTAACCAAATGAGGTGAGCCTGAAGTGAGATCAATGCATGAGGACTCTGCCAGCGTGTCAGAGTTCTGTCTTCAGACCCTGAGTACATCAGCACCACAGAGCGAGGCAATAAGCAGAACAAGGGGGCCAACGGCACATTTGCGTTATCTTCATTGAAGAGTAAACTTTCTGGACTGGAGAGATGGCTCCGCAGTTAAGAGCACTGACTGTTCTTCCAGAGGACCTGGCTATAATTACCAGCACCCACACGGAGGCTTATAACTGTCTAAAAGTCCAGGGAGATGTGACTCTTTCACACAGATGTACATGCAGGCAAAGCATGAATGCACATGAAATAAAAAATCATGAGCAAACGTCTCTTCTAAAAGCCAACTATACGCTGCACTGCTGGCACCAGCTTTAGACATCGGTTGTGCCTGTTTGCTCCTCGCTGCATCGCCAAGGCCACACCAAGAGCCTTTATCCCAAGTCACATCTTCCATATCAACCCTGATACAAAACTGTGAGAGGTGCTGAGGGATGATTCCATGATGTAGACACTGCCAAGAGGAAACTGAAGTCGTTCTTTCCTTTCCTACTTCCTATTTTCACTTGCATATGAGTTATTGAACATGAACTCTACCCTGTTCGCCTTATACTTCCTGCCCTTTGATGCACACATCAGCTTCTCCTACAGGGTCATGGATCGGGTCTGAATTCTTCTAGATACCGCACATCAAAGTTTGTAAAGTTTAGACTATATATGTCCTTACTGTCAGTTCCCTTATGGTCATTCCCCCAACCTCAGAATCAGACTGGCATTACCCATATTACTTTGTTCCCCTCTGTTGATAGACTATGATGTAATTGAGAAAGTTGATATGAAAATACAGATCGAGATAATAGGAACATAATTATTAGTCTTGGCATCCTCTCCGGACAATGAGAGGCCAGAGTTACAGAAGCATCCATTATGGGCACGGTGCTATTGATAAGCATGTTCCAGCTTGCAGAGTAAGCTTTGGTTGTTTATTGCCCCACCACACACATACTTTAGCATACTGAGTCACTGTGAAAATGTCTCTGTGGTGATTTATGTGACCGGGTTCTGTACTAAACACAATTCTGACCGAGTGGTTCAAGAAACTACTTAGAGTTGTGTGAGGCTGGGTCCACTAAAGGTTCCGTGAGCGAGACCAAACTATATTGCCTGTGGTTCACCAGTGTGTACGTCTTAATCTGAGCTTCTGCTGTCAGTCACTGGATCCTATTCAGTATTTACCATATGTTGGACACTAACTGTAGTAAGGAGGCCATTTGTTGGTTCCCAGCCACTTAACCCCGAAATAATCACACAGAAACTATGCTAATTAAATCACCACTTGGCACATTAGCTCTAGCTTTTTATTGGCTCACTCTTTCATCTTAATTTAACCTATCTCCATTAATCTGTACATCACCATGAGGTCGTGGCCTACCAGCAAAGTTTCAGCACATCTGTCTCCGACAGTGGTTCCATGGTTTCTCCCTGACTCCACCTTTCTTTCTCTCAGCATTCAGTTTAGTTTTTCCCACCTAGCTAAGTTCTGCTCTGCCAAAGATATAGGTACAAAGCAGTTTCTTTATTCATTAATGGTAATCACAGCACACAGAGGGAAATCCCACATCAACTAACACTGGTGTTTGGCTCCAAGAATTACCAACATGAAAAGGCTGGAGCTGAGGAGGTGGCATAGGTCAGAACAGAGCCTCGGATGTAAGTACTATTAACAAATTGAGAATTGAAAGTCAATTAATATTCTTTCTGTCAAAGTTTTAGTATACTAGTTAGTGTAAATTTATACTGACTTACATAAAAATCAACAAGAGAGGTAGTTAAATAAGAATTCAATTTAAATCAGCATCAATATGAAGATGTGAAGAATTAGGAAAATCTTTGAATGGAAAGCTAGAACATTTGAGTTTGGTTTCTTGTTTGTTTTATTTTTTAATTGTTTTTTATTTATTTGGCATACCAACCACAGTTTCCCCTTCCTCCTCTGTTCCCATCCTTCCTCCCCCACCTCCTGTCTAACCCCCCCCAGCCTTTCCCCCTCCATTTAGAAAAAGGCAGGCCTTCCATGGGAGTCAGCAAAGCATGACATATCAAGTTGAGGCAGGACCAAGCTCCTCCCCTTTCATCAAGACTGGGAAAGGGGACCCTGAATGGGGAATAAGTTCCAAAAATCAGCTCATGTACCAGGGACTGGTCCTGATCCCACTGCTAGAAGGTACAACAAACATTCCAAGCTACATAACTGTCACCCTCATGCAGAAGACCTAGGTCAGTCCCATACATGCACTCTAACTGTCAATCCAGAGTCTGAGCTCCTACTCGCTCAGGTCAGCTGTGTCTGTGGGTTCCCGCATCATGATCTTGACCCTACTCCCATCCCTTGCTTGTGTAATCTCTTCTTCCTCTCTTTAACTAGATTTCTGGAGCCTGACCCAGTGCTTGGCTTAGTGAGGTAACCCAGTCCAGAAAGACAAACATGATATGTACTTACTAATGAGAGGTTATTAGATGTAAAGCAAAAAATAACTAGCCTATGACCCTCATCCCCAGAGAAGCTAGGTAACAAGGAGGACCCTAAGAGGGATCCGTGGATTTCCCTGGAAGGGGAAATCGATGAGACCTCCTGTGTAAAATGGGGGTGGAAGGGAGGGGGATGCAGAGATGGGAACATGAGAGATCCGGTTGGTCTGGTTGTACTGGAAGCAGAACATTTGAATATGAATCCAAACTCTGTTTCTTCCTGATGATCTCTCTTGGTGATTATGGTCCCTAGACAAGTCTGTAGTGTTTAGTCTTCATATCTACACTCTGAGGAAGGTGGATGAAGCCCTCCCACCTTATAGCAACATCTAAAAGTAGGAATAAAGGGAGAAAAATGAACAATTCAAGAGAGCAAGATTATAAACTTGATGAATTTGGTGGGATGAGAGGTGTGTTGGGGATGGGTGGGAAACCCTGGCTGTGAGGGATCTGACATCCATGCTGAAATGCTGAGATGAGATACGAGTGTTGTGTGGGTCTCAAAGATATGAAGCCTCTTAAGGAGAAGAAACAAGGTGAATGTTAAAAAAAAAAGCTGAAGCATACATTTATTAGAGCAGATTTTAAGGAAGATTTCTCAGTAGCCCAAGTGGGATACTTTTTTAATGCTGTGTTATTGAACACAGTATCTTCTTTAAGACATCAATGTGAGAAACAGATCAGTGGAAAAACAAAGTAGAATTCACTTGATAATACAAATGGTGATACATAAGTTTTCAAATGTGCTACAAGAATTTTGAGTCTTAGCATATCAGAAGGATGATACTGTGAAATCTGAAGATTGAATAAACTGGAGAGCAATATGTGGTCATAACTTTTGGCTGTGTTGAGGCAGGGAGGCTTTCCTTCAGCAAATCCAACATTCAAAACTAGTGAGCTCTGAGCTGTGTCTCAGAGACTTGGACACTCATCACCTGAAAGCTAATGAAGAATACAAAAGGACCAATGCAGAGCGAGAGATAGTAAACCCAAATCAAAGGGATGGGCTCAAGGGTCATCAGAATGAGGTAAGGGAAAACAAGTGTGTGACTTAGGAGAGGGGCTATGAAAATCGAGAGAAAGGGGGACTTCAAGAAGATTGGGGAGCACAATGGAGGAAGACATCAACAGTGAATACCACTGAAGTCAAGGAGTTTGGCTTGAGGCCTAAGACAAATTAGCAGGATTCATTGGGAAGGACCATGATAGGAGTCCTTCCTCAACATTCACCATGATACCAAGAAGGGACATTGCATAGAAGTACCAAACACAGGCACACCTAAGACATATGGATCTGCATATAAGTACCCAATACAGGCACATTTAAGTCATATGGATGTGCATATAAGTACCAAAATACAGGCACACCTAAGACAAATGGGTAAAATATATGCAGAAGTTCTGAATCAGATAGTTCAAGCTCTTTCAAAAGAGAAATTGAAAGTGTTTCTGTCTAGTTAAATTTGAAATATAAACTGGACGCTGGTGACTGCCAAGTAATTACTGCCTTATCATAGCCTCTTTGCCTGGCAAACAGAGTTTGGAACTAACTTTGCTTCTATCTTCCACTCATCCCAACCCCACACCTTATTTTTTTTTTTTAAATTAGGAGATCTGCCTCATCCACAGTATACAAATAACACAATATCAGTCAGTAACAGTTATAGAAAATTTGCTGGAAAACTTCTAGATACCGTTTCTCCAGCTAACAAGCGTAAATGCAAGGAAGACTCTCACTTTGTTCTTATCAGACGTGGATAAGATGCTAGGAATGTCTGCAGCTATCTTGTGACCATGAGGAAAATAGTTTCTGTGGATGCATGGCAGAGAAGAGAAGGGTCCATGACACCATTACCAAACAATTCATTGCTCTTTCTTCCCTGGGCTTTTTTTTTTATTAAGATATCAGACTTTTCTATTTCCTGTAGCTGAATACAATACAAGAATAGGTGAAGATTATTTCCTGGCTTTTTTCCCTTAATTTTCTATTATTATCTTTTATTCAGCTTTTCTCTTTTTTTGAGTGTGTGTTTTATTCCAGTAGAGTTCTTTTTTAACAGAAAATATAACTACCTTCTGTACAAGTCCAAATTCTAATTTCCACTTTTGTAATTATTGTTACAATTGAATTCTCAGCTGATTAGGTTTGGGGGAGAAGGGCATAAAGAGAATATTCAAATAAAGGACTGGTCTATTATTTCCCAATTTTCCTCCCCGTAGTCTTAGAAGAGATTTAAAAGGCACTGTGTGTAACACTATTCCAGAGGAATTACACAAAGCCTCAAATCTTTATATAAATTTCTCCAGCCTTTTGTTTTCATTCCCAGTTTATAGCTTTCTCTTCCCAGGCTTGGCACTCTCATTAATGCACACGAGCAAAGCCCCATTGTTCCTTATGGCTCTCTAATGAGAAAGAATAAGACTATATATCGGGAAGGAAAATTGTACATTTTTATGTGGAGGTTTATAGACTATTACTTTTAATTGAAATTTGAAGTTCGCCTTTACAGTGAAGGTGGGGCCAAAAAATCACACGCTGGGCCCCTCTCTGACATAGCAGACTCCAGTGGGGAGCTAGGCTTTGAAAACGCCAGCACTCACCTGTCTGAAGCTGCCGAGAGCTGCCCCGTCCTCAAAGGTTAAGACCGAATAAAGTCCTGTGTCTATCAAGAGTCTATCTATGGCAGGAAAGGACTTGCAATTATTGGAAATTTTTTTTGAAGAGCTAAAAATGGAAGCCGAAGAGGAAATATACTAACGAGCTTGTGCAGGTGATAGAGGCGAGTCCTATTTTAGGAAGTAAGTTTGCTAATTTTTTGCCTTTAGCCCAAGAAGCCTGGGGTGAAACTCTTGAAGTTACTGCAGAATGGACAAAAGGTATTCATACCAATCATTCCAGCAATTTTATCAGATACATTTTGTGATAATTTATGCATTATTATACTTCAGAGTAAACTGAAAACTGTAGCTCCTCCACTGTCCCTTTAGCCCCATGTGGTCTCAGTGGGACAATATTGGCTGCTAGGGGGTAAAATAAATTCTTGGGATGGGGGTAGCAAAGTATCAGACAACCACATCCACAGGTTGTCCCAATTAGCATCTCTCCTGTTGCAACAAAAAAGCAGCCGAAAGCACTGTTGGGAAGAAAGGGCTGATCTGGATTACAGCCGCAGCCCATCATCTAGGGAAGCCAAGGCAAGGACTCTGGTGGGAACCTGGAGGCGGAAACTAAAGCAGAGACCATGGAGAAATGCTGCTTCCTGCCTTGCTCCCTCTGACTTGCTCAGCTACCTTCCTTGTACAGACCAGGCCCTGACTAGGGATGGCTTGGCACTCCTACATCAATGAAAAATAAAGAAAATGCCCCACATACATGATCACAGGCCAATCTGATGAAGATATTTCCTCATTCAGGTGGTCTTGGTTCTGTTACGTTCCTAAGGACTAGCCTGTAGTTTGAATTCGAATTGGTCTTAGTAATAAAAACCTGGAGTCAGACAGATATCAGGGAGTGAAAGCTGAAAGATCAGAGAAGCAGAGCAGCCAGCCATGAGTTCCTCCCTCTACAAAAGCCTCAGAATCAAGAGGGTAAGATCCTGTCTCTACTAATCCTTAGACTGAATGCCTTGAGCTTCTGTCTCTTCCTGTCTTATGTTCCCCTCTCTGACAGCCATATCCCTTCCTGTCTCCACCTCCCAACTAGTGTTAGGGTTAAAGGCATGTGACTTCCAAGTACTGGGATTGTGAGCTACCACTGCCTGACTCTGTTTCTCTTTGAGACTGGATAATCTAGTGTAGCCCAGGGAAGCCCTGAGTTATGTCTGCCTTTGCCTCCCAAGTGCTGGGATTAAAAATGCATGCCACCACTCCCTGGCCTCTATGGCTGACAAGTGGCTTAGCTCTGCACTCTGATCTTCAAGCAGACTTTATTTGTTAGATCACAAACAAGGTATCACCACAGTAGCCAACATGTGGTCATACAATATCTCTGTGGCATTTAATTTTCGTATGGAAGCGCGTGGTTTGTTGACCGAGTTGAATATATCAGACGTGTTTGTTTGCTGTGCAGTAGCATACGAACAAAAATAAAACAACCCTGCCATTAAATAGTCCATGAGAAGTTTCTAGAGACACTTTAATGACCAAGGGCATGCTATCCTGAGTTGCCTTTTTCAGAAACTCGTGACACTAAGTCCACACTGAAAATACCATTGAAGCATTGAAAGTGGATTTGAAAGGAAGTTTCTTAGTGTTCCCATAACTGCAGCTAGACATTAACGGTAAGAATAACATTTCTGGTATGTCTATGAACCTGTTCTGGGTCAAGGAAGGTCCAATCAGCTGTCTGTGTCCCACCTTCCTCCCTCCAAACTCTGGTAATCAAAAATACAGGAAGAAAGAAAATGCCAAGCCAATTTAGGGAGGGATTCGCTTGCAGAGGAGATCTGAGGATCTCTCCAGATGGGGATGGCAGAAGACGCTTTTGGATGGATGTTGCTGGGGGTGAGGACAGCGACAGCATGGAAGATTGCCTTCCCATCTTTTATCGGATACCAAGGTGGATAGCAGACATGCTGATTTATGTGAACGAGAGGAAAGGAAAGAAAGAGAAGGAAGATGATGGAAAGTGATGGGGAAGGGAGAAGAAAAGGGGGACTGGTCAGGAGACGAAAAGGTAAGTTACAGTTGTTTGATTGTAATTGCTCCCACAAACTCACTGGGAGTGGGACTAGTAGGTGTGGCTCTGTTGGGGTAGCCATGGTCTTTTGGAGGAAGTGTGTCACTGTGGGGGCGGGCTTTGAGGGTTCATATGATGCTCAACCCATGCCGAGTGATGCAGACCACTTCCATTTGCCTGCCAGATGCAGGGTTCTCAGTTTCTTCTCCAGCACCGTGTTTGCCCACATACTGCCGTGTCCCACCATGGTGACAATGGACTGAACAAACATCTGCAACGTAAGCGAGTCACCCTAATTAAATGTCTTCCTTTGTCATAGTTGCCATGGGCAGGATGTCTCCTCAACTAAGAATAAGGGAAGTGGGAAGACAAGAAAGAAAAGGAGAAGGAAACGCAAGGGGTGCAGTGGGGGGAGAATGATGAGAGGAAGGAGGGGGAAGGAAGAGAGAGAAAACAATGAGGGAAAAAGACACATTGTTGAAGCATCCTGAACTCCTACTATTTGGCCTGTTTTGCCATTTCCCCATTAGTCATTAAAGTATCATGAAGATGGGTAGAGATTCAGTGTACATTCATGGGGGCCAGGAGCTAAGAGAATTTCAAAAGAGTTCCATAGTCTGTCTCTCCAGCCAGCAACTATTTGGTGGCGATCCTTCCCAAGGTGCCTTTACAGAATTCACTGAGATCTCTACAAGACAGGACTTGAATTATTATGTCATAGAGAAGCATGAGAAGCCCCAGGGAGAATACTACATCGCCTAGTGCAAAGGAGTGCTGTCCTTTCAACCCTCCCTTCCCCCACACATCCTTCCTAGCCTTGAGTGTGAAGCATGACGGCAGGGCACCATCATGGCGGGGTCCCATCATGGTGGGATACCATCATAGCGGGGTACTCTACAGACCTTCCTCTGTGAGCTTAGACGCTGGTCAGGGGTTCTTCGTGGATCTGTGAATCAAATTGTCAGTTGACAGGAACATGACCAGCCTCCCTGAATACTTGGATTTTATTGTTATTTTTGAGCCTTGCACCTGAGGTCAGCAATGGGAGATTCCAAGGGTTACAGCTGAAGACATGGAAGGAGGTCCTAGAACATTTCCTTTCCCTCAGCCTTATGCTAGCAGTCCCTGTAAAACAGCTCAATAAAAAGAGAGAATCAAGCTGGGCAGTGGTGGCGCACGCCTTTAATCCCAGCACTCGGGAGGCAGAGGCAAGCGGACCTCTGGGAGTTTGAGGCCAGCCTGGTCTACAAGAGCTATTTTCAGGATGGGCACCAAAGCTACAGAGAAACCCTGTCTCTCGAAAAACCAAAAAAAAAAAAGAGAGAGAGAGAGAGAGAGAGAGAGAGAGAGAGAATCAGCTTTCAGTGAGACTAGAGAACCCTTTTGGCCGTCTACAGAAGTGCTTATGATCTTTTATTTTAAATACTCAGCCAGAATTTGGCAATCCTTTTCTTAAAAAAAAAAAGATTTCATCTCAAATTCTCAGACCGAGAGCAACAGAACCCCTTTTCAACGCAGCCTGAAGGAGTAGGCATGTTTTCAAGTCCTGCTTCCCACACTTCCCTCACCGGGAACTCACTGGAAACTTGGGATGCTTTATCAATTCTGTTTCTGGGGCATTATGAACTCAATCATGTCTTCCTGTGTGGTAGATGCCGAAGGTGTCTCCTTATAATGTGACTTTATTTCAATATAGGGCCTTGGGATCTCCAAGGACCTTGCCTAAGGTTAAATGAGAAGAACACAACGGGGGGAGCCCAAACCTACAAGACAAGGGCCCTCACAGGTGGAGGAGGAGCTGCCGTATTCTGTCCAGTGCTGTGAACAAGAGACTACCCGAGGAAACAGTTAGAAGGTGTGCATGTGTGGGCCAAATGAAGACTTCTTTTCAGAAACTGAGGCCTCGCATCTTCAGGGTCCTGACTTGTAGCTTCTATACTGCTGAACCATAAAAGGACAAATTGCCGAGGCCGGGGAATTCACTCCAGGAGATGAGCATAAGACGCTCTGAATATAAATAAACAAATATATTTTAAACCCACAAAACAATAAATCTGCCATTGGAGTCACCTAGTCTGCGGCATTTCAGTGTGGCAGCTGCAGGTGACCAAGGAGGGAGGTCTCACTCTGGAGTCCCTAATTTACTCTCGGAGATAAGTCTGAAGAATTGTATTTTATTGATTTAACTGTTTTTTTTTTAAAGCAACCAAAGTGGTTTTTATTATCCGGTGAGTTTGAAATTACTAGTGTACCGTGTCATTCTTGTGGGCACCTCTGCTTGTATGGATTTCGTTCCGAATTCTTTTCTTTCACACTCATGGATGTCTCTACTCTCAAGATTTATTGATTCTTTTCTGTTTTTGGTAGTAAGAATATAACAGGAAATGCAAATGGCTTCTTCCTTCTAGAATGTGACATTCGTTCAGAGAAAAGGGGGCTATTTTGCCACACATTCGTGCTTCTGTTATAGCAGTGGAGAACAGTCTAGGGTAGTGTGAGATGCTTTGGGAAAATAGGAACAAGAGAGAGGTGGGTGGTAGGAAGGCTTTGTCTGTGGCCTTCATATTCAGACTCCTGATAAAGTTAAAATTGCCCCGAAGTTTGAATGAACTTTCTGAAATTAACTGAGGATCAATGTTTAGGAGTGGGGGTAGGGTCAGTGAAGTAAAGACTGAAGTGGAAGACTTGACTTCTCTCAGGAAGACCCCAGGGGCCTAGACAACTAGGTGGGGTCACTGAGGAGGGAGGGTGCAAGGCATCATAGAAAGAAAGTTTGGGGTTAGGGTGGGTGGTGTGAGGCCAAATGGAGGGGGCTAGGTCATGGAGATCAGTAGAAAGCTCTGATCCATGAGTTCAGTGATAAAGGCTTCAGAGGACCAAGAGTGAAGTAGAAATAATGTCGGGAGCTCAGAAGCCATAGTCAAGGTGACTGCAGTGTGATCGTGTGCCCTGCAAGAGGGCACAGGTCAAAGGAAATCTGGAACGAGAGTCTGCAACAGTGCCTCCTACTGGGAAGAACTTAGATGATCTTCAAACAGATTAATAACCTCGGGGTCCTTTGTGAGCTTTCTTCTCTGGTGGGTTTACACCCAAGATGGATGGGAATTTTCAAGCAAATATCCTTGCTGGGCTTGGATCTTCTGGCCCTGCCCTTGGCTTTTGGCATCAGAGTATACCATGTGAATGACCACTTTGCTTTGCCTTCTGGTTGCCCAGGGCTGTCACTTTTTCTCAGCATTTGTTAGAGCTGGAAATGGGGGCTTTGTATCCTCTAGGCCTGGGCCATGCTGTGACTGAACTGACTGGGACCCATCAGACCATGAGATGGGTCACCTGCATACTATCTCTTATTCTGGGTCATGTCCTGAAGATACATTTTTCAGAAGTGCCCCAGCCCAGGCCATAGGAGGGGTTAGAATTACCCCTCCAACATTCCAGAATCCCTCATAAAAGTAGACATGTGCCCAGCAATAATCCACCCCTCCCTGTGTGTGCCTGCTGGGGGTAGGGGTTGAATGTATACCAGTGTGGAGAGAAACTTCAGGAACATCTCCTTCCCACGGATTCACAGAAACCCCTCTTATGTATTCTGGTTACCCATTCATGTAGAGTTAGAAAGAGCTCATTTGAGTACAATACAATTCCACCTTTCAACAATTCACCCGCTATCTCTAATGTCCTTGTTCTTTCCACAGACAACACAACGTCACTAGGATGTTATTGTGTTTTAGATTGGGGGTTTAAAGTGATTTAATTATAGTCATGGTGTATTGGGTTTTGTGTATCTTATTGACAAATCTAAACCATACTTCTGAGTTGAAGGTCCTCTAAGGAGACATTGAGGGTATACTCGCTGTCTTTTCTTTTGACGAAACCTAGGTAAAAATGTCTCTGATGGTATTTTAGGACCATTCTATTTTTGACCCTAATCCTTTCCTCTGCTGTGGTTATGGCCTGGAGTGTCTAAATTACAGCCTCTCCTGCAGTTTCAGAAGGCTAATTCGCACCGCCGTGTGCATTAGGAAGGGGGTGTATATAATATTCCACCAAGGGAGATGCTAGGAACATTAAACCCCCGCTAGTCAGCGGTCACGAGTCAGGGCTAGAACTGACGCTAGTCATTTTTCTTCCCTGACAAGTTTTCATTATGTGGCTTTCCCAGAACAATTTAGAAATTGATCCGTCGCTGATGGAAGCTGGGAGGAATCGGGCGCAGAAGCGAGCCCACCGCATGGGCAAAGTCAAAACCAATGCCGGGAGTCAGCTCTGAGTAGGAGGGGGGCAACTCCCTTTCTCCCACTCCTCCCCCACCTCCATTCCCACAGTCAGGAGGCAAGCCTTTCATTCTCACTGGGGACATTCCCCCAGGTCTGAAGAGGTCATATAAACAGTCTTTCATCATCTGTTTGCTTATCTCTTGCTTAAGTGGGTCAGGGGTTTACACCCCTGAGAAAACAATTCCCTAGTATTTGACTACTGACACAAAAGGAGATCTTTGTTTCCCAAAAATGGTGTAAATCTTATTGAGAAATCAAAGGCATAGATCTTACCTTGCTCTGTGCAAATGTAGCATGCCTGTGGGTTTATGGCTCTGCCTGATACATTGACTGTGCAGCTATGAAGTCGAGCAACTCTAGGGGACATACAGACCATGATGCTTCAGGAGCTGCTCCAGGATGCCTAGAAAAGCTCAGAGGCATGCTCTTCTTTAAGAACTCTTCAAGGTACTAATTGATTTGAATACTGAAAGAACTCGATCAATGCTACACTTCGAATTTTGAGTGTCTTTCTCACAGAACAGATGTTGAAGGCTTGGTCACTAGCCTCTGACACTACTAGAAGGTGCTAGAACCTTTAGGGAACAGAATATAATAGAAGAAAGTAAGGTAACTGGAGACCATGACCTTAAAGTCATAGTAGGGTCCCAGACTCTCAAATTCCTCTGTCTTTGCTTCCTCTCATGTTAAATGAGCTTCTGCCTCTGGCAGGCACTCTTCCCCTGACATTGGCTCATGGGACCAAGCTGCTATGGACTATAGTCTCAAAAACTATGACCAGAATAAACCCTTTGTTTATTAAATTGATTATTTCAGGTATTCTATCACTGCAGGTTAACTAAATGTTAACACGGTTTGATTACTTGGTTGTTGAAAACAGGTAGAAGTAGGGGAACAAAAACTGTCTGGACTGTAGCAATATTGAGACCTTAATGATAAACTCAGAGCTCCCATAAAAATAGGAGTTTATTAGAACCTAAATAGATCGTCCTTTTATCCCCATCCACCTACTTTCGGTGAGTCAGCACCCACCCAGTTCGTTGGAACTAGTGAAGACATCCAGTGGTACGTCTTTCCCCATCATAACAATAATGATAGTGATAGTCATGGATGGAACTGCCGTCGTGGGCCTGACAGAGAGCTAGAGACTGCTTTGATCTGGAGCTAGTCAGAAACTGGCAAACTTGGATCTTACAGAATCCCTGTTGATGCCGTGAGAGCATCTGGCTTAGTGGAGAGTTTCACTCTCATGCTTCCTGGGTTGAAGAGGTCCATCTTCACAATCACTAGAAGTGATTGGGAAGTTCTTATAAGTAGTTCCTGAAGAGAAATCAACAGATCTCAACCTTCTGAACCTTGCTCCTCTTGATTGAGGCTGCCCTGCCTATTGGGCAGCTACCCACACAATGTGTGCTGGCCCCTGTTCTGATGGGACCATCATCTAATGTTTCTTCAAATCCATGTTTTGCAAGACAGAAAGGACTGAGGTATCTGTGTAGAATATAATCTAGGATATTCTGAGAAATGATATACTGTGATATAAGAAATCACCTCACACTTATTTTATAAACCCAATTCTGAGCCTTCATACTTATACAAGGAAAATATATATGTGTGTGTGTGTGTGTGTGTGTGTGTGTGATGTGTATTCTGTCACTGAGGTCAGAGATAAATTTCCCCTTTTGGTTCAAGCAAAATATCGTATGGAAATTAAGCAATCAGTCTAGCACTTTTCTGTGTTAGTTAATTTTTACATCGACTAGACAATATTCTTGACACATACAAGGTTCAGAAAAGAAGGATGGAGTGGTGCATCATAGGGGGAAAGTTATGGCAGTAGACAGTGAGATGCTTGGTCACATTGCATTTGAATGCAGGAAGTGAATTATGGCAAATGTTGGCATTTAGTTTGCTTTATATTTTTTTTAAATTCAATTCAGGATATAACCCATGACAAGTTCTACCACATATAGGGAGATCATCTCTGCTCAGCCAAACTTTTTTGGAAATGCCCAAAGGTATGTTTTCATGATGGTTATCAATTCTGTCAGTTTGATAATTAAAATCAACCATGGCACACCTTTGGAGAAGTTGTATTAAGGCATTAAGGGCTAAGAGAATTTTGTTTCTTGGTCAGTAGGAAGTGTAACAGACAATGCAAAGCCAAATAAATTGGTTGAAATCATTTCTTTACTGAGTTTTTATTTCCTTATTTGTAGAGCCTGAGGTATTTCTTTTAAAAAGCTTCTCTTCTACCTATTAATCATGTTCATGCTTGAGTAACCAGAGGAAGATAAAACAATAGCCTGGATAGTCTCAGTGCAAGATCTGGAAACATCCTTCGAATCTCTTTGTGGAGTCAGCCAAGGGAATTTGAAGATGAGCTGGGAAAGTCTAGAGGAGGTGGAGTTGGCTGAAGACTCATCAAGCAGATTTCATCCCCACTATATGCTATAAGTGGTTTCAGCCTAAGACCTTGCCTTCACCTAAGGCTAAACTTTAGATGTGTGTTGGTAAGTTGCCTTCAAAACAGAATGCCTCCCTCTTGACCTAACCTCAGGCTGTGTGATTCCCTGAGACGCGCTAGTCTTAGCAAGAGGAAGGCTGCTCAAGAAACATTTCTTCTGAAATAAATGAATGAGTGAATCTCATATTGTATGCCCTTCAAAGAGTTTCCATACATAGGAGCCAATTGCAATCTAGGGAGCAAAACACGTGGTATCATGCAGTTAGATTAAAGAGTGAGCATCTTCCTCTGATATCAAGGTAGAAAATGGATCCTTCCGAAGCTACAGAACTCAGTTATCATTATATTTGGGGATGGGGATGTCATGTCCTTTGTGACCTCCAATACTGATAACTGCCAGCAAGTTGTCCTATCATAACTTTTGGCCATTTCATTTAAATAGATTTCAGGGACTCTAGATACAACCAAAGAAGACCAAAACTAAGTAAAGATTTTTGATATAAACCCAGGACTGGGAAGATATTTTACTGCAATGACTTGAGTTTTATCTTCAGAACCCATGCCAAAAGGCATGGTGGTGTGTATTTCTAGTCCAGCACTGAGGAGGTAGAGACAGGGGTCCCTGGAGTGTGATACCCCCTCCACTATAGGTGAAACCTAAGTGGTGGGCTCCAGGCTAATGAGAATATTGTCTCAAAGGAAGGGGATGGAGTCCCTGAGGTTGTCTTCTGGCCTTCCAAGCATGTGCATGTAGTCACACACACACACACACACACACACACACACACACACACACACATCAAACACACACACACATCAAACACACATATGGTATTAAAAATAAGTCTACTAAACTATAGACTAATTTAAAAAAAATGCTTCTCCATCTTACCTTGGATACCATGCCTCTTCGTTGGAAAGGAAGCCAAGGCAATTTCATGAAATACATTATTGGAATTACATAACAAAATGAGATAGTGTGTGTGTCAGGGCATTTTCAAAAGATATGGAAAACTTTTCAAAAGGTAATATAGTATTATAATTATTAGTAAGTTTCTACCAGTGTTTCAGTCTTTGGGATTGTTTTAATGGTGTGCTATTTAAAATCAGATAGCCGCTGGCTTATATTTCGAACGATGGTTATCCATTTTATGCTAGAGTTAACACGATTATATGTGTAGTAATATGAACATCGAGCTGTGGGTTCTATGTCTACCCACAAGCAGGCATGTTTCGGGTGGGAAGTGAACTGTGGAGGCTCTTGCAAGTGAAACCATTCAGATGCACAAAGAAAATCGAAGCTTTCATCTTTAATTTTTCGGGTCACCTTTGTAAGGCAAAGCAAAAACTTCTCAAACTGAACATAAATGTCTGTCAGTGGCATGGAGCTTAATGCCCTTACCATTACAACTAAACTCTATTTAATTTTTTTCCCTAGAACTATGTGCCAGAACTTGCGATATGTGACCCAGGATACAGAGCTTGAAAGCCTCTAAAAACATTGATCCATTCGCTCATTCTCTTGCAAAGTATCGAACACAAACATTGGTGGGTATTAATTGAGGGATATTTAATGACATCAAACTGTTGAATACAAGTAAACAGAATTTCAACACTTTAAGTGACATTTCTTCCCTTGCTTCCAGGAGTCTTTATTCTGCTGGTCACGGTACTGAAATTGTATGAGTGGATCCTTTCCCAGTGTCTATAGTCTGGATAAAGAACAAAAACCCAAGCAAACATTAGTCACCCCTTATAGATATACCTCAACACAAAAATAGGATTTAATACCCTGTGTTCTGGTTCCCCATCTACATCTTGACCTTTAAAATGCTGGGAAACAAAAATGGAACCAGGCTTAATGCTACTGGGTTTTTGTTTTGTTTTTTATAGAATTGGAAGCTTCTTGTTTCAATTTATTCTCTTTTTTAGCTAATTATCTCGTCATCCAAAAGGCTGTGGGTAAAACGAAACGACAATATCTGAGTATATTTTAATCAAAAATGTAAATAAAATTACATGGTAAAAATTAAATGTTGTAAGTGTAGTTTCTGAAGTATTTCTTAATATTCAAAATAGAGATAGTTTTAAAGGATAATATACTATTTATAATTATCTTTAAATAATTTTAATGAGAATATTTAAGTGAAGTTTTGTTTTAATCTTTGAAACAAGTCTTATTAAATATTCTCATAAAAATGACACAGTTACTCTAGCTTTCAGGGGTAAGTGTCCATTCCATGCATATTCATCTAGTATGAGTTATCTCGATGTAAATATGTACAAATTTAAGAAGAATAGTAGTCTATTATATTGTACTGCTCAGCCACTGTGCCCAGCTATGGGAAATATGGTGCTAATTCATGTGTCCTTCCTGACCTGTGGAGTGGGATACAAAAAAACAAAGGCCCCAAGTCACCCAGGATGAATGTTTCTTTATGCTTTCTGGGTGAGTTGACAGGTTAACAGTTTTACCGTTCTCTTACATAATGCCTGTGGTACCTACGATGCTCCTGTCCCCTAAAGAAGTGCCCACCTCCCATGTCAGCAGCCTGACCTGCCACAGCCCTCATTGAAAGCCATGGTTAATGGTTAATTGTTCTGATGCAACAGGTATTAGTTGCCCTACGGCTTGTGGCTGGTGCCTGCTCCAGATCTAATTCCCCCATTTCCTGTCACGGTCAATCCCGTTTCTTTAGTAGCACCCAGCTCCTTGGGTCTGTGACCCGTGGGCTCATGAAACTGCAGGCGTGGCATGACTGAACTCCGGTGTTCCTGGATCTAAGACATGTGTTGCTTGTGAGTATGGAGCTGCTACGGATCACTATACGATGATCAAATCTGATACACTGGAAAGAAGCATAAACAGGCAGGGATCCCGAATCCCACTGTGCTCGAGGCTGACGGTGTCCCTGAGATTCTCAGCTGATAAAACTATGCCTTTTCCAATCCATTTTCAATGAGACCCAGTCATTTGCAGTAGCAGGTAAGCACACTTGATAGATCATAATCACAACTCTGTCTTCCCAGAGTTCTTATAACTGACAAGGGTTTTACCGCCTCTGAGCTCAAGAGGCAGTCAGGAACTAGAGAGAAACCTCTGGATTTGAACTGATCCCTTTCCTGATTTATTTTCCCTCATGAGATTATCTTTGTTCTTACCAGCAGTATCCAATGGGTCCACCCCCACTGTTGTCTTCTGGAAGCATTGGCTCTTATCAAGATGTCTAGGTGACTAGCTAGATAGGACTCCAACAAGAGAACACAAGAAGTCTGAGTATGCAAAGAAGGCTTGAAGGTGCTCTTTGGAAAAGTACCATGACTCACCCTGACATTCCTCCATTGCATGTGGAATTTGTTAAAAGGGATAAATAGCTAATTTCATAGCCCACTGTAGAAGACAGTATTACATTTCTTCAATCTAAACAACTACCCATTAATGCTTAATTCTCATGATTTGAAAATCTTTTCTAATCTCATTTTTCTTTCCGCCTCAAGCTGAGGTATTTTTTTCTCTCTATTTAATCATTAACATAGCATCAGTGTTGTTTGTAAGGTAACACTACCAAGAAGCCTGCCTGCGCACTAATGGCTTAGTGGGAGGCTACACATTCCTAACGATTATGCGTTTGCTTAAAGCGAGCATTGCACAGTAGCAAGGCCGACTTGAAGGAAATCACAAACTTCATTTTCATCAGCGGATCACATATCAAGATTTTTATAAGTACATGTTGGCTTTTTGGTAAAGGCCCAACTTCTTAATCAGCCTTTCAAGAAAGAAGAGAGAGAGAGAGAGAGAGAGAGAGAGAGAGAGAGAGAGAGAGAGAGAGAGAGAGAGAGAGAGAGAGACAGAGAAGAGAGTTGTGCCCTGCACTAATAATCTATTTGAAAGAAAACTTCTTTCAGACTATACAAAAATACAGTGCTTACACTTTTACAAATCCACAGTTTATGTAGAAATTATTTCATGTTTAGCTACAACTCACTAGTGTCTGGTATCAAGCCAGCCTCAGACCTGCATAAACACCAGGCTTTACCCATTCCATCGCACATATGAAGGTTAGCACTCAGCAGACTGGTTAGTTATAAATCTATATACAGTTTAAGCTCTAACCCCATTCTGATAGCTCCCTTGCTCCCACATTAAATTTTTTTTTGCCAAGAAAAGCAATGGGGATTTTTTTAATACACCAAAAGAAATCAAATCATACATGCGCACTTTTGCAAACTAGGAATTCCTGTTACTGTAAATCACTACCAGATGTCAAAAGGCAACATATTCATTACTCCCCTAAATAATACAGTTGATTAATGAGGCACATTTACATTGTGGAATCTTGGTCTCTGTCATAACTAGAAAGAGTTTAAGAAGCCTTTAAAAAGAATCATGCAGATGGGAAAATAACTTTAACTATCATGCTTCAAAGGCAAAGTAAATATTAGGCATCATGGGGCAGGATTTGGTCATCTAAGGGGTAATAACTTCCAAATGAAACTGGTCTTTCTTCTCAAGGAAAAGATGTAGTAGCTGCGTAATAGACTGAAAGATAGATATGTTTCTGGACAGTCGATAGCTCAAGCGCACTCAGGGTTAGGAATATGGTCAGGGGAATTTTGGAACAGCATGCATGTTCCAAATGGTGACCTGCTTGCTCTACTCTTGTTACCTAACAAATCAATGTATCTGATGATATTATTTGCAAGAAATATTACTGTAAAGAATAGTCACCTAGTCTACTGAACAGATAGTCTTCCTTTGAAAAACTACCTGGTTTAGAGTAGCCACCAGACTGTAAATAAAGTTGATTGCCATATGCAATCAGTTCTCTCAAATCGACCAGTAGGGCTTCACATCAACATTCCCTCAACTACTGTTCAACGCTATTCTGACTCTTATGAAATGGTAGACAGTTTCAAAGGCATTCCTGGGTTTTGTGTTTGTGTTCTACTCATGTAGTTATATAATTCCATATATATATATTATATATGTATATATTAATATATTGTATATATGTATATATACATATTATATATATGTATATATATTATTAAAAATATAGCACAAGAAAGACATTTGTTGTTGGCAGCGACTCAGATAGCCAGTTGGTAAAGAATGATGTTTTTTGAGTTAGAAAAGAAGCTTGTATAACTAAAACTGTACACAGGCACAGTGTTGCCTGCATGCATACTTGCAGCCTAGTTCTCCATCAGCTATCCCTTCACTTTAATATAGACATATTTTTCTGACACATGTGTGCAAGCACACATACATGTCAGTGTAGGCACACAATACGCAGTATGCTGATGGTACTGCAATCACTTTCTTAAAGGTAATATGACTAGGTAATCATTAAGAACATTGATTTAGTCACTCATGATGCTGTACAGCTATAGTCCCACAATTAGAGGCAGAGGTAGGAGGACCGATTTAAGACCAGCCTTGAATATATAGTGAGAGCCTGTCTCAGAAAACAAAGACAAACCACCACACAACGCACTGGTTTTTATACATAAGGCACACAAAAGTTTGAACCCCAAACCCTTCACTCATTTGCAGTGTAGGATTCACCAAGAAATCTCTCTGAAGTTCAGTTCCCTTCTGCATACAATGTAAATATTCATGAGCTTCTCTGTCACTTAAATCATTGAATGAGATATAGATAACCAAGCAATTAATTTTTAATCTCACACAGAATTAAGTACTAATGCCCCAGCTCTAATGAATAGGAATAAAATTTTTCCATTAAAAAAATCTGTTTGTGATACTCAGTCCAGAATCTCTATTTTCCCTGTATTGTTCTATATGTGATTAGTTGCATGAAGCAAAGTGAGTGCCAGGATTGAACAAGGACTCAGCCGCAGGGGTCATTATGACTATGAACATTGATTTAAAAGCCAAAATACAACCAATGAATTGGCTTAAAAAGGTAATACCTAGGACTAAAGTGTTGTCCTGCTACCAATTCCAAATAATCTAGAACTTGGAGTTTGAGATCTTAAGGAACGATTTCTTCATTGAATCCAGAAAAGAAATAGTTAAAAGAAAACTCTCCACCTCCAAGTCTCATAAGGGCAAACACTAGTACTAGAGCGCTCAGGGTCACTCGTGGCTCAGGACTAGTGGCACTAAGCTTGGGTTCTGCTGAAATTCTAGTACCAATAGGAGCTAAACACTGAGATTTGCAACTCTCAGTCCAAGAAAAGTATACTGGGAGAATGCGAGCCAGTCATTGCATTGTGCATGTGAAAACCCCTGTGACCACATCAAGTCAAGCATGCGAGGCAGCCCACTTAGAATCCCAGCACTCAGGAAGCAGAGATAGAGGATTTATCAGCCAAGCTGGCTGCCTAGACTAGCCCAATTGGTGAACTCTGTGTTCAATGAGAGACTCTATCTCAGTAAATTAAGTAAAGAGTGATTAAGGAGGCAATGTGTGCCAACCTCTGATCTGCTTCACACAGTGCCATTGTGTATATGTGGATGTGTCTATATGCATGTATAATTACATGATCAACTCAATCATATGAATTGAAAGGCAATAGGGTAAGACTATGTAGTAGACAGATATTTATGGAAGGAAAAGATTAATGCTATCAAGAAGAGAGAAGGAAAGGCAAATGGTCATTTTTTTCAAGTACTCTTGACACAGAATTAATAACTGTCCCCTACCTAGTATGTCATTTCTCATTCCAGATCACCCTCCACTTACAGGTGGCTGAGCTTAATTTTTGGCACCAATGTAACCGAAGCCTAGGATGTTATGGTAATAGTGTGAGGATACATGCTGAATCCAGGCAAAATTCCAGGTTAAAACTCTAGCTTCGTGTTGATGAGACCAGGTTCAGTTAGGTTAAACATACTAACAACATAACATTGAAAGAAAAGGTAGACTAGAGAAAAGAGCTCAGCTTGGCATTGTTAACTAAGCATCAGGTTTTTTTTTTCCAGCCCTCTAGACTGTAATGATGACTTGACTGAAATCTGTATTTTATTAATTAGGCAATTGTTTGTTTTCTATGTAGAGAAATATGACCTTTGTTATTCAATCATCTGCTCCTTTTCCCATTTACTTTATTTGTAAATCTTGTCTTTAGACATTTAACCTCCCTTTTATAGACCCAAGACTTATTGTGAGAGGAGGTGTCACATGAGGAGACACCCACTGGCCCCTCAGTGGTAGAGGACAGGTTTCAAGGCCAATTGCCAAGGTGTCAGTGGAGAGCCTTCTTTCTTCTAGAATTCCTCAACCCTAAATATTAGGCCTCTAAGAGAGTCTCATTTCACACATAATGTAAAAAGTTACCTCCAAGAGGAAGCTGTTCAAAAGCAGAGGTTTTCAACATGTAGTTCACAACCTCTTTGGCAAGCCTCTATTTTGAAAAATATTCACATCACAATTCACAACAGTATCAATATTACAATTATGAGGTAGCAACGAAAATAATGTTATGGTTGGGGGTCACCACAACATGAGGAACAGTACTAATGAATTGCAGCATTAGGAAGGTTGAGGACCACTGGGCTAAGGGAATTTAGGAAGAGGCAGTCATCCTACTGGGGCTTAGCTGACTGAAACCCAAGGGTAAAAGCCACCTCCTCACTCTGCAGTGTTGGGGATTCAATCTGTCTTTCTGATCATCCTTAGGATGACAACTTTCCTTTTCTTCCTAAGTTCAAGGGCTCAACCTCATTCTTCCAGGATGTGGCTTTGTGTCTCTCCTACTGCATGTTGGTCCATTGGCATTTTGCCATCTTCTGCATCCATTCATACATCCTCCCAACCATCCATCTTCAAACTAGTTTTTATATTGATGAAGACATCCAGTTGCTAGAGAGCTTTATTTTTCATAGTTCTAACAATTATTTGATGCTGTGAGATTCTGCAGGGGGAGAACTAGAAGCCAGGTGCCGTCTGGTGAATGAATCACTCTATGTTTAGAAGGCCAGGTCCACGTGTGTGAGATGAAAAGACAAAGGGGTCATCCATGTCCAACTTTGCCACCTTTACCATGAATATTGATCACTGCACATCAGGACAGCTGGAGCAATTACTGGCAATCATGGAAGCGGCCAAATGAATTGACTGACTAGTCCATGGTCCGGTTTCCCAGCTGTGGAACCAGCTGCATAGCCAAGTCCCAAGATAAATCCTGTTTATGGGGTTCTAAAGCATTCTGATCACAAAACCACTTGTGGAAACTTGTTAAAGGGTACTTGAAGATCCCATAGCAGGTAGAGTGCCTTCCAGAATTTCTAACTCACCGAGGAGGCAGCTTTCAATTTCAAGACCCCTACCCAATACCACCATTTACCAGATATAGAAAAAAAATCAAAGTAATGTATGAAGAAAGTGCAAATCTTTCAACCTTTTGAACACTAGTTTTGTTGATCCCTCATTCTTTTATCAGGGACAGATGTAAAGTAATTGAATACAAATCATATAAAGGTGTGTATCATGAGTATGGGAGGTGGTTCAAGCACAAGGAACTGAATTTGATTTCTAGAACGTATATAAAAGTGCCAGATATGTGCTGGGGGGGGCAGAGACATCTCTGTGATTTACTGGCCAGCAAGTCAACCTTACTCAGGAAGTTCGAGGCCAGTGAGTGACTATGTATCACAGACAGTGGGTAGACTTCCAAAAGGTGGTATGGGAATCCTCACTGATATATCCAGCTATAGATGCATGCATAGACAGGTATATTTGTGCTCAGCAGATGGATGGTTCAGCAGGTATAGAACTTGGCCCATATGTATGAAAACTAAAATTCACCCACATAAATGCCAAATAGGAATGGCACCCTGTATGTCATTCCAGCTCTGGGGAAGCAGAGAAAGGGGAATTCCCCAGAACAAGTTATCTAGCTGCACAATCCATGCCAGTGAACTCTGGGTTCACTGTCCCAGCCTCAGTGAATAAGGTGGAGAATAACTGAGGAAGACATATGATGTCAATGCAGGTCCCCACATGCAAATACACACAAGTCCACACCCTACACACATACACTATATTTCAATTCACTTACTTACAGTCCATTTATATTCATTAGTTTCCAGATGGAACCAAGACAGCAACACACACACACACACACACACACACACACACACACACACACACATGCCATTCTATTTTCTATCTCCTGATATTGCTTAAGACATGTGGGAGGCTAAAAAAGAGTTAGAGCCACGTGACCTACAAAATGAGAGACTTTGTACTGCTGCGTTCTATTGTTTGCTAATGGGGCTTTGTGAGTTTAACGTGAGTTATGCATGAACATTGGTTTTATACTTTATAAGTCATCTTTTACACTTTCAAGAAAACAGGACAACCTTAGCCCAAGGGCAATGGACTCCGATCTCTGTTCTGCTTTCCATCTGCACAAATTCATCAAACCAGAGGGTTTGGAAGCTGCAGACTTTTTTTTTTGGTGCAATTTAAACAAGAGAACAGAGGGAGGGGCATTAATAAGACTCCCCTCAGGGGACTTAAACAGATTTTAGCACCAACACAGGGATTTGGGCCAGTGAAAGACCAAAGCCTGATGCTTCAGTCTGGGACAAGGGCAAATACTGGGCACAAAAGGAGTCTGCTGTCTGCTGGTCTCACCCTGTGGAATTCAGTTCTCAGAGGTCACTATCACTTGCCAGAGATGCCTCATATTTAACACACAATAGATTGGAATACTAAGTTGTCTTCTCACGTCCCTTGGGGAAGAACAACCCTTGGAACAAACAAGCTTGAGTAGACTTCCAAAATGGGAGCATGGGAATGGTGGCCTATTACCAAAACCTAACTGGGGTCCTCAAGATTTTTTTAATGGAAATTTTTGAAAAATCATGGAACACATGGTTTAATAACAGGGCAGGATATTGGCAATCAGGATGGCTCTGGAAATCAGAACCCTCCTTGGAAATCTGAACCATATGCCCTCAGTAGTAATAATTTAAATTGACTCCCAAATAGAGCCATAGCAACTACAGGACACTTGCAGGTAAGATACCAGAGGAGATTACGGGCAAACAACTGTTGGATGCAAAAAATAATTTCTAGCATTGCATCATTTGCTGATATCTGTGCTTTTATATTTGTTTTCTTCATTTAAAAGCACTTGGATTTGCATGCACAAAACCCACGTATCTGCATTCCTTTTCTGATGAAACGTAACAGTGGCTATCTGTGATGAGGACTTCTTAGTGAGTTAACGTTCAGGTGTGGTCTTTGTTACCAAAGATGGAAAGAATTTATTAGGACATGTGATGGTCTCCCTTTAGCTAATTTCACCATTAGTCCTTGATCATTAGCCTTAATGAGAAGAAACTGTGTGAAGAATTCAGGAATCATTGGTAATCCAAAAGGCATGTGTATGGAACTTGAAAATGCGCTGTATTAATTTTTTTACAGGGGGTATGGCATTCCTGTTACTTCACATAGTACAATTAGGTCATACTGCAAAGAAATAGTTCAGAATGAGAAATGTAGTGCCTTCGAATCCGTTTGGTTTGGAATTTAACGTATCTTGATAGTAGGCAATATTTACAGCCAGCCCATCTCCTCCCCTTGAGATTTAATCGCCCCATTCCATCACTCTATAGCTTGGCTGTTTACTTAAACCTAACTCTCCACCGTTAACACTTCACTCATCTCTGTACTGGTTTGCGAAACAGAGGCAGCTAATTAATAAATATTTATCCGATGTCAAACTTCCAGCTTGGTTTGAATGAGGGAAAGGACTAAAAATAATTAGATCATAAAGCTTTTACCTCCAACATGTTAGACTTTGCACAATCCAGAATGGGTCTAAGGTGTACACAAAGCCTTAGATGTACTGGCACTGCCTCCGTGATGTTCTAGGAACCAGCTCATTTTTCTAGATGCAAGATTCCTCATTAATAAAGTGGGAGGATTGAAGTTGGTGAACACTTTTCTAGGGGGGCTTATGTTTTCACAGAGTCATCTGGGAGTGCAAGACAGTTTTTGAGAAGCGAAGATGGAGTGGCAAGGGTCAACAGGCAGGGTCACATGCCATCCTTCCTGGCACAGCAAATACAGGTACATGTTTGTCTGTTGATGCCCAGTTTATGCTGTGTTCCGTGGAACACGGTGTGTGGGAGTAAAAGAGTAGGGAACAGAAGGCGGGTTAATCAACTCTCGAGGCATTTCCTGGTTCTGTGAAACTATTAAGAATGTTTACGAAGCAGCACAGAGTAGGTTTAGACAATTCATAAGAACTATGACTAGAGACCTAACATTGAGTAATGTCAAAGTGTCGGATGAATTAGGTTGACAAGAACGTGGTTAAACTGGAAGCATTGAAAACCCCTACAAATAGATAAAGACAAGGTAAGTAGAGGCTGAAAAAAATTTTTTGTAATGGACATCTTAAAATTAAGAACATTTAAGATAGAATCAGTGTTATTATTCATAGGTTAAATGCATGGGGCTTTGCCCTGAAACCATAAGCATCCCATACTACCCTTACTCATGATGTGAAGACAAGATCAGGACAAAGAACAAGAGGCTCATGGACCCTCCTTTCCCAGCCCATGGATTTACTCACATCCAGACAACTAAGTCTGGTAATAAAAACTGTATGCCTACCAACCATATTTGAATCACCCATTTCTTTTCAAAGGATATTTTTTCATCCTTTTGAAAATAGCATGAAATATAAACTGAGAAGTCCGAACCGTCCACTCCCACCTCCCTCTACGCTCACCAGCAGCCATTCTAGCTCTTTTGAAAGAAACCCATTTTGCATCTCTTTACCGTCATATTTCAAACTAGAGTGAGAAACGGCGGAGGGATCTGGAGACTGCCTCGTTCGGGGTCCTAAACTTGTCTGTTTCTCTTCACCATTCCGGAATGATCACAAGGTCCTCCTGATAGAAGATGAGAGTGGAAATCAGGTTTCTTGGCAATCACTTGACTCAGTGTGTTTGAGTCTCCTGGTGACCAAATGCTTTGCAGATGTGTCATCTAAAGCATGCACATGTGTGTGCTGGGGAGGGAGGGAGAAGAGGGAGGGAGAAAAGGGAGGGAGAAGAGGAAAGGAGAAAGGGCAAAACCAGTCAGAGCGGGAAGAAGCTGAATTCGGAATAGTGATAGGATGCGCCCCCTTTCTCCAGCAATGCCTTCTTTTATTGAGGAGTTCAGGTTCTTATAGTTCCTCTTGGGCATGGCTCCCTTGGGGGCTCAAAAGTTTCAGGAGGCTTGACTTTCTACACAAGCCAGGGCTGAGGCAAGAGCGGGAATTGAACAGACACTGTAACTTAAAATTCAAGCTTGTGTTTTTTCGTTAAAAACAAAAAATAACATAAACCCTCAGACACATCTGCCCTCACTTATTATGATAGTTTTTCTTCTGCTTTATTTTATGAATCCATGAGGCTCCTATGCAGTCATATACCAATGTGTGTGTGCATGTGTGTGTATGCTTGTGTGCACGCACATGCATGTGTGCATGCAGCAGGAGGGTTTAAGGAGAGAACAGGTTACAAATAGGGAAGCTGCCCACTGGTAAGAGAAAACATATGAAAACTCATAACTTCTATAATTCCCTTGCCTAAACCCCCAATGACTCCTTCATGATGTCTTGAATATGTCTGTACCACTCCCTGGGAGAGCTTGTATCTTCCTGCCAGTACAGACTGGCTCCTCACCATGCTTCCTTCCAGATACCATAAGCTGCTTTGCTAATTACAGGTATTTCTAGGTGGTCAGTTTGTTTCTCACTTTTTGAATTAAACAAAGTGGTTTCCTTATTTATGGAGTCCTTGCATCTTCTTCCCCTAGTGTTGTTTGGCTTCAGAGAGATTCATTCTGCCCTGAAGAATTCTTACAGCCTGTGTATGAACTGTCTCCTTCCTTACCATTTAGCATCTTGCTAAATATTCTACTGTGATTGGATGGGCAGTAAGTAGTGTAGCCTTTTACAATTCACACTAATTGTAAATTAGCTAAGCTAATTTAACAATAAACTTCCATGTTTCCCTTTAATTTCTACTTACAGAGAATGCCTTTTGCTTGATTATAGGCGAAGTCAATGCAAATGATGTTGTTTTGTTAATCAGTGTTAGACTCTTCATGATCTGCTAGATTCAAGTCTATGTTCCTCCCCACAAGTAGAGATTGTCTACATTTATAGGTGAATTTACAGTAATATGCCAATTAGAATAGCTAACTCTTAAAAGACTGTTAAAGTCTTTTAAGTATTAGCTAATTCTTCACAATAGACAGGAAGGAAGAATTATTTGCACAGTTAATTCAAGACAGCCTAGATTGGAACCTGGGCACTTTGGGTCCACAGCACACACTCTACTGAGTCCTCAGTATGATCCCCATGGATCTAGGAATGGAACCGAAAAGGCCATTCTTTGTATGCATAGTGGGCAATCAGTCACTGTTCACTACATAGAAAGAACAGAGAAATCAGGGAGATTAAAAACAGGGGAAACAAAAGCCAGGAAATTGTTCTAAGATGGAATTCAATGTCTCCTTCCTGAGGCTCATGGAGCAATCAGGACGTGGAGAGGACTGCCAACCATCCGCTAACAGGGTTTTGCTTGCAGCAAAAGTACACGTGTGGAAATCCATGCAGATTCAGTTTCTGCTTTGTATGTATGCATGCATGCAGGTGTTTGTGCATGCTTGTGCTTGTGCCTGTAAGAGGACAGCGATGCTGTCTTCTGTTTGTTGTTAGGCAGCCCTTCTCAGTGACCTGGGCCTCACCAAGTCGTCTAGGTTGGCTGCCTCTCAAGTCACAGAGACCTTCCTGACTTGTTCTCCCAAGCACTCGAATTCCAAGTGTAAGGAACTCTGCCTGGCTTTTTTATGTGGATTCCAGTGGTCACATTCAAGTCTTACTCTCTGGAAGGCAATCACTTAACCATCAGCTAGCCCCACTGCCTCAATTTCTGCATTTTTACAGCAAGGAATTATCAACGTGTGTTTAATTTCTCAACCCGAGCAAAGAGAAACTGATGCAGAGGCTCGCCACCTGGAGATCTGAGTCAGAACCGAGAGGCCGTAAGAGGATGCTAGAACAGTGGCCTGATGGAAGTAGCTGGAGAACCAGAAGTATCTGCATAGGGCAGTGTATCATGAGAAGAACGGGGAAGAGCAGGACTCATTATTTGGAAGCATTGACTATGACATAAACTTGCATGTGACCTTCAACAACTTTCAAGGTTCTATTTTTTTTCTTCCCAAAACGGAGGCCACGAGCTGAGTAATCACTTATGTTTGCACTATGCTGCATCTTCAGGGCTACCTTGGGTGTATCATTTGCTAAGATGATACAGAGCTATCACTGAATATTTTCCATGTTATTTCCCAGAAAATAATATTTCATGAATTAGAGCTCTTTCAGTTTCAGTGTTTGATAGCATTGCAATATGACAATGCAATAAGGCAGAACCATAATCACACCGATCCTCTGCATTGAGTGAATTTTGATGAAACTCTCAGAACAATGCAGGGATAGGCAATGTGCTCCAGCCAGAAGCCAGGCTAAGCATGCATGGAGAATCATGGTCCTCCACGCATGTTTCCATAATTACAATTTAGTAGAATAAATAAGACAAATGCATAAATAAACATGCAATAAAATACACTAAAGGCTACAGGAGAGAGGAATTATTCTTCCAGAGGATAGAGAAGCCTTGAAAAATTCATAGAAGTTTTAATAATAAATATAGGGAAGGGGCTAAAGGGGTTTGAAAATGGAAACATCCAACTATAAGGTACAAGTTTTATTTCATTTTTAAAAAAAATCACTGAGAAGTTGGTTCTTCTGTTCCATTCAGTACCAAGCAGGGAGTTGCTGCGAAGCAGTGATCTCTGAAGGCACATGTGTGAGATGAGCTGTGTATGGAGGTGACTTTCTCTCTCTTGTCACCTTAATTAGATTTTTGGCAACAGTGGCTCCACTTGCAGTTGGGTTTTCACTGAAGATTAAAATTCATTATTTCCAATAAAATCGTGATAGAAAACACAATCAAACTGAAAGTTCATTGTATATACAGCAAGTTTCACATAATTAAAGGCAGTAGAAATTGCCAGAACACTTAGCAAAAACTATAGAATATTCATAGCTATGTGAAGCTAATATAATTTGTTCTTGAATTTTGAAAGCTGAAAGACCTGAACATCTGTCAATATCTTCTGGCAGAGTTTAAAAAGTTCTCATGTGACTTCAAAAAATAAGGAAACTATTTCGAATATTCCCAAACTAAGACGATAATATTGTTTACTAAATGTAAATGTAGACTGAAGAGCATAGCATGTTTTTTATATACTGAAGTTATGCTGTTGGTCTTAAGAATGCTTTGTTTTTTTGGGGGGGGCTGTATTTATTTAGTTATTTATTTATTTTTGGTTTTTCGAGACAGGATTTTTCTGTGTAACAGTCCTAGCTGTCCTGGAGCTAGCTCTTGTAGACCAGGCTGGCTTCAAACTCACAGAAATCTGCTTGCTTCTGCCCCCCGAGTGCTGGGATTAAAGTCATGAGTCACTCTCACCCCCCAGCTTTTACGAATACTTTGTATGTGAGATGGAGGGTATGAATTCAGAGGAAAAATGGTAAATATATATATGTATAAAGGCCAACATGATCAATAGAAATGTATATAATATATATGAAATATAATTAGATTCATACTTTGTAAGACAACAGAAAGTACGGTGTATAATTTGAGATATCTATTTACTATTGTAACTGGCACATTAAAACTTAGATACTTAATCTTATTTTTCCCAGAAAACGATTATTAAACTGAGGTCTTATTTTATAACTAAAGGAAGGTCCATGCCTGGAACCACCACAGAAAATATCTTGAACAAAATACAGGTTGCAGGAAACATCCAAAGCATATTGCTCACTTGTATTATATGCTTTGGTATTCCAGAATGGGTTCCCATTAAAGTATTGATTTTTAAGTAAATTACATTTTATTGTATGCTGTGTATGAGAAAGGCTGATTAGTAATCAAATCTAAGTACTTTTGATTTATTTTTATGGAAGACTATTATAAAGGCAAATTATTAAAATGAATGTAATTATCCATGCTTGATTTATCTAATGTAGGGCACAGTTTATTAATCTTTATTTTCTAAGAGTATCAGAGAAATTCTTAAATACAAATTTTAAAGTGTCCACCAGGCATATGCGGAATCTAAGGACACTCATCGCAGGAGTAGGGAAATTTATAATGCCAAGAAATAATAGCCAGCTAATGACCCCAACCCTGACAAGCACTGAGTTGAATACAATTACAGCCCGTTCTCCATTACCCTCTCAAATGAAGAAGAACCAAAATATGAGTGATACAAAATTCAGACAGAGAAAGGAGAAGATGGCTGGGCCATTGCCCCTCAACACGGAGACTCATCTGCATCATAGCTTGTGCTGGGTCAGTGCTTGTCTATACCAGTGTGGATGTACCAGACCCTATGATTTGATGGCACAATGCTCCCCCATTTACAGCCCTGGGAATCTCGGCTCTTCCCCTGGGAGGAAAACAAAAGTAAAATCATGATCAAAATGTGACATGCCAAGAAACACCTGACACACACTTCAAATAGTAAATCATTTCTTCAGAAGCGGCTGAAGATATCTTCTTTCCAGCAACAGATTGTATTTCAGAGGCACCCAGGCTGACGTAAGCAGGCTTCCTATTTAACAAAGAAGTTCTTTTGTTTGGATTCAGACACCACCATCTTCACTTCCTTTCTTTTCCCTGTTTTACAGGAATGAAATAGGAAAATGAACTGTAAGCTTTGGTAAGAATTCCTTCAGATTTGAGAACCCACTTAGCACAAAAACAGCAATTTGAGATTCGAGGCAATGATTCCCAAAATTTGGAAGACACCTGTAGGAAGTTCTATGCCCATTTATGAAATAATAATTATTCTTTGGGAGACTGACTTTACCCTCTTATGAAATAATTAAATGGGATATTTTCAAAAGTTTTAGGCAATATTCTTTCATGTCTTGCCTATACATGCCTATAAATAATAAAATCCATTATAACATATTATATATAGTATTATATATATATATTATATAACATATATATATAGTATTAAAATGGATTGAATCATTCTCCCTTTTTATTCTGTTAGGTCCAAGAAAGTCCTGGCTGGAAATCTGAGCTCTAATAAGTTGGGCAGTGCTAACAGGGAGCAAAAATGACCAAATACAAGTTCCTCTAAAGTTACTATTTATACATAAAAGCCCCGAAAGTAGCAGGCATCTATAATGTGAAATTATTCTTAGCACACAGAGGTGGCTTTATGGTAGGGCTTTGAGAGAATTACATTCTCTTCATTTCTTCAACCTCCCTTTCATCTTCTTTTAAGATATTCTTGTGTGACCTCTGCCACAAAAAAGAAGCCAGCCCAATGTCACTGGGAAATTAGGGTAGGGTCATGCAGGACCATCTAAAGACTTCTTTTAGACAAAGCTCCTTTAGAACTGTCTAAAAGCCACGGGCCATTTAAAATGGGCTGAGAACAGGGCCACTCAAATACACAGGGCTTAAAGGGGTATTGGAGGTGACCTTCGTCCCTTTCCTTATCAATGAGCTCTCTGAAGATTTGAAGAGCCCAGCTCAGGTGTGTCACCTCCAAATACACCTTCCCACAGTCCAGCTGTGCTCCTTTTCAGAACTTATCCAAATTCTCAAGAGTCCTGAAAAATCATTACTGAGAGCCCTGCCAAATACCCCGGGTTTTGTAGCACCGAGTCTGTAATTTTCAAACAACTCATAATGCCTTCAGCAGTTAGGACACAAAATATTTCTGGCATAGTTTCTCTTTACCCTCTACACCAGAAACATCTTTGGGTTTTAGAGTTGGGTGAGGGGTTAATTTTTCAATAGTAAGAGCTCTTATAGTCTGGATCTCCTGGAGAATGTTCACCTGTTTCTAGATCTCTAAGTGGGAAGTGATAGTTGAGGCTGTATTTCTACACAGCAGCAGGTTCTCCTTAAAGTCTCAAATGTGAACTCGTTTGTCTGATTATATGCCATCTCAGACCAACTTCCTGAAGCTGTGGGATTCGAGAGTTCATTGCCAAAGCAGTTAATGAATATTTGTCAACACAGGCAATGCGGTCCTGCCTCCTGTCTGTGTACACCAGGCGGGAATCAGATGGAGAAGGCTGCCTCCATCTGCATGCTGTGTGATGCTAGGTCTCCCGTTCCACCTCTGAACACCTTGTTTGTTTGTTTGTTTCAATTGCAACACTGTTTGGCCAATGATGCTAGTGTATTCCTAGCTAACCCTTATAGCTAAAATGAACCCATTTCTGTCAGTCTGTGTATCACAAGGTTGTGACCTACTTGTTTATATGGTGAGGACACAGAGAGGATCTATCTCGTGGGACTTGGCAGGGAATGAAGTCAGCTTCATACATGTGTCTTCAGCGAATGTCATCTCTTCACTGTGGCTTCTCCCCGGTGTTCCTTATACAGACTCACATCTGGCCTCCTTCCACCCGCCTCTTCCTTTGAAGTTCATTTCTGAACTGAGAGTACACATAGCTCTTTTACTTAATTGAGTTTTGAATTATTTATGGCTTGAATAAATTATTTCTCCTTCTAAAGATATTTACATTTAAAGTCACATTTAAACCCTAGGTTTAGCTATATTGAAAACCAAGTTTTTGAGTTATGACTTCATCATTGGGTGGTCTTAGGCAAATGGGTGAACTTACTTGTGTCCCCTAATCCTCAGGTACTTAGGTTCTGATAAATGACGGTAATCTCAGTCTCACCGATTATCACGAGAAGGCTGACGAGATCGTACTCAACCAAAACGCTTCAACCAGCATTCATTGTTCATTCCAGCCAACAATGGAGAACCTAACAAAACATAGTACTTACACATTAAAAACTGATTTATCAAATCAACTGCAAAGGCCGTGGAGGGACCAGCTTCAGGCATGGGAGTCACACGCTTTAATGATGATTTCATGGGTGAACTCCTCTTCTGGCTCTAAGTGTGCTCCTCGAGTCAGCTCCATGGTTGGGGGGCCCTTCCTCCTAAGATGTCCCTATTAGTAACAGCAAAGCTCATTCACAGCTTCGGGATTTATGAGACAAGTATCATGTTTTCTAAATGTTCTCTCCTTTCTTTCATCCCTCCCTCTTTCCTCCCCTCCCTCCCTCTCTCCCTCCCTTCCTCTCTTCTCTCCTTCCTTCTGTCCCTTCCTCCCTCATTTCCTCCCTCCTACCTTCCCTCAGTCATGTCTTTCTTTCTTTTCCTTCTATTCTCTTCTTCCTTCCTTCTACTAGATCTCAGGCTGGAAAACTTGAACTCAAGATCTCCTTGCTTTGCCTCCCAAGCGCCAGGATTACAGACATATTCCACTACCCCTGACTTCCCAACGTTTCTAATGAGATTCAACCCCAGGGCGGCAGTTGACTGCATGCACACCAGCATGCGTGAGACACTAGCTTCAGTCTCTAGTACTGTGAGGAAAAACAAAATAGAGTATGTCCCCACACATGGTACTGATTTGGCCTATATGGCAACCCAGGAAAACTAACTGGAGACGCTTGGTACCAAGTGACCAACTTATCCAGGCCTGGTTTCTGTACTCATTCTTGAATTAAAGGGCCTGATCAGCAGGTGGAGTCCCTGGGGAACAGGCAGATGCTTCTGTCTGAAGAATGGACGGGGTGCACTGGCTGAACAAACATCAGAGAACTTCCCCACAAAACATCAGTTCTCTTTCTAGAACAGTGTCACGGGACAAGTCTGGGGAACATGGGCTTTTCAGAATTCTTTAACATAAGTTTAAAAATTCTTTGGCATAAGTCAAAGGGGAAACCAGAGTCTCACTCAGTTTCCCCAACAATCAAAGTCATTGTAACGATTCTATAGAAACATATGTGCATGTACTTACGTACCTGGGCGTTCTATATGTAACAATGCATTATGTGGTGTATGTGTATCGACATACATTTTGTACTGCGAATGCACATGTGCTGGGAGTGGTGTGCACAGCTTTAACTCAGTTAAAGAAAGACGTCACCTTTGTGCACTGGTGTTTGCACATAGCCACAGTAGATGATAATGGGGACAGAAACTTTACAGGCCTATTTTACACCTGGCCCCATGGGTTTATTGGTGCAAGCATACAACTCATGTGAATGTGGTTAATACTGGGTCTCGCATCGGTAATGTGTTTCGTTTTATGCCTCTTTAAAGCGTGTATCTGTGCCTGCCACTTTCCAACGCGCACCACGGGCTTTATAACCATCACCGCACCACTGTAGAAAGCTGCCAAATGAGGATTTTGAAATTTAACTACAAGACAGCTGGCCATAGATCTGGGAGTGGTTAGGGGTTTGAGGGTGGGGCAAACACAAAAGGTCTGATGTCTCTGTTAAGGCCCAGGTAGAGAGATTTGCTCCAAGGGAGCGGCTCTGGGGGTCCACAATTGCTCCTGTAGTTCCCCTTAGCCAGTACCACTGCATATGTTAAAACCCACAGCCCCTTCTCTGGGGCATGCCGCAGAAACTTGAGATCACAGAGTTTCATGTTTGAAGAAGTCCAGAAGTTTCTCATTAGAAGCTCATTCCTCAACTACCTACGAGGAAAACAAAGCTCGCCCCCCCCATCTTCCCAGGGAGGGATCTTTATGTGGCCCAAGTGGTCAGTACCGTGTGGGGGTTGTTAAGAAGTTAACGAGACATCTGAGAGCTAAGCAAGCTTTGTGTTATGAAAACATGATGTGAGCGCTTGGGAGGAGAGAAAACGGATGGCGGCCGGCAAAAAGCCATTCTTCATATTTTAAATAATGCTCTCCTTCAAAATTCGCAACATGCTCTTTTGCGCCCCGCAATCTGATGCTAAATAATGGTGGTGGAAATGGTTATCAGATTAAAGATACACATTTCTGATATATATATATATATGTGTGTGTGTGTGTGTATGTATATGTGTATACATACACACATATACACAAACACAATACACATATATGTATATATGAGATATGTCTTGTATATATGTAAATATATACACATATTTATTTCTTAGAAAAGAAGGAACTATTAGTTGTCCTCTTACAGACACAGAAAAATTGCCCTTGGCCCCTTTGGGAAGGCAGCCTGAGCCCTGAATTGAACCAGGTGGGTAGCATTTGACTATTCACCTCACAGCACCGGCTACCCCCTAGGTCCCTGGGGTGACCCTGGCACATCCGCACTGACTTCTTTCCGCAGTACCTCATGCCTTTGGACTCCTTTGATCGTCAGGTACCCTGACTCAAAAGGAAGGGGAGAGCAAAGGAAGGCACAGAGTTCGTCAGACTGCTCGAGGCTCTGTGGAAGGTGGCGAGAACAGTGGGCCCAAACTTCAGTGAACGCAGCCTCCAGGCCTAGCCAGAGATGACCCCGATAGCTGACAGGAACTTCTCTAGAACTGAAACTTTCTCAGGATCGGACTTTGAGGTGAAGTTGAGGCATTAACTTACTCCCCAAACAGATAAGCCTTTCATTATCCGTCTGCCTTAGAAAGCAAGTTTGACAAGTCTGATATTTATACGAGGACCGTGAAGTTTACTGGCAAGTTCAAAGGCATAATCCATTACTGCAGGCAGCTGCGAGTGGAAAGATGTTTAGCCCGCTTAGATTTTCAGTTGAATGATGGAAACACTTAAGAAAGCATGATGTTTTTCCCAAGCAAAGGGCTGAGGTTAGGTGGGCCACACTTGTATTTTAATGAGCACTATTATATTGTACCAATTGGAAAATAGGAAAATAAATATTCGGTGCTTTGAACAGTCACTGTTTTTGCTTTATTTCTCTGGCTTTGGTGCATTTTGACTGCAAAACTCAGAAATCTAGACTCATGATACTTACATATAGAAACGTGCATGAACGTGCACACACACAAACGCAGTTTAGACAGCTGTCACACTCACTCCAATATTCTTTCGTATTCAGCCTCTCCTCTCTCCTGTGAAGGACTACAACCTATCAACGACCGATATATTTAAAAATATATCGATGTTTTTCATGCTCACTGGGATCACAACACTGTAAGTTTTTTTTAAAAAAAATATGAAGATTGGCTTTGGCAGAGTTTGATTAGTTCTGACAACAGCCCATTGCTGACCTTGACCAAACCATGGGTTTAGTTTCTCTCTTCTGGAAGATGCAGAAATGAGCAATGAAACCCAGTTCCAGACGGAGATCCCGAGTGACAGGAGAGAATGAACATGCTCACTGCAGGTAGGCATTGTCTTTGTAATCTTATTTCCATGTTGCAAAATGAAGCGCCCTTCTCCAAAATGTCCAGATGTTTATATGAACATAATTTCTTCTTCTTCCTAAGTTTTTAAGCCAGTTTGTTATTGTAGGAATGTATGCTCTACAAAAACCTTCCGTACTTATCTAGTCCCTCGTCACCTACCAGGCGAGCCTGAGGCTGGGTTAGATTCAGCTTGGGAAGCCTTACTCTCGGGTTTAACATTCTCTGAGAGATACTAGCTCTGTGATTTGGGTTGAAGGGCATTGAAAATGGCATAAGACTAGCTGAGAGGGCCTCTTGTCCTTGGCATATTAGCACCAAAGATTTTGCGATATTCAGTATCTTAAAATCTTACCTTGAATGTAAGAAAGTTCTATGGTAACAGTCTCTAGGAGTTCTGGGATTAGTGCACAAAAGAGCGATCTAGGAAACTCTTTGGAACAGTGTAGTATTTGGGGTTACAAGTTATTATAGCACAATGATTTCTTAGGGTCCATGAGATCCTGCTTTAGGGGGTCCAAGACCATCATGGACCAACCCTAGGTGCTGAGCAAACCCAGAATGAAGGCTTTGGGGACTCTAACAGCAGAGCTGTCATTAGTCTGGTTGCATAGGTTACTTAAGTAAAAACAGAACTTGAGTTTCAAATGTACTGAGCTGGGCGTATCTCTGCTCAAAAAATGGGTCTGGGGACCACCCGTTTGTGATGGTTGACCAGGGTCTGGCCTAGAAGGCAGCTACTCCAGGCTAGAGCACACTTTGGTTTGTCTCATTGATTGCTGGGCTCTGAAAATGAATTTTTTCTTATGCATCATGGTTATATGTTCCAAAGGCAGACAAGCCTTCCCCTAAATCCATGTTGTAAGGCTTATTTCTTTTTACTGGTGAGACCAGATCTTGATGAATATGGAAGCTTTGTGATAGTCTGTGATATTTGTTTTGCTTTGTTTTAAAGAAAAATCTCTGTTCCCCATGGTCTTTCTCTAATACTCCCTGTTAACTCCAACTGCTATCCAGAAATCTGTACAATGTCTCAGGACCTCTGGATCTGCCTAACTACACTATACACAGCAATCAACTTCCCAGTGGCAGACAGAGGGGTCCACATAGCCTGGAGAGAAGCTATAAGCACACGCCTTCCATCAAGATAAACACATGGAGCGGGGCGGTGGTGGCGCACGCCTTTAATCCCAGCACTCGGGAGGCAGAGGCAGGTGGATCTCTGTGAGTTCGAGACCAGCCTGGTCTACAAGAGCTAGTTCCAGGACATGCTCCAAAAAAATCCACAGAGAAACCCTGTCTCGAAAAACCAAAAAAAAAAAAAAAGATAAACACATGGTTAAGGATGGCTAGGTTTCAAAAGGAATGGGCAGCAGGTTCTGGGATTCTGTCTAAATAGAGATTAATTTATGGTTTTATAGTTTCAGGAAGTGATTTTTTTCTAACTGAGAATATAGAATTTCGGTCCTCGGAATCCCCATTGTCTAAGATCACTTATCCATCTTAGCTTAATAATCACAACTGTGCAAGGAAGGCAATGGAGAGGGTTTGGCATGTATTTATTATGTCATCCCTTTCCAAATATATTCTGTAGACCACATTTTAAAAATTCACTAGGGTATACTTATTAAAATGCAGAGTTGTGGACTAGATGTTTACCAAGTGTGTTTTACAGAAGCCTTGGAATTGGTTTGTTTTAATCACCTCTCCAGGTAATGTTTATAAAACTCTGCTATTTCAGAACAATATTAAGGAAGTGAAAATTTTCTTCATTCACTGGAAAGAGGTTTTACTTAGCTATTTTCTTCAAAAGGACATTCATTCAATGTCTTCCTAGCTGGATACCAAGTCAAGAATTAACCAAAAGACAGCTTTGGTAGAATAACCACAGGATAGAGTCAGACTACATTAAATGTATCTTTGAATCATACTCAACTGCACAGTTTCCAAAGCAACCTAGGAAGAAAATTTAACCTACAAATAAATCCTCGTGAAAATCAGGTTAAAGTCGAAGAAATGGGATTGCATGTTGGTTTACTGAATCCTGGTTACATGTCCATGTAATTGCTGTATCTTATATAGAAGATGGCACTCTGCTTCAGCTGGCAAGTATGATGTTTAATTGACCTTCTGCAATTAGGTTGGTTTGCTGATTCTTTTATTAGAAATTCTAATATTGTTATTATTCCTTTCAGGTTTTTAAAAGAGGGAAAATGTAACCAGGAGAGAGCTACATGTAGAGTTTACTCTAGGATCAACAAATGAAAGTTTCTAGCTACACAGTCAGGTCAAGACCAGGTCATGGTCAGAATTCTTAGAACCACCATCTTTGCCTAAGGGACATCTCCACTTTGAGGCGTATTACTAGCCTTTGCTTGACTATTTCACCCCTCCATTCCAACTGGTCTTCCGGGTAGATTCAAACAAGCTATACAATGCAAATGGTGAGCTTGAAGAAGAGGCAAGATTTTTAGCAAGGATACAAGCCATTCGGCATTTTGTCTTTCCATATGGCATTTTATGCTTGGACAACAGAATTGCATTTACCCTCAAAAGACCATACATTTTTTTTCTAAAATCTAAATTCATCCCAGTCAGAGTAAAAGAGATTAAAGAAATTTCGCGTAAAAAAAAATGGGGACTACCAAATGTAACTCACTGACACAGGAGCATTACACAGCCCATGAAATGCCTACAAGAACTGAAATGTTTGCCCTAAGGATTCACACTCTAGATCAGTGGTTCTTAACCTTCCTAACACTGTGACCCTATAATACAGTTTCTCATATTGTGGTCACCTTCAGCTGTAAAATTATTTTATTGCTGCTTCATAACTGTATTTTGCTACTGTTAGGAACCATCATGTAAATATCTCACTCATATGCAGGATATTTGATATATGATCCCCATGAAAAGTTCATTTGATCTCCAACTTGGGACCTGCTGCTCTAGATTGGATCCCTGGATTGTTATAAAAACCAAGTAAAAAAGGCTCTATGGTCAGGAAAATCTTCATCGCTTTATTAAATATAATCTTTAGTGGGCAATCAACTTTTAAGTAAAGTACAATAAAAAGTGTAAGTCTGCCTTAAGCAATGGATGATGGCCATCTATCATAAGTCTTGAAATAGTACAAATGCTGGGTGTATGCATGTCTGGGTTTGAATCCATGTGTTTGGTCCTCATTTAATAGGCATTTGTACTAATCTCCCACTGCTTTTATAAAGAAAAAGAAGGAGGAGGTGGGGGAATAAGGGAGACAGCAAAAATACCTTAAAGGATACATAAATACGATTTGGAGGAAAGAATGAGTTGAACTCCAAAAATACATCCATTAAAATGGGACTTAAGAAGGGGAGGTAATTATGGGGTGCTCTTGCGGAGCTTGTAACCTCAAAGAAACTATTTTCCCCTCAATATTTAGGGTGACAACAATGTCAAGATTTAGCAGCACCTTCATGGTAATACTACAGATCACCCAGAATCGTGAAACATTGATGGAAATTGGACAGTGCACAGGGACTGGGGAAAGAGCTAGTCTCTGCCTTGCCCATTTTCACATTTCTGTGTGTAAGCCCCACAGCAAAACAGTGAAACACCATCAGCAAAAGAAGGAGGGTTTTATTTATTTATTTTTATTTTTTGCTTTATTATTTTACTTTATTTTTTTTTACAAAATCAGTTGCTTTATTTATTCCTATAATCAGAGAGGTTTAAAATATTGCAAGGTTTTGCTCTTCTGGCCATGCTCACCTGGCCATCATCAACTGAAAAGGACAAGCTAGAAAATATTTTAGATTTCTGGGCACTAATTACCCCCCAAATTATCCACTGGCACCTTTATGTGTTTCTTCTCTTTAGAAATGTCCATTGAATAATTTCTACCTTGACTACCGGTCAGTAGAACTTAAATTGATCATGAACACCACTCAAGTTAAATATACAAAGAACCAAGTTTGTTCCGCTTTCAGTGCTGCAGGAGATGAATTGTTATGTGCTTCAGGGCTGCAAGAAAGAAATGAGGTACAACCCAGTTTCAGCAACCAAGCCTTGTATATGTTATTAATATGGGTACTAGGGAGTTACCAGAGAAAAGGAAATACCTTTCTTTGATGGAGTGAAGAAATGACTTAGCAGGCTCTCCCTTCAACTCCAACCTTCGTTCTGCCTGCTCCTAGTTTAAGACAAAGTAGGTCATCTTGCCAAAAACACTGAGCCAGTGAAGGAAGAGGTTTCTGTTTACTGGAACCTCATCATTGGTGGAGAAACAGGATCTCAATGTACAGTTCTGGATGTCCTCAAACTTGTAAGGCCTTGGGCATTGGCATCCCTGGTGGTGGGCTAAGGGGGCTTCCAGGACACACATGACTGGAATATCTTCCTGGAGTTTGGTTGTTGCATGGCTTCTTTACTAGAGCACCCAAACCGTAGTGGGATGCCATCATCCTGATTCCTCTTCAGGATGCTGTTCAATATAACACATTATAGAATAAAATGGGATGCATCTCTGTTTTTATTCCAAGGTGGTAAAACAGTAGCATTAACAAGCTTGTAAGATTCTCAGTGACTAAGGGGAGAATGGCTGAGTGGGTTGAATACACAGGAGGATTATATGAAATGGCTTTTAAGTAAGAAGTGTATTGTTTCAAAAAAGTTGAATTTATTAAGGGCACAGCCTAAGATTATTAATCCTACTATTTTTGAAATCTTGTAATAAAATGAAACAAAAAATGCATAAAGTACATGTGGAGTCTAAACCAATGATCCCAGATGGTCCACTTTCAAAGAAATTATGAACATACTCAAAGAGAAAGAGAAATCTGTAAAAAAAATGTCACATTTCTCTACAAGTACAGCCCATAAATTGATCAATTTGAGTCTAAATTGCCTAGAAAAAAAAATGTAAGCTGAGTTATTTCAGTTTCCAGTGAAGAGAAGGCCTCTTGAGTGTCAATGGGTTTCTCGTCGGTACAAAGAGCCCTCCAGGCAGAGCTTCTCTTTTCAGATCCTTGTCCTCTTGCCGAGCTTTCCAGTTTTATGAGAATCAGGGGCCACAGAAAATCCTTCTAGCCTGAAAGGCAACCATATCTGTGCTTATCAAAGGTTCTCTTGCTCTGCTCAGCTCAGGTCCTGGGTAAAACCCACACTCATGGAAGTGTGAACAACAGCCTGAGCTAGGTGGAAAGCACTGGGCTGCAGGGTAGTAGGGAAAATGTCAAGATGCATGGTTCCCAACAGCCTGCTTTAAGTGAAACACATACACATGTGCACACGTGTGCACACGCGCGCGCACACACACACACACACACACGGCACATGCTGTGCTGTGCTAGTCTCAAGACCTCTCCACCCTTCCTATTTCTGCTCACTATTACACTGGCATCTTTAGTTAAACAATTGTCGGTGGCTGGACTGAGCACAGTAGGGCACTGAGCTACCTTGGATCAACAAATTCCAAATAGAGATTGCTCCTCCTCTCAGTCTCCTCTGCTGAGTCCCTATGACCACAGAACACATGCCTGCATGATTACATACGGTCTCCGAGAGGAGGAATCCCAGTGTGGGTTGCGAATGGCTTGTGACCCTCTTAACCCGTTTCTGATTCCCCTTAGCTCAATGTGTACCCATTCTCTGAGGCCTCCCGGCTCAGTCTGCCACAAATGGAAAGCCCGACTCGAGACTCAGCTTTGTTTTATTCTGGAGTCCTTTTAACTGACTGGTAAATCATTTTTGCTTATTTCTCCTCTGTCCCCATGTTCCACCCACCATAATGGGTACTTAATAAAAAAAAGCTAAGTAGGCAAAGATTAATTGTGCTCCTTTGCCCTTCATTTGCCTTATGAATACAGGCATAAATCACGGTACAATAACACCAAAAGGAGGCAAACATTTTTGCAAAATATCCCACAGGCTTATTAACCCGAGGGGTGCCAGGTGTTGATCATCTCGAACACGAGCATGCCCCAAAGCAGACATTGGGATGACTTCTCTTTCCATCTCCTCAGTTTCAGCGCAGGGTCTTGGCCATTCAGCAGGATACCAGGATGAGAATAATTACCCGACAAGTACAGGAAGCTAAAAGCATATTCAAAGGCCGATGATTTACGGATGGTTTCATAGAAGAGCAGTTCCTGAGCTTCAGTCCAAATGGTCGGGTAGTGGCTAGAGGAAGGCTCCAAGTAAAGAAGGAGTTCATGACCAAGGAAGGAGGAGGTTTGTCCTGGGGGCGAGCCAGTCAGAGGCAACTCTTTAAAGAGAGAGCAAGGCAAAGACATTTCCTATTCTCACTAACTGCTGTTCTTCCATCTCCTACTCGGACCCTGGAGGCTATGCCACTGGTTTTTTCAGGGACCTATGACCACTGACATTTCCTGCATGAACGTGTTATGGACTTAAGGCTCCTAACAGCTAAGCAGGTTCCTTTTTGAAAATAAACTCATTAACTAATTTAATTTATGCATTTATTCTACACCCTGACTGCAGTTCCCCCTCCTACCTCTCCTCCCATTCCCTCCCCTCATGTTCCTTCTGCCCCTTCCCCCAGAATCCGCTCCTCCGTTGTTTCTGTTCAGAAAGGGACAGGTCTCCCATGAATGTCAACAAAGCATGGTGTATCAAGGTGAGGTACAGCTAAGCTCCTCCCCTTGTATAAAGACTTGGTAAGGAAATGCAGTATGAGGGATAGGTTCCCCAAAGTCTGCCAAAGCAATAAAGACAGGCTCTGCCCCCACTGCTAGGAGTCCCACAAGCAGACCAAGCTATACAACTGTCCTAGATATATGTAGAGGGTCTAGGTGGGTCCCATGCAGGCTTCTTTAGCTGTCAGTCCAGTATCTGTGTGCTCTTAGGAGCCTAGGTTAGTTGTTTCCTTGTAAAGACTTTGAGCCCTCCTCCTCCACCACCCAGGCTCATACAATCCTTCCCCTTTTTTTCAACTGGAGTCCTGGATCTTGGCCCAGTGCTTGACTGTGGATTTCTACATCTGCCTTCATCAGCTACCGGATAAAGGTTCTATGTTGACACTTAGGGCAGCCACCAATATGATTACAAGAGATGGCCAGTTCAGGCTACCTACCCACTATTGCTAGGAGTCTTAGCTGAGGTCATCCTTAAACTCGTTTTTCTGTAAAAAGCTCGTGTGTTAGTTAACTAAAACCAAATAGACTGTATTGATGTTTTCTGCTGGAGTTTCACTCCCTGAGGATTTTGATGCTGGTTTGCACAAGGCACCCAAAAGAGGTGATGCTAACTCGCTCATTCATTCAGCAGTTCAGATGGAGGCCTATTTGGGAGAAGAAAGCAGAGGTGGGGCAGTGAGAACTGGATCAGGTGAGGAATGTATCAGAGAGACACCAATACTTTCCCTGGATCATGGACACGTGAGACATGGAAGGAGAGAGAAGCAGATATCAGGAAGTGGGGAAGGATGAATGGTATAGAATTGAAGAATAGTGTCTTCTGGGACTGGAGAAAGCCCAGCAGGAGCAAGAGTCTCCTTTATAGTGGAAGCTTCAGGATGTCACTATCAGCTCGGAACAGATCACACCAGAATACATGGCCAGAATTTACTGGCTGCTGCTGATCAGCCAATGACACAGTGGCTTGCTTCCCCGTGGTCTATTGGAACCTCTGTGAAGCTAGAGGGGAGGACGGTGCTGTGCAGGTGATGTTCACCCCTTCTCTTAATGCCGCATTCTTCCTGTCCTGCGGAACTGGCTCAACCGTCCTGCAGAGTCTCAGGAACCCTGCTGCTATTGATGTCTTCCTTTCCTGAGTTGAGCAACTAATTCATGTAACTTCACTTAAGCTCTATTTATTTATGGGAAATTGAATGAATTTGACAGTGAGTAATCTGGAATGTTTGCTTGTCTATCATCTATATTTCAGGAAGTATACAAAGCGTATTGTTAGCATCCCAAAGTGAGAGTGCATAGGATCCCATTTCATTAATTGCATAGATTAAATTCTGTCAGAGGCCAAAACTAGACTTTAATTTATCAAGAGAATTAAATATACACCAGGAGGAATTGTCCGAACATTATTTTCAATGCTGGCAGCAGGAATTGATAAAATGTCTATCATCTATGATGGCAGCATCCTTTTTGATTTATGTACTTGATGGAGTGAAAATCAAAATGTCACATAGTAACATGTATTGCTGAAATAGCCCATGAGAGATCACAGGAACATTGAGAACACCTCTATAAAAGTGCACAAAATGTCATCAGTCAATCCCAAGCCTCTAGAGGTGGTTCAGAGGGTTTTAACAGACCAATCATTTCTTAATGAATGTGCTCTTTTAAAAATGGTCTTTGGTGATGGCTCATTAAGACAATGCAAATAGGTTGAGTATTTGTCTTTTTATATCTCTTGTTTAACAGGCAAGAAGAACACGTCATGACCCAGTGTGGAATCTATAAGAATCTACATTCATCAGTCAGTCAATCAATTTAGTAAGTGTGGAGAATTAGGGGAGTGCCAAGCACAGTGTCTAGAGCTATAACAAACAGGCAACCCAATCACTATTCCCTTGGAGCCTCTGGACCAGGGAAAGAGACCACAGTATGTTGTAGGAGGAGCAGCGGGCTGCATCCCGCCACCCGGCTAGCTTACACCCAAAATAACCACAGAAAAATTATATTAATTAAATTTCTGCTTGGCCCATTAGCTCTAGCCTCTTATTGGCTAACTCTCACATCTTGATTAACCCATTTCTATTAAATCTGTGTATCACCACATGACGGTGGCTTACTGGCAAGATTCTAACCTATGTCCGTCTCGGGCTGGAGATTCATGGCATCTGCCTGACTCCGCTCTTCTTCCCAGCATTCAGTTCTGTCTCCCTGCCTACCTAAGCTGCTGCCCTATCAAAAGGCCAAGGAAGTTTCTTTATTCAACCAATGAAAGCAACACATAGACAGAAGAACTTCCTACACCAACAATAGATGGGTGAGCTAGGTCCTTGTCATGGATATGAAAATCCCCAAGGAATAGAAAGGTCACTTCACACAGTGTGGTCTAAAATCTTTCCAAGAAGAAAACAATGGAGGTGTGTCCCAAGTGATAAAAATAAAAACATTCCACCAAAACAAATTGTTTAACAGCTCTAAAGTAGAAATGAGTTTGGAGTTTTGAAAAAATGAAGTAGACCCACAGATTGATTATGGTAAATGGCAAGAAAGCAGAACACATTAAGAACATAGGATCTCAGATATCAATCCACACACCTACGAACACCTGATTTTTGAAAAAAATAATAAAAGATATGAAATGGGAAAAAGCATATTTAACAAATGGTACTGGCATAACTGAATATCAAAATATAAAAGAATGAAAATAGATCCATATCTATCACCCTGCATAAATCTCAAGTCAAAATGGATCAAAGACCTCAATATGAAACCAACCACATTAAACCTCATAGAAGAGAAAGTGGGAAGTACACTTGAATTCATTGGCACAGGAGACCACTTCCTAAATATAACCCCAGTAGCACAGACACTGAGAGAAACAATTAATAAATGGGACCCCCTGAAATGGAAAAGCTTCTATAAAGCAAAGGACATGGTCAAGAAGACAAAACGACAGCCTACAAAATGGGAAGAGATCTTCACCAACCCCACATCAGACAGAAAGCTGATCTCCAAAATCTACAAAGAACTCAAGAAATTGGCCATCAAAAGAACAAATAATCCAGTAAAAAAAAAATTGAGTACAGACCTAAACAGAGAACTCTCAACAGAGGAATCTAAAATGGCTGAAAGACACTTAAGGAAATGCTCAACATCCTTAGCCATCAGAGAAATGCAAATCAAAACAACTCTGAGATTGTAAAGGGAACACTCCTGCATTGCTGCTGGGGGTGCAAATTGGTATAGCCCCTTTGGATATCTGTAAAGCGATTTCTCAGACAATTGGGAAACCACCTCCCTCAAGACCCAGCAATACCACATTTGGGTATATACCCAAAGGATGCTCAATTGTGCCACAAGGACATGTGCTCAACCATGTTCATAGAAGCAATGTTTGTCATAACCAGAACCTGGAAACAACCTAAATACCCCTTGACCGAAGAATGGATTTTAAAAAGTGTGGTACATCTACACAATAGAGTAGTACACACCAGAAAAAAAGCAATGATATCTTGAAATGTGTAGGCAACTGGATGGATCTATGAAACATCATATTGAGTGAGGTAACTCAGACCAAGAAAGACAAATATTAGTCATAACACAGTCATAAGTGGCTTTTAGACACAAAGCAAAGAAAACCAGCCTACAATTCACAATCCCAGAGAACCTAGACAATGAGGACCTTAAGAGAGACATGTATGGATCTAATCTACATGGGAAGTAGAAACAGACAAGATCTCCTAGTAAATTGGGAGCATGGGGACCATGGGAGAGGGTTGGATGGGAGGGGAGAGGAAGGGAAGGTAGCAGAGAAAATTGTATAGCTCAATAAAATCAATTAAAAAAGAGGGCTGGAAAAAGAGAACGTGGGATCTAGAGCAGTGCTTCTCAAATTCCTAATGCTGTGACCCTTAAATCCATTTTCACATGTCGTAGTGACCCAAATCATAAAATCATTCCATAGCTACTTCAGAACTGTTATTTTACTACTGTTATGAGTCATAATTTGCATATTTGATATGCAGGATATCCAACCCACAGGTTGAGAACCACTAATCAAGAGAATCACAGAAATGTATTGGGTGGTGGAATATCACTGGGAGTGTCATTGGTGATAACACAAGATTTGCATTCCAAAATATCCCTCTGCCTGCTACATGCAGAGAGTAGATTCTGTCTGGAATCCAGACTAGGAAACAATTTGCCAGACAAGGAAAGAGATGATGGTTTCTTGGTCCAGGTTTCTGTGAAAATAGAGGGAAGTGGGTGAACTTGAAGTGTGGTTTGCCAATGGGACTGATAAGATGGAGTCTTAGGTTAGATGTGGGGGAGAGTACAGGATAGAAAGATACAAAAGTTAACAGGTAACAGGATTGGCTATACATCTTAGGGATTGTGCAAGCCTTTTTTCTTTTTCTTTTTCTTTTCTTTACCTTCCTTCTTCCTTCCCTCTCTCCTTCCCTCCACCTTTCTCCTTCCTTCCTTCCTTCCTTCCTTCCTTCCTTCCTTCCTTCCTTCCTTCCTTCCTTCCTTTCTTCCTTCCTTCCTTCCTTCCTCTTTCTTTCTTCTTCTTCTGGAAAAACTTTGCCTCAACAGAAAGAATGCTTGAATGTTTGTCAAGATGTGTTAGGATTTTTCTAGGCTTGGTTAATTTAAAAGGGCCTGGGAAGGCTATTGCATGACGTGGGACTTGTGGTAAATGTTGATTCTTATCTAAGGTGAATATATCTTGTGTTCCCTTCAGCAAATTGATTTCTTCTTGAGATTTCACTTAAAAAGTATAATTTCATTGCATAATGAAGTAAATTAATGCCCTGGAAATGTAATCTGTCTGTGTGATATACAGAGCATTTTCATTTTTATGCACTTAGCAGGGCATTTATCCTATTATCACATAATCACGTCTGGCCCAAATAAAGAATCAAGTGCTTAGTGCATGATGAATCCTACCTTTGAGCAACTTTATTGTTATATCACTTATTAATTTAAATTTGTGTCAGTTTTAGTTAACAGGAAAGATAGCTTCAAGATTTGTTTGCTTTGATTTTATTGAAAATCCAGTATGTAGGAGTATTTAACATTTCAAGGGTCTCATGTTATTACTTCAGTGCAGACATTCTTACAGTCTGTGTAATCCTCCAGCATCCATGAGTGCTTTCAAAATCATAGCTAAGAGAGACTCATTCAATACCCAAGTGTTAAAAGTCATCAAAGAGATAGGTGCCTGAGCCACAGAAGTGGTAGGGCTCCCAGTTCTGCGTGATCTAAGAGCTATAGGACACTACAGCATGTGACAGCCCTCGAGTTGCAGGCAAGGCTAAGAAGGATACACTTAGGGAGGTAGAGTTTCACAGAAGACCGAAAAACAAACCAAACGGGTCCAATCATGTTTGTTGTGTTTAGAAAATCTGTTTCCTGACATGGATGGCAAAGTCCTTTCATCCATAACTTCAATGACCCCATGCCTTTGGCTGTCCAGTGTCTGTCACAGCCACCACTTCCTCCTACCCATGACACGCCAGAAGCCCCAGAGATTTCCTCAGGGAATTCTCATGTAAACGGAGACTTTTCTCCATCTTGCCTGGTGCAGTATCTCTCTACCAGTCTCTGCAGCTGCTTAAGATAACCACTCAAGAGGCGCAATATTAATAATAATTGTTTAGTCAATGACTTAGACATATTACTGACTAGCTCTCACAATTAAATTAACCCACTTCTACGAATCTGTGTATTGTCACATGACCGTGGCTTACCAGAGATGCCCTGGCATGTTACTCCTTCATGTGGTTACATGGTGTCCCCCTGACTCCACTTTTTTTCTCTCAGTATCTTTGTTTGGATTTCCTGCCTGCTTCTATTCTGCCGGGCCACTGGATGGAACAGCTTTATTCATCAACCATTGTGAGAGACACATATTCACAGCATACAGAAGGACATCCTACATCAAGTCCCTCTGACTATTGATAATATGGTTCCAGATGTAGTGCCCTGTTCCAGATGAGCTGACTTGAAGGTCCAGGGTTCTGATAAACTTCCATTTGATGATTTCAAAACAATGCTCAGAGAACTATAACTTCAGGGGGACATGGCAGACGTCTTGAGGTATTATTTTCCTCTTGGCAGTTTATGTGATTTCTTTTCTACTTTATTCCTAATCAGAAAAGATATTTTCAAGCCAAAAAGGAAGACTAGATTTTTACCAATTAAGGGAAGAAACATGTATGAAGCCCATGTGTATCAATAATCTGTGGTAAGAGCTTAAGATGAAATATTTGGAAAGATTTTGACAGAGAATTTCCATGTCTCCTGACCCAGATATGGCTTTGCCATTTTGATATTTCCTATTTTTTTTCCCTTTCTGATTGTGAACATGGCAGTCCAAGGACAAGCTGTGCAGGGAGGGGTGACTGTTGGTCACAGATGGCTGGAGGAGTTCTGGACTAGGGCCAGCAAGATGGCTCAGTGTGTAAAAGGAGCTTGCTGTCAATCCTGTTGACCTGAGTTCAATCCCAGTGGGTGGAGGGAATGGACTTTGGCAAGATCTTCTCAGATCTCCACACACACCATAACATGTATACACAGACACACATGCACTGACATATGCACAGATACATATGCACAGCACACATAGTCACACACATACAGACACACACATACACATGCACACGAGCATACAAAGACCCACAACACAGGAATGCATACATACATACAGAGAGATATGTACACATACACACACACACACACACACACACAGTACTTAAAGAAAGAAATCCTGGACTGTATGATGATCACAAAAGGAATACATGGACATCAATAAACCCAGTTAGGAGGTCCTTGCTGCTTCCTTTCTTGGAGCAGAAAAATATAGAAACAAGAAAACCCCGAAAGCAGACAGCTTAATAAAGAGCCGGGCGGTGGTGGCTCACACCTTTAATCCCAGCACTTGGGAGGCAGAGGCAGGCGGATCTGTGTGAGTTCGAGACCAGCCTGGTCTACAAGAGCTAGTTCCAGGACAGGCTCCAAAACCACAGAGAAACCCTGTCTCGAAAAACCAAAACCAAAAACAAAAACAAAATAATGGATAGAAGTGATGAGAGCCCTAGTCTAGCTTACTGTATATCAGCCAGCCATAGAAGAGCCCAAATCCAGTCCCCAAAGCCAGCTGAGATGTAGCTGAGTAAGACACTGGAGGCAAACTGGTTGGCTGGAGCGGAGAAAGAAAGGTTACTTCACTAGCCACATTCGTGGAACCACGCGAGAACAACAGAGACCAGGAGCCACATGGAAAGATAATTTCAAGGCCTGATTATGTTGTCCCTCAGATGGGATCACTGATGCCACTTGATCTCTCTCTATGTTTTACTATATCCAATTGTTATTTAATTGTGTGTGTGTATGCATGCATATGTGTGTGTGCATGTATGTGATGTCCGCACATGCCACAGCGTACAAGTGGAGCAAGAGGACAACTCCTGGCCATCCATTCTCATCCTCATTCTTTCCACCATGTAGTTGCTGAGATTCGAACTCAACTTATCAGGAATGGCCATGGAAAACTTGATTGCTGGTCTGTCTTGCTGGTCCTCAGACAGAATTTCTTTGCTGCAGTTTGGAGATGCAACTTCCTTTCTTGGAGGAGATATCAGTCATCTGAGGACTGTTTCAAAACAGTCCACTGCCATTAGATACAATAATCTGGATTACTCTGATTTCACTAATCTAAAGGTTAATCATACAGAGAAGTACCCACAGTCATAATGATGGATAGACTGGTGTTTGACCAAATAATGGCTCCACAGCCAAGGCAGGCAGATACACAGATTACCCATAATAGAGGATATGCTACTATTTTGTATTAGAAAATAATTTTGTATTAAGCATAAGAAAGATATGAATTCAGGGTGAGAGTTATATTTTAAAACCTGAGGCAATCCAGGGATGCTGCAGTCTCTCAAATTTCCTCCTTGCATATTCTCAAAGGTAAGTGAGGTTCTGAACATGAATCGGGGCAATTGAATTCTCTTTTCTTTTTACCACTGCTGCTCTCCCCAAGCAGAGGAGGATCTGAAGTTCCCCTCGGCTTGGTTTGACACAACAGGCCCAGAGACATCAAGATCAGCCACGTTTCTAAAGCTAACAGAAAAATACTGCAGGGGAAGGGCTCTGAGAGCCGAGGTAAGGTAAATACTAGGTTGTAATCTAATTAGCAAATGATAATAGAAGTCAATGGGAAACAGGCCACAGACCCATGAACTACAACGCCCTGGGGAATAAATGATTGATCGCTCGCAGGCAGGAAACTGATCAGGGGAAGCGTGTTCTTGCCTTTGACCTAAAACACAGATCACAGCTTCCAACCCGAGTCAGAGGCATTTGTAAGAAGCCACATGCTTTCGAGTCCCCCTTTTCCAGTAATTTCCTTGCTTACGGAGAGAGCTGAAGATGTTCTCCAATCATTCCTTGTTTAGTTCCTAATTTGCTAGGCAACATGGCTCCATGTGGAACTGCTTCAGCAGAATGCCATGGTCCTCATTCAAAAGACAAGTTCTAGCGCTTTTTTGTGATGCTCTTTGCCCATCTTGAGGAAATTATACAGACAAACAAAACTCAGAAATCACAAGGCAGCTGGGTTTACTCATTCCCGGTTTGCTGTGTCAAATTTTGTTGCTTCTAGGTTGTCTCTCGAATGTGACTGCTCAGACCCATTGCTAGGCTTGGTTTTTGGATGGGACTTCAACCAAAGGATGCAGTGCCGTTTTAGGAAAACAGAAAAGCATAGGAAAGCATGCAACAATAAGAATAACATCTCTAAGATGTTTTGAAGGGGTCCCACTGTAACATTCTGGATGGTGGCCCCTATAAGTCCTCTGGCCCTCTGGATAGTGGACAGTGGAATTCCCAAACTGTTGAAATCAGCAGAAGGACCTGGGGTTTGTTCCAGGTGAAAGGGATGCAAAGAGTGAGGAAAGAGAAAATGCATCTCCTTTGTCTCAGCCTAGAGAGACTCCCAGCAAAACAATGGAAGGGAGAGAGGAAATTCCCTCTAGAAGTGGAAGAGAAAGCAGACGTAAGAACCAACAGCAAAGTTAAAGATAATTTATAAAGCAAAGCCGAAGGGGCTGGCATGTTCTCTATAGTCGGAAGAGCCAAATTAAAATTCATATACAATTTGATCAGGGACAAAATAACTCTTCCAAGTAGGAGTTTCAAGCAAATTACTTCCCCTTTTAAATTCCCCTCAATTACTTCCATTACCTTTAGTTAACAATTCCCATAAATAAATATCGACTCCACGGAGTCCCAACAATCTGGAGCCAGGTGAAACAAACCATCACCCTTGGAAATCGGCAAGCGCCCTGTGCAGCAAGAGCCATAAACATCCTTTCTGATTCACAGAGTCTGCATCAGTGCCCTGGCCGTGGGAAAACAAACCAGCTGAAAACACAAACAAATATGTTTCTTTCTGCCGTTCTCTCAAAGATATGCTATTCGAATTTATGGAAACACTCTCAAGTGACCCAAAAGAGAAAAACATTCAGTTCAATTATATGATTGCCATTCAGTAGAAGACCATATGAACATTAAAATATATCCATTGAGTTCTTATTAAATGGAAGATGCTTATACTTAAATACTCAGATGATGTTAAGAGATATTTTTTCTTACAGTAGCTCCTTATCTTTATTCATATAAATATAAATTTATATATGATGGCATATATATGCCTATGTTTATGAACACCATGCAATGATTAAGATATTAATTATAAAAACTACTTTGAATGTTTTCTTTTTAATTGAGTCAATTCTTTGACAATTTTATACCGGTTTATAATGAATTAGTTACTAACTCACAAGCCTCTCGTATCTCTCTCCTACTGTTTTCATCCTCACGGCCCCTCCCTTTCCCAGATTAATAATTTTTTGTTTTATTGCATGACTCATTTGGCTTAATTAGGGCCACTGTGTGATCATTGGATTGAGTCTATCCACTGGAACCTGGTATTTCACCAGTTGAAATACAATAGAAATGAATGACTCCCCTTTCTTTTGAATCTATCCATAGGAAATGGTTCGGTAGTGAGGGATGGGGACCCATGACTTCTTCTTCATATTTGCCTGGCTAGTAATGTTCTAATTTTTTTTGTGCGAAGACTGTTTAGTCACGCACAGTTGATGAAAGTTGACTATTTCAGTGACCGCATGCTGTCTAAGAGTCTGTTTCTCTGCCCTGATTGTATCTTCTGGTTCTTAGAGCCTTTCAGGCCCCTCTTCTACAACATTCCATGAGCCTTGGAAGAGATCATATAGAAACTCAAAAGTCACTTATTCTCAGCACCCTGTGTAGCCATGTTTTGGCCTTTTTCCTCACTCATGAAGGCAAAGAATAGTAACTGTCTATAAGCATAAATATATTTATTTAGGAGATATTTGGTGTTATTTCAATTTAACCAAACGATAGGATTAAGTCTTTACCCCCAGGTCCTATGTCTGAGCCTGCCACAGACATGTGATACAGTTTACAATATCAGGTATGAGTTCTTTTCTTAAAATAAGCCTTTAAAAACATAGTCACAGGGGGCTGGCAATGTCCCTCAGTTGGCAAAGTGCTTGCTTAGCATTCATGAGGGTTTGGGTTTGATACCCAGCAGCACTACATAGGTCAAGTGTGACGACACACTCCTGCTATCTCGGAGGAAACAAGGACATTAAATGTTTGGGCTGGAGAGCTGGCTCAGCAGGTGTGAGCACCTGCTCTTGCAGAGGACCTGGATTTTATTCCTAACACCCATGTGGTGGCTCCCAGCCATTTATAATCTTAGTTCCAGTGGATCTGATGCCTTCTTCTGACCTCTGTGGGCATCAGGCACACACGTGGTGCTTAGACATACATGCAGGTGAAACACACATAAAATATAAAATAAATAAATCTAAAAAAATTGTTTGGCTTCAAAGAAATATTTCCAAATGATCTTATTTGTTTGCATATGTGTGTGCGTTTGTGTGTGTGTGCATGCACGTACACTCATGTGTGTGAGTGCTGTTCCAAGGGTGCCATGGTGTACCTGAGGATATCAGGACAACCTTGAGTGTTGGTCATTGTCTTCCACTTGGCCTCAGTCCAGATAGCTGTCATTTTGCTACTACACCCACCAGGTTAGCTAACCTGTGAGCATCCCAGGATTTTCCCGTCTTCGCCATCTATCTCTCCATAGTAAGGCTGAGATGATAGACAGTTGCTCTATACCTTGATGATGTATCTTTTATCTCTTCAGATGTCTAAGGTCAGTTGTCACCAAGGAGCCTCTTGAAAAGAAGGCACTTAGGAAAACTAAACACAAGCAAGCAACACACAACATACACAGCTGAAAGCGTCAAGGACACAGTTGTTTGTAGACAGAGTCCTGGCATCCTGACTATGAAGTGGAACCAGAAGACAGACAGTCCGTAATGCTGCTTGCCTGCCCTTTGTCTCCTCCCCTCAAGCCTGAGAGGTATGCCACTGCACAGTCCCCAAGGAGAACTGTCACTTCTGAACACAGAAGAATAATGCAACCAGACAGTGAGTTAGGACCGGAACCAAGAAGTCTATGAATACTCTGTTTCTTGGGACTGTGGCAGAATAATATTAATGTATTAGTGAAACGAAGACTAATGAGCTAGTGCTGCTTATTAATCAATTCACCTTTCCCTTTCTTTCTACTCTAGACATCTAGTTATACAGAAATGTCACTTATTATGTGGGTGATTAAAAACCAGCCCTATTACAATATGCATTTTTCTTAACTGAACCATAAAATATTCAGATGTGATTGGACACATAATAATTTGTATGTTTGTATACACATATTATGAATATGTGGTATAAACTTAGAATTGGGATAAATCTAGCTACCTATTCAAGCAGTTAATATTTCTTTGTAATCAGAAGTTTCTCTTTTGCCCACCAGTTCCCGAATAACCACTCAGAGATTAATATTACTATTAAATACTTGGCAAATGACTTAGGCTTATTATTAGCTAGCTCTTACATTTAAATTAACTCATATTTTTAAAATCTATTCTTTGCCACGTGGTCCATGATTTGTTACATCATTTTTTACATGTCTTGCTTCGTCGGCCGCTTACTGGCATCTCTCAGACTCTGCCCTTCTTCTCATGTATCTCTGCTTGGATTTCCCACCTGGCTGTATCCTGCTTTGCCATAGGCCAAAGCAGTTTCATGTAACAACCAATGAAAGCAACACACATTCACAATGTGCAGAAAGACCATCCCAGAGCATTTCTTCCTGATGAAAATGTTCCAAATCCTTCTCTGAGTCTTTTGTTTCCTATTCTAGCTCTGGGTGACCTAAATCTCAGATTCTCTGTTACTAGGAATAAAACACTAGGGTGATCTGAACATCAACATTAACACGTTGCGTTGAGGCTAAAAGTTGAAACATAAGTAGTGGGAGGAGAAAAGAGGCATTCATTAAATTCATATAAAAAGGTAACATACAACTACAAGCTTCATTAAAACCCTGTCCCTTTCCCCTTTCTTTCTTCCTTTTTCCTCTTTACCAGATGAGAGGCCATTGAGTCACCAAGATGAAACATGAGACAAATGCAAATCTAAGAACCAGAGAATCTGCTACTGAGGGAGAAAATAAATCCTTAAAAAGCCAGAAACACTGAGGAAACCAAGACTCATAGATAAAGAAATTGGACAAGACGACACTAGAGTCATGAAAGTTACAAAAGAAAACATTCTTCTTCCTTCCCTCCTCCCTCCCCTCTTGTGTGTGTGTGTGTGTGTGTGTGTGTGTGTGTGTGTGTGTGTATGTTACTGATTTGATAGTAAGGAAGTCCACACTATTTAAACCTGTAGTAATGACAGAAAAACAGAGGGATGAAGAGAAACTGATGATGATATTTACATCTATCAGTCTGGGGTTACTTTTGTGGTTTCTGGTTACTTTATTGATTATTTTGGTTTTACTTTTGATTCATTACTACATAATGTTGGTTTGGCTTATTGCTGCTGTTCTTACTGGTGGTTTTTCTGCAGAGTGGGTTTAATGAAACACTGTTCCTGATTCTTTGGTTCCCCACATTAATTTAGAAGAGTCAAAGAAATGTAAGGCTGCTGTTGGGCAATGGTCTTGTATCCTGTAAAAAATTGTCACTTCTATTGGTTTAATAAAATGCTGATTTGCCAGTAGCCAGTCAGGAAGTATAGGTGGGGTGACCAGAACAGGAGAATTCTGGGAAAAAGAAAGGCTCAGTCTGCATTCATCACCCAGATGCAGAGGAAGCAAGATGATAATGCCTCACTGATAAAGGTACCAAGTCATGTGGCTAACACAGACAAAAATTATGGGTTACTGTAAGATGTGAGAGTTAGTTAATAAGAAAGCCTGAGCTAATAGGCCAACCAGTTTATAATTAATGTAGGTCACTGTGTGTTTCCTTGCAATTGAATAGCTGTGGGACTGGGTGGGACAGAAACCTCTGTCAACATAGGGTGTATTATTTTATTTGCACCACAACAGGGAAATACCACAGAATATGTAATTCATAACATAATGTTGCATGGTCCCACAGGCTAGAGAAATCAAAGCTCGAGTATAGCGGTTCTTAACATGTGGGTCATGACCTTTCGGGGTCACATATCAGATATTTACATTATGATTCATAATAGTAGCAAAATTATAGTTATGAGGGAGCAATGAAATAACTTTATGGTTGGGGATCACCACAGCGTGAGGAACTGTAGTAGAGGGTCACAGTACTAGGATTGTTGAGAACCACTGCTCTAACAGATTCGGTGTCCAGTTGAGATCATTTTTCTCTCTTTCTAAAGCAGCAACTTGATACTGCCTCCTCTGGAGGGGGAAGTCACTGTGTCACAGTACAAGGGACCAAAGGTAAAAAGGGCTGAATGGTGTGGAGACCTTAATTCTTCTACAGAGGGAAAGAAGAGTCAACATGACCTCATTTTCTTTTAGACAGCCCCACTTTTCAAAGACCCCACCATACTGACCATCAGACTACAATGCGTGAACTTTGAAAGAGACACAGTAAAAGCAGAGCATTGGGAATGCAGCATGCTGGATGCATGGACCACTTTCTTCAGAACCCTGTTGAGCATCACGTTAACCACCCAGGGTTCAGAAACAGATATGTGCTAGCTAATTCCCAAGATTGGTATTTTGTGACTGTTGGTCATCCAAGGAGCCTCCAGACTTCATCAGGCTGATACCCCGTCTGATTCCGGAAGGTTGGGATTCAACAGGTCTCTTCATGTTTTCAGACCACCCATCAGCTGTAGATCCAAGCAAGTTCCCCAAGTCACTAAGCTAATTGGTTTGTCCAAGACAGATCTGTTCAATCTATCCTGGTCTATTTGGTTGACAGGAGATATGGCAAACCTCTTCAACCCCATCCCTTACCCTGAGGAAAAAAGAGCACTCCTTCCAGAGGGATACAGCTGGCTTGTGTCTTTGGAACTCACTCTGGCATTCAGCAAGACAGCCATATTGTAGCTGCAAGCTATTACAACACACTGGCTTCCAGATCGACAACCGCGCGCTTGTCATTTCCAGATGTAGTTTCCCTCTGACAGATGTACAGGAAACATTGTGAGAGGCAGCAGATTCCCAGTAAAACACGCCTATAAACACAATGGTTTCTGGCAAAGGGGAGGAGAGGTTTACACCCAGATGCAATAGGAAAGATATAGTCTGCACTTTGTTCGTATTTACCCTGGAGGTTCAGGTGCGATCTGCAGGGTTTATTCTCGCTTTTGTTTGTCCCTGTCTGAGCAATGGCTCTAGACTCCTGTGTCTTAGAAACAAATTGGTCACTGAGATACATATTTCCTGCCTCTTCCGCTAACCACATAGAAACCTGTTCACAGTCAGATTCCAACAACAAAAGTCATTCCCGTGGGCATTTTGAACTGATCTCCATAATCCAACAGCCTCGAAGCAGCACCTGGACAGGTTAATTTAAAAGCAAAAGCCAAAACTTCCTGTGGGAAGTTACAGAGTCATGACTTCATGAATATTTCTCTACATTCCACTGAACATGCTGCCTGGTTTCTGTCCTTTTTGCATGAACCTACATGATTCAAAAGACATGTTTTGGCAGGAAACGAATTAGCACATATGGGTGTGGGTGGCAGTATCTTTATGCCCAAAATGGATACATTCTTATTTTCAGCAATGGCAATAGCTATATAATACCAAGTCAAGGAGGAAAGCAGTTATGATGGGTGCATCCCTTTGCACAGTCGGGTAGTCCATGAAGGTGCATTCCGAACTTGCTACCTATTATTCTTAGTTTTTTTCTTAAATCACTGTCTTCTCTTTAGGAACATGGTGCCACCTGCCATGCCAGTGTTTTATTTACCTGTGGAATGATAGCTATAACTTCCAAGCTCAGTCCTCTAGACTACTGTAACCCCCTCAGTCTTTCACTGCTATTTTTGTGCATACAAACATGCATATATACACATATATATATATATATATATATGTATTCATTATGTAAAATTTTTGTTTCAGCGATAAAATTATAATCAAGCAACTTACCAAAAAAAAAAAAGAGTGTGTTTGGGCTTACAGCTCCAGAGGGATAAGAATCCATCGCTGTAGGAAGGCAGGGAAGCAGGCATCAGGGTCAGGAAGGTGAGAGAACACACCTTGAACCATGAGCACAAAGCAGAACAAATCAACTAGACGTAGCATGAGGGTTTTAAATCACAAAGCCTTTCCCTCCATAACATACTTGCTCCAACAAGGCCGCTGCTTCTAAACCTCCTCAAACAGTGCCACCAACTGGGGACCAAGAGCATTTAGACTACCACAGTATGTATAGCCAGAATCAATCCATATGTACTGAAATCAATAATGCAGTACTTCTGAGGACATAGGCAAATATGACAGGAAGGGATATAGCCCGAGGGGATGGAGCTTATACAATGAATAATTCAGTGTCTTTGCATTTTTCTATCCTTTTGTTTTCCTGCAGGTACGTAGGTCTCTATAGAATACACTTAAAGTGCCAGAGGTTAGAGAATGGGGAGGTCTCACAAGAATAAAAAGAAAAAAGAGAAAATCTTGTCCATTGTGTAACAGTGGCTTGGCTTATTTATAAAGTATATTCCTGAATTCATGTGAGATTTGAAGTTATAGAGGGGTTATAAAAGAAAGAGCGTCACTACCATAATCCAAAGTAATAAATCAGGTTGATACTATGGCACAGCCGTGGTGAAGATAGCCCGGAATGTCTTATAAAACACCCTTGAGTAGCACATGTGTGTGAAACACATTGTTCCCAATTGTCTGTGAACATATCAGCTTCATGATTTAAAGCCCACGTTCCTGAAGTGCAATCCAGCTGCCTTGAGTCCCTGGCAATGCTCACGCGAAGCCATGCTCCACAGAACTAAAAGTCGGGGCAAAAGAATGACAGACTAGTAAGTGAGTGCCTCCTTTCTGGAGAGAAGGGCAGATCTCAGATAATGGTCATAAGCGTTCACACACTGACTTGTGTTCAGGTTCCGCTTCTAAGTGGACTCAGGATGCTGGGATGTTCAGGCCAGCCAGACTGCACTGCTGATACACCCGACGTATATGCTGATCTGCACTGGAAGGGAGTAAAAGGATTCAGAGTAGAATCCACACTGAATTGAGGTTGCGGTAACACATACCATAATCCCAGTACTAGAGAGACAGAGGCAGGAAAGGGTGAGTGAGACCCTGTTGTCATGGTTTCTGTCCTGCCTGGTTCCCACAATCGTTAAGTCCCAATGAAATCATACAGAGGTCTACATTAGTTATAAACTGATTGGCCTAGTAGCTCAGACTTCTTATTAACTCTTATAACTTATATTATCCAATTATTCTGGTCTATACTAGCCACGTGGCTTGGTACCTTATTTGGCAGGGTAGTCATATCTTGCTTCTTCTATGGCTGGGACAGGACTGATGACTAGGACTTCCTTCTCCCCAGAATTCTCCTGTTCTCATTGACCCACCTCCACTTCCTTTCTGGTTGTCCTGCCTATACTTGCTTCCTGGCTACTGGCCAATCAGTGTTTATTTATAATATAATTGACAGACTATAGACCATTGTCCCACAGCAAGACCCTGTCTCAAAACAACAGCAAGAACGACAAGAAACGAGGCTCCAAAAGGAATTGATTGGAATGAGGAGAGCAGTGTTTCCCTAAGGTGAGGGTTCCTGGATGAACACGCCACATACATGTGGTAGAATGGCCTAGCCTGACACTCACGGCAGATGCATCTCCTGAGGGAAAAACACAATCCGTAATTTTAAACATACATTTTAAGAGTGGTTAAAAATATGATGTGGGGAGTCTTTTCTCTGCACATCAAAACAATAATGCTGAATGTTTTATTCCTATAAGGTATGCTTCTCAGAAAGGGTCTCATTTTTCATGTCAGAGGTCCCATCTCTTTGGTCAACAACTCTGAAGAAGGGTGACATTTGTACAAACAGAGAATGGCCAGGTGGCTATGTCAGCCTCAGAGACAGAAGTCTGATTCTAAAGTCTTCACTGAAGAAAGCCAATGCTCACCAGGTAGAACTAATTAAATAAGGAGCATCCATTAGTGGAGTTTTCATTTGCATTTCATAAGCCTCTGAAGTAAAATGATGCAAATATATTAGCTGGAGCTCGTGGTTTTATTATGGAGAATGATTGCCCTGTGGACTGCACAGTGATTGACAGTCACTTATATCATATTCCTCATGATTGGCTTAGAGCAGTGTTATTAATGGTCACAATTCTTTTTCCAAAACTTAAAGATAAGCATCCTTTCTTACCGCCCTAAAGCGACAAAGCTTTTGTATCTTTTCTTTCACTATTTTTCTCTTTCTAGGACCAGCTTTTATTCTATACTTTTATTTTCAATAATTAAGCTTGTTTTCCCCAGGGCTGAAGAGATGGCTCAGTGGTTAAGAGCTTGTGTTGCTCTTCCAGAGGACCTGAGCTCAGTTCCCAGCACCCACATCTGGTGGCTCAGAACTGTCTGTAACTCCAAATCCTAGAGGATCCAAGGTCTCTAACCTCCTTGGGTACCTACACACATGTCTGTATACCCCTTCTGACACGCCATTAAAAATAATAATACATTTTCTTTTCTTTGCTGCTGGATCTGAGGACCAAACCCCTGCAGGCCTTGGCTTTATTGAGACGCACTCTGCTATTGACCTTCAGCCTTAGCAAAGATAATTTTTTTTAAAAAAAAATTCTTGATTAACTTTTCAACAGTGATACATTCGTCCAAAAAAAGGCTTTTAGAACAACATGAGTCAGGTGAGGTATAAAATATGTAACTTACAATCTTTAAACAACGATGACAAAAGCAAGCCTAACTCAATAATCTCACAGGGGCTTTAACTATCAGATTGCCTTTAGACTGTAAAAGCGAATGGCTTGTAAGGGGAGTGCTTGGTGGGCAGAGAAAGGAGGAGAGGAAGGAAGAAGCAGAGGAGATGGATCAGGAGGAAAATAAAAAGGAGAGGGGAGTAAGGGGAAACAAAAGATCTTTGTTTAGGAAGTCCCGGGCACAGGAGATGAGGGATCAGTCTGGTCCCTAGACTTCTTTTCACATGTTCAAGCCACATCATCAGCTGAGAGAAGCGGAATGAAGGCTACTGGCAACGTTAGGTCACCCTAACAAAAGCAAATAAAATATCTCTTTCCCCTAAAGAGGTGGAACGTTTTATTAACTAGCATTTGGAGAGTGTTATTATGTTTTATGTCAAAGACTTTATGGTCCCTGTTCCTGAGAGGCTGTAGAAGCAGAGACAAATACTGCAGAGAGTCGAAACTCCTGCTTAGTGTTTTAGAAACAAAACAAAGAAACTAAGAGGAAAAATAAGTCAGAGAGCATTGTCTTTATCTATGAGGTTTAGATGTTAGCATGCTTCATAAAAATCCGCTGCCCCTGTTGTAGCTAAAGTAGCAAGGAGAAGTCTGATTATCTAGCAGCAGGGAAGCATGCTTGGCCACTGGAATCAGGTGGTTCATTTCGTTTATCAGATAATGTCGATATAAAAGAGGCGGAACAAAAGACAGAAGTGAGGGAAGACAAGAGAAAGGATAGGAGGGGAAGAGGGAGACTGAGTGAGGTAAGGAGAGATGGATGAAAGAGAGAGTGAGGAAGGGAGAGAGGGCGAAAGGAATACAGAGAAATATGCAGGGAAGAGGGAAGATGGGAGGGATGGAAGAAGGAGAGAAGAAAGGCTGGGAGAAGGTATTACATGACACCATTTCTGTGGAGGTGTAAGTAGGTGTGTCCTCATCCTAGATAGGGAACTGGTGATAGATGAGTATTATCAGAGCTACGGGTTAATTACAGGAACTGAAATGACTTAAAAGCAACCTTGTCACCAAAACCCTATCCAGTAGGGTAGGGGTACACGTTAAAAAACAAACAAACAACAAAAAAAACCCGGAACCTAGAACGTACAGCACAACTTGCAGGCATCTCATCAGGTTGGAGAATGTCGGAATCGGTACTCAACTTTTCTAAGAGTTTACTGTGAAGCTCCCTTTCTCTGATAGTGTCTCTCAGCAGTCTATTGCTTATATATGCCTGCGAAGGTAGGACCTAGTGAATCTGTTCAGTTTCAGGGACTTCCTACAGCCTTTGAGTTGTTTATAGCCTGAGCTTAAAAACTTCCTCGGAGGATAGAATGTTTCACCTCCCCTCAGAGCATCCACTGTCTTAAGCTTTCTTCAAAGACACGTGTTCTAGCCTACCAGAACTTCTAGCCAACAGGAAGCACAATAAAAACAGAGAACAGAGGGAGAGAAAAAAGAGGGGGTGAGAAGAGGAAGAGAGGGATGGAAGGAAGGATGGGAGAGAATGGGAGAGAAATACACAGAGAATTAAAGAACATGTGCAGATGTTTCCAATGAGGAACACCATAATTGGAGTATGTACCATGGGAAAGGTCGGCTAGTCCTGAAAATCTCTAAAGGATTGAAATCTTAGACACAAACAAGCAAACAAACAAACAAACAGAAATTGACACTCTTACACTAATATCAAAAACATCTTTTGTAAACAATGGTAGCCGATAAAATATCAAGTTCTGCACTTCTGAAAATTCATCATAGGTCACATTATTCTAACAGTCATTTGACGTTCATAGAGGGGAATGAGTTGAGTAAACATTAACATGATATACAAAGTTTATGCATGTTTAACACATGTATATATGCATATAGAAATACTACATACGAGTTTTCTAGTTTTCATTTTTCATTGTTCAGAAATTCTACTGATTCAAGAAACATAAGTAAAAGTAATTATTGTGTTCAGTAATCAAAAGCTTTTGTATATCAGGTAAAAGTCTTAAAAGCATCAAATCTACAATTACAACATCAACTTCACTGTTACAGCATAGAATAGAATAAAGTAAAACAAAATAGACTCACAGCAGTCTCACTGCATAATGCCTGCCAAACCTTTAGACAAAAAGAATCCAACCGCCTGTTCCTACCTCCTTTTAAAATAGTTCCTGTTAGACACAAAGGAAGCCCGCCATGTTTAGCTGGGCAGAGAACACAGATTCAAACATAAAGAACGTCCACCCTGAGTCCACCTACCCAGCAACTCGCCTTGCAAATATATGAGTCCATTTTGTTGGCGTCTGAGACCCTTCAGTTTGCTGTCATACCGTTTTAGGGAAACTATCTGTGGCCCCATGTAGGTCAAAGAGAAAGGAGAGGAAGGGTCATCCTGAGTTTATACCATACAGTGTTTTCACTTTGCCGTCCAGCTAAGTACATCCAGGCTCCCTGTCGGGCGAGCTGTTTTCCCCTTGTCTGTTCTTTTCTGAGAGGACTGCAGATGACAGTCTCAGGATCCCACCAGCCTGCGACCAGATGGTAAAGATTACAACTCGCTGAGCACTGACCTTTAGAAGCTGCTTTTCTTCCCAAAGTTCTTCTCTTTTGACAGCTAGACTGGCTTTTTCTCAATTAATTTCATTACCCCAAACTAGTTTTGCCTTTTTAGCTTTTCTCTAATGACTTGAGGACAAAGTCCGGATTCTCACCTAAGCCGGTCTCAGACTCATGTGTGACACACTGGCCTGGAGAGGCTGATGATAAGGCAGACATTGTCTCCATGTTGGCGTTCCTATTTCAACAGGTACCTAGGCTAATGAATTTCAACTGGTTGCCTGAGATGAGCTCGAGGCCAGACATGGGAGAAAGAGGTCATGAGTGCCAAGGAGGCCCGTCATAAATCAAGCGACAAGGGACATTTACAAGCTGGCTGTAAACCATCAGCATGAGACTGCAAAGCGAGCCTCTCCTTGGATCATAAATAAAGGAGAAGTCTAAACCAATACCAACCAAGGTGCCTAAATGAAATGAGAGTCCAGTCTTACGATGCTGGAGGGACGACGATGCCATCTCTGCCCTTAAAAGAGATGGTGGTTCAAAAAATTCAGAATAGAAGTTAGAGTCCAAAGATTTTTCTTTATTGCCAAGCTGAGATAATCCCAATGGTAGTGTGAGTGCTCACACATGCACTAGATTTTTATGGTTACCCAGAGCAACAGTGGGTGCTATTTTACTCCATAAAACATGGCCGAAGATACAGGAGCAAAGCCTTCTTTCTTTACGGAGAGGTTATGTGACAAGTTCTCTTTTGATTGAAAAACCTACCCCTATTAAGTTTCTAATTTAAGAATCCATACTTAAAACAGTGGTAAAAATCACTATAATAATATCATCAATCTTTAAACTATTGAAATACAGTGCTGGACCACTATCTACACTGTTTTATTTTGCTCAGATAAATTAAAGCTCAGCCACTGATGCGAGATAAAAATGATCATTCAAATACACACTTAGAATTTGGTAGACCTTTAGAAGGCTGTACAGTCAGACTTTTGATCTCAAACGGGCAAGTGATAAAAGTGTCGTGTAAGATTTGCTTATATTTTACAATTTCATTAAAAGAGGATTAAGTTTTCAAGGAAAATATGAGGAAAAAACTAATTAAAATTGAGAGCCTCAATAAATTTGCCGTTGTGGTGTCATATAACGGTCTACAAGTGCGAGAGGATGGTTGGGAGCAAAGCGAATCATTCAAGGAAGTTTTAAAGCAAATATAAGAAAATCCATTGTTACACAGGCTGAGGAAATTGCTCAGATTTATCTGTCACCCAGGGAGCCTGCAGAAAAGAAGTCAGGCGTCGGCGCCATGATTGCTCACTAAAAGGACCAGCAGTTCCCATATTAGCAGAGGAAAGTGGAAACATTCTTCTAATTTCCCTGAACAATTTTGCCCATAACCATAAATCAGTTCTGTTCCTTTAAATGATTCTCAAAAAACAGGGCTGAAAGCCAGAGAGCTCGGGCATGAGGTGCTTGAGAAATCTAAAGTTCAGACTGTTAGCATTAGAAATCAGATCACTTTCTCAGCTACACTCAGCAAGGCAATGATGAAAGCGACTTGTTTAACCAAGGACACAGACGTCCTTGGGAGAATTTAAGCTGGAATTCAGTTACATTGATTCCTGTGTAGAAATGTCTGTTCTCTGTATCCTTGTTCCACTTCCCACTCCCTTCCTCCCCTCTTTTCTTCCTTTTTTCATTTGCATTTGCGGCTTTTATGATGTTATAAGTGTTTGCCCCAGTGCTATATCTAGTGATTCCATTCCATTCTTCCCATCTTAAGGATAGGTTCAAGGATGGATATGTGGTCTGTTTGGGACACTGGTGTTTTAGATGCTGTTTGCTGAGAATCAGAGATGCAAATATAAGTTGACCCTTTCTTCCAAAGAAAAATCCTGGAAGGGAAGATGTCCGGAAAGGGAAACCACCAACAAGATAACAGTAGATGGCTGAGAAAATAGTAGATAAAATGAATTGTTATCTATCCAGGCACTGACTGAAAACTTCCTTCAAGTTTCCCATTTGGTAGGCACTGGTGCATTTTCTCTATTGATTAGACCTGGGTTGCATTTTGTTCTGCCACTCAGAGTGGGTACATTCCTTCCTCTCATCATATGTCCATGACATGTAGTCATGTCTTCACCACAGAGCTGGCCCCTGTTACATATACATAACTTGTCTAGCACAGTTCTGTTATGAACTCCCACCATAGTTGCTGAGATCAGCCTTCCAGGGATAGGATTTCTCTTAATGTTTAGGTTACCCAGGCCTCAGTTTCGTCATAGAGAACCATGAGAGTAAATTAACATTTTTTGCCTTTGAATAAATCCCCAAATGGCCATTGATGAAGCACTCAAATATCTAAAGAAATCTGATGGTAGTGAAAATGTTTTCCACTATATCAACATAAATAATTAATAAATAATAGTTAATATAACAAATGTAATAATAATTATCTATTATTTGAAGTGGGGATTGAGAAATCATAAGATTAGAGACCTAGGAAAAGATACAAATTGAAGCCATTTTCTAAGCAGCACACTGGAAAGGAACGTTCTGGACATTCTAACCAGTTCTTCAGGTCCGGGCAGACTTTCCCTGGCTTGACAGTACTCTAGACCAATGGCTGCAGAACTTAGCCACTGAGGATTCATTCCCAGAGGAGATCCAGTCCTGAGGCTCACTTAAATGCCCCAGAGTGGTTCCAACCCAGATGCCATAGGTAGTCTGAATTATCAGGGTTAGAGCTTGAGAGCACAGCCGAAGAATAAAACCAAAGAAAGCGCTTACTGTCTCTCCTGTCATTCAGTCCTTTCTCTTGATCCTCTTTTCAGGTTGCCAGTATCCTTAATGGTGTCTCCATTGTCTGACTACGTAGTGTTGGGACACTGGTCTAGATCCAGTATCTCGCCATTAATGGCTTATTTGCACCAACCGCAGACCTATCTGCTATTTCTTAGGGCATAACTGAGACCAAATAAAACAAAAGTCATTGGAAGGGGAAGGCAGACATAAGCAGTTTTTTTCAAATCTCCCCAGGTGCCGCATAGTCACTTTGAGAAAGCGTACCTAAATTACCCAGCATCTCCAACTCTGAGTAGTCTGAGCCAGAAATAGGAAGGACCATGGGAAAATGTTGTGGGAACTCCTTCAGCCAATAGCCTTTAAGATACTGGCCAACTTTGGGCATGGTCTCATGTACTAAAAGTACAAAGGAAAAACAGGAACGGCCCCTTTTCCTGCTGGATTCAGTTCCAGTTCTCAGAGCACTCAGAGGACTGCGGATCGCTACCCTTACTGCAATAAAACTTGGTTATTCTCCATTCTGGGCTATTGTGGAACTCTTTGATACTGCTCCAGGAGAAGATGAGTGACAAGGGCTACTCATGTCTCAGGTCTGAGCTGAGGGTCTCTGTCTGTTTCTTTAGGCTTTATCCTCTCAGAGTGTGGAGATACAGAGGACCAAGATATTACAAGAAGAGGGAAAAGAGGGAGAGGAGGAAAAGGGAAAGGAGGAGGAGGAGGGAGAGCAGGAGGAGGAGGAGGAGAAGAAGAAGAAATAGAAGAAGAAGAAGAAGAAGAAGAAGAAGAAGAAGAAGAAGAAGAAGAAGAAGAAGAAGAAGAAGAAGAAGAAGAAGAAGAAGTAGAAGAAGAAGAAGGCACCTGAGCTTGTTTTGAATTTAGAACTCTCAATAAACGCAGTGTTTATAAACACCTAGGTTAGATTCTTAGTCTTATTTATTTTACATCCCGTTTGCATCTTCCTTAGAATTCAAAGAAAGAGTCCAGTCTTTTTCACACTTAGTAGTTCCAGTGCCACACCCTGCTCTTGTCTTATGCCCACAGTTGTCTTCAGAGCTGTGTGGCACCCCTGACATCTTAGCTTTTCTTTGTGCTCCTGAAGGAATCGGTATGGTAGGAGATATTGACAGAAGATGATGGTATCGGGAACATATTTTGGGCACTGTAGTCTAATAATGAGGGACACCTTATCTTCCTGAAACCCTCTCTGCATCTGCCCTAGAGAGTTCTAGTGTGGGAATCAGGGACAGAACATGAGCCTCTGGTCCTGATGAGCATCATCATTTCCATTCCCATGGTAACCCAGGACCATCCTTCCTGAAGACACAGTTGGTTCTTGTTGCCAGCATTGAGCTTAGTTTCACACATCCATCTCACCTGCACACACCAGGTTCAACTTCCAACAGCTTTGAATACATATGCACACTGATTTTAATGGATGTAAATATCAGAACAGCTGTTGTAATGCTGCCCTGTCTGTTCTTTTCTCTTTCACTAATAAATATAACAAAAAAAACCAGGTTCATTTTATCTTAATATCCTCATATTGAAAATTTTTATTTATGTCCTCGGTTACTGAGATCTTGAATGAGCTTTTATTTATTGCCCCTAATCACTAATAAGTTCTGCATATTAAAATTCTGGACCATTCAACATTGCCATCATGTTGAAATACATCTCTATATGTCAATATAGTCAGCTGAGTAAACATTAAAGCATAATTGAATTTTTCAGCAATGACATTTTAATTAAGAAGTGTTCTTGGGCTTTTTAAGAGTTCAATACATTTATTAGAGTTTGCCCCCTCGGAATGTTCTGGGAAAACATTGGACCTGTACTGAAATAACTCACTATTGTGTTCTAGTCGGATGGGTAAATCTTTTCTTATGGTCAGTGGGCTATATAATTTTGATAGTAGCTAGCCCCAAATTGTAAGCAACAAAAAAAGGACCATGCAGCAAGGTATTTTACAAGACTGTTCTAGTTATAATTTCTCGTAAGAGAACTGATACATATGTAACAGGAGGTAGTTCTGGTACCAGTTTGGGAAGAAAGTAGCATCATTTAGAAATGTGCTCTTGAGCAAAGTCAGATATTTTTAGGAGTCGAATATGGCATTATCGTTATAGACAATTGTGAAACTGAATATGTTCTTGATGGAATTAACTGTCCAGGGTGAGTTTTCAGTCTTGATGGTAATAATCTTCCCTTCTGCCACCTCAGCTTGTGAAGAAAGAAGTCCACAGGCCTCGTTTGTTCCCACTAGGTCCAAAGTTACACTCTGAACTCGCTTGGAAGCCACTTGTCTTTGCAGCTGTGGGTCACTTCTGACGTCTCAGCCTTTCCTTTTGTTCACGAATCAATTGTTACTCAAGAAGATATTGATAAAAAGGTCAGGAAATCAGCAGTCCCTTATCGAGGACATATTCTTTCCAGTACCCTCTATTTGGAGCTGTAGAGGACACTGAATTTATAAGACACATTCTCTTCCACGTAGAAATTGCAATGCTATTGGGACTATTTGTTGTAATAAACCCATAAAGGTCAGGCATATGAAAAAAGCAATTCAAGTCACATAAGTAATAGAAGCAAGTTTGTCAATCTTTTTTTACCCTGCTCGGATATGAATTTTCCTCTGATCCTTGTGGATTTTTCCTCTTGTTCTATTTTCCCCAAAACCGGGGACATAGAGAAGTAAATGTAAAGTCTCAGCTTCCCCACCCCACCATTCCCATCCTAAACTGTGAATTGCAACTAAATGATATTCAATTGCACAGACAGAAAACGTCATCTTGTACATTGCGGCAGAGGCGACCACTAGGAGCAACGATGGAATCATGGCCACAGCAGCGTTCGTCGCGGTGTGGCACTCATCACAGAGCGAAGGCTGGTCTGGTGTGTGGGCTTTCATCAGCCCTTCCGACTGCTGCTGGTTACAGCATACTTTTAAGGCCAAGTTCCTTTATTCCCATTGATTATATAAACTACCCAATATATTCCCTATATAGTCCTTTCCTGGTTACATTAATCAGTGTAGTTGGCAATCATGATTCTTATTGGTAGAGAGATTGAACCTGGCAGTGAACAGTAAGCCACGAAGCAAAACAATCAAGGACAAAGAAAGACAGTTCTGGTTCTCTGGTGTGATGAAAATGGAGGGCTCTGGAAATCCAGTCCATCTAGATTAGGATGCTCTTGCATGTGGTGCAGAACAGCCACTTAAGCTATTTGCCTTCATCATCTGGAAGGAGGTTACAGTGAAGGCAAGTTTTGGGGAAAAAATGAATCACCTTAGAAGAAAAGATATCTGAGGACTTTGTGTAGTAAATGAACGTGTTTGTGTTGTGATTTGGATTTATAATGTCCCCCACTGGCCCACATGTTTGAACATTTGCTCCCCAGCTGGTGGTGCTGTTTTGAGAGGCTATTGAACTTTCAGGAAGCCAGGCTTAGTTGGTAGACATAGGATACCAGGGAGTATTATAGCCTACCTCTGATTCTGGGGTTCAGATGTAGCTTTCTCTCTGAGTCCCCTTGATAGCCACAAGATGACAGGCTGTAAGCTCCTATTTCCACAGGCCAGGCTAGTTCAGTCACCATGCATTTCCTGCCATGGCAAACTGTAACCTCTGACTGTAACGGTAGATAAACCTCTCCTCTCTTCAGTTCCTTCTGTCAGGTCATAGCCAGGAAGAAAGTAACCAAGACCGTTTGCTTACTTGTCATCAGCAGGAGCAACTGAAGAATTTCTCCTTGTCCAAATCTCTCTTGCCTTATTCTGCGTCTGTTGGATATTATAAAAATAAATTACCATGTACCCAACCTCATGCTCCATAACTATAAGTTGTCCTCTATGAAGAGTGGTACAGCAGCCCGCATCCCTACATGATACACTCAGTGTCATGCCCCGCGTGTTCTAGGGACTAACCTAACTGGGGTGACAAGGGAATGAAGAAATGGAAGACATCCAGACACACATAGGAAAAGCTGGGGTTGGGTGGTCTGTTTTCTCAGTGGAGAAGCTGCAGTCCCCTGGAATCTCAGAGTGTTTATGCTGTACGCTTGAACAGGGAGGGAGGGTTGCTGCACCCAGCTGGACAGAGGGACAGGTGTAGTTAATCTCAGGTAGGAACAGTCACTGTAAGCGAGATGTCTTCCAGCTGTAAACATCTGGAGACAGGAAGCTCCAGAGGACATTATGCAGATACTGTCAACATGAATTTGCTGATCTTAGAGAGATGTGGCTATCCACCCGAGTCTTAGTAATTTTAGAAGATTTTGCCCATGATGTGATTCATTAGAGTCCTTGACATCCTCAGGTCAAACAAAATACATTCTTAGGACTTCACCCGCTCCCTGCAACTCTGCCTCATGGTCAATTTTAAGCTGCTCTTCTATAGAGATAAGGACATCTGGACGCATTCACACACGACACACAGAGCCTCATGCTGTCCTTCTAGATGGGCTAAATGGAGGCATCCACACATGATGTACCTAACCTAGTTCTCAAATAGTGCCCTTGTGGAGGCAAATAGTTCTAATGAGCCTCATGCTCAAAAATTACAAATCCCCTTCTAGAGGGCTACACCTTGACACATCCTTTCATGCAGTTCAATCAGAAGATTGGTAGGTGTAGAACAAGACACACTTTGAAGTCTACCTTAAAACTACATTGGAAATAAACATTTTAATGAGCAAGGCCAGTTCTTCAAGTCTGGGGCTGCCTTCCCTGGATCCATAGTAATCAATAGGAATGGCTATAGATCTTACCCAATTGACTATTCATCCTCACTGAAGATCTAGCTCAAAAGCTCATTAAAATGTCCCAGAATGTTCCAAAGCAGATGGAAACAGTCATTTTAACTCTCTGTGAATCAAACACACGCATTTATAAACAACTCCACTCTAAGACATTCAGATCAAAATTTATGACCATGGTAATATTTGTTTTTCTATTTTCTCTCCTACAGTTTCTCCTTTTCCTTCTCTACTGTATGTGAAGTATGAGACACCAAACTGGTTTTCCTATTCTCAGACAATGCAATATAGTATTCTGCCTCCAAATCTGTGGCTCCCTTTTCTTACCAACAAGTAATTAGGTAGTGTCTATTGCAAAAGAAATCAGATCAGTGGTTCGAAGGTACTGTCTCACAATATTGCCTTTACTTAAGAGAGAGGTCAATTGTAAGTCCCAGACTGAGACTTGCAAATCTGATATGAGGGTCCCCATGTCTACCACTTCGAATCTGATATTTTACTGTGGTGGCCTAGGAGACTCAGGGACTCACTTTAATGAATGATGTGAAAATCATACATAAAGAGCCAGGAGAAGCATGTGACACAAAGTATGAATGGTTCTGAGCTTTTGTCCCAATTAGTTTGGAATGCATCACCCTCATGGTGTGTGAATGTGTTTACTATCCAGGAACAGGTATTTTATATTTTATTAACATGAAGAAATATCAAGTTTTTACTATAACACTGGAGTTCATTGGTTTCTACAACATTCTACCTTGATTAGGATTTCTCAGAATAAACCATATGTTCTGTAATTTATCCCTGTCTGTGACCCAGACAGAAAAAGAAACAACAGCATAGAAATGAGAGTCCTAATAGATCAGCACATGCAAATCAGCTGAAATGGCTCTGGACAGAAGAATTGCCTTCAATCATTAATGGCCGTCCAAGATGGCATGCATCTACGCAATTACGAAAATATCTCATTTCCTCTGGAAACCAATCCAAGAAGTAAAGTAATCAATTAATCAATTGAGATAAAAGGTCACCTCCTTACCTAAGTCAGTCAAAGGGATTATTGGGACTATTATTCTAGTTAGGCCTAAATCAACAACAAAAAAAGCAGTAGTTGAAGAATGTCCTAAACATTTTCCTTGATTGTTTGCCTCTTTCTATTTGACTTTAAGATAGTGTACAGTCTTTATCTTGAAAGACAATTAGTCACTACATTAAATAGACCAGGCCTGAGGCACTAGATTAGAAATAGCTTATAATCTCATCCCTGGGGAGGTTGAGGCAGGAGAAATAGCTGCAGGTGT